>NC_133373.1:10451391-10542549 GCF_049309525.1 Garra rufa | reverse complement strand
AGAATATAGATAGAAATAAACCTGTAAAGTTTGGTGTGTGTAAGTACTACTGAAGTAGAAATTCCTGGCACAGTTCAGGAGAAAAAAAAACTTACTTTGACAAAATTGCCTTTAAAGATGGGTTTTGTAACTGAAATCTACAGACACAAAAAGATAAAGTGTAATAATAAATATTAAATAGTCCAAAATCTCAAAATTTAGTTGTGCCTGAAAATAAAAAGGTATATGAAAAAAAAAAAGTAAAACACTATCCAATGTTTCTAAACCTCATAAAACAACACAGTACAGCATCTTTTAGCTAGATAAGTTCCTTATCCAAAACTAACAGTATGCAGCAAAATTAACCTTGACCTCCAGCGGGCCCCTTGGATCCCGAGTGGATTTGGCTCTGGCAAAGTTTGCATAGCATGACTGAGGGGTTGATGCTGAGTGTAGGGAGCTTTCCAAGATCTGCATAGAGAAATTACTCTGCTGTGAGAGGAAGCAGCAGGTCTGTCCTCTGCCCTTTCTCCAAATGAAAGAGTGAGAATGATTAATCATTGCTGTCACTGTGTGATCTTTGAATAAAATAAATGGAAAGATCACTTCAAGTGTACGATCAAATAAAAACACAGCGGCAATCAGTCTCTCAGCAAGAGGGGAAATTAAGAACAATGGCAAATTAGAGAGAGAGAAGACATGGAAATAAAGGATCTGCATCTTTACTAACCGCGTATTGTGAAGATGGAAATTATGGTACCAGATTATATGAATTGAAAAATCCTCTAAAATCCTCTAAAATAAAATACAATTATTATTGTTTTTTGTTATAAATAAAACATTCAAGAAAAAAAAAATATTTCTATTATTTTTGCATTTCATTGTTAATTAAAACACACATTATACACAGACAATGACTCCTTTTGCTCTCTAGGAAGCGTAAAATTTGCATTTTGCATTGACCTTGTAAATTGTAACTTGTCATGTTAACTGTGCATTTGGCTGGGCTCCCTGTCCACACCAGGTCCCTACCAGCCAACAAAAGGAGGGAGTTTATGACGTCCCAAAGCGACATCCAGTGAGTGGACCTGTGTGTGTTTGTTTATGTGACTATCCTGTGCCTCTCTCTGGCAAACCTTTCAATACAGTATGTAAACCACCGAGCATCAAGCATGTCCCTCTCCCTGTCTCGAGTCTTGTGAGGAATTCAGCAGCACTCATTCCCCGGCTTACAATAAATCGCATAGACTGTGCACTCTTAATTTTCCCCTGGTGTTTGTGTGTTTTTGGCTGGTTGTGTATATGTTTGTGTTTGTTTATTGATGGCTGATCATTTTCTATGTGAAAATCTAGTTGTTTGGGTGGTGGGCATTACATGATTGGTCGGTTTTGCATGATGTACGCTTGTCTTCACCCCATGATAAGGACAGCTGGTGCGTTCATGATGGCATTCCAGCCTTGTGAATCAAGTAAAAGAGATAGTTCACCCAAAATGAAAACTCATACTTATCCATGTGTTGTTCTAAACATGTATGATGTTATTTCTTCCATGGAATACTGAGGTTTTTAAAAAATTTACTCGCTCTTTTTCATGCAGTCACAATGACTGTCAGTCTAAGTCTGAAGCTTTCAAGCTTTAAAACAACATAAAAGCACCATAAAAAAGTCCATACGGTTCACACACAATATCATTTGATAGTTTTGTGTGACAAACATTCATTAAAAACATAATAGAGGATAGAGAACACAAGTCATACGCTGAAACAAAAATTTGCATAGAAACAATTTTCTCTCAGAATTTGCTAGTACATTTCACAAACAATTACAAAGAAACATCCTGAGTTACACGTCTAACCATGGCTCCCTGAGAGGAAACGAGACACTGCTTCCTCTAATGTCCACTAGTGGATGCAGTGTGAGTTCCCTTGAAAGGGAACGTTTCAGGTTACACATGTAAACATGGTTCTCCAAGAGGAAACAAGACACTGCTTCCTCTAATGGACACTATGGCATTCCCCATAATGTCCACTAGTGGATGCAGTGCGAGTTCCCTTGAAATGGAATGTTTCAGGTTACACATGTAGCCATGGTTCTCTGAGAGGGAACGAGTGCGAGTTCCCTTGAAATGGAATGTTTCAGGTTACACATGTAACCATGGTTCCCTGAGAGGCAACGAGATATTGCATCCTCTAGTGGACCTTATGGCAAGTTCCTTTGAAGGGAAACGTTTCGAATTACACATGTAACCATGGTTCCCCGAGAGGGAACGAATGCGAGTTCCCTTGAAGGTGAATGTCTTGGGTTACGCATGTAACCATGATTCCCCGAGAGGGAACGAGACTGTGTATTCTCTGGTGGACACTATGGCATTCCCTATAATGTCCACTAGAGGACACAGTATGAGTTCCCTTGAAGGGGAACGTTTCAGGTTACAGATTTAACCATGGTTCTCCGAGAGGGAACGAGACTCTGCATTCTCTAGTGGTAACAAAGGCATTCCCCATAATGTCCACTAGAGGACGCAGTGTGGGTAACCAGGGTTCCCCAAGAGGGAACGAGTTCGAGTTCCTTTGAAGTTGTCCACTAGAGGATGCAGTGCAAGTTCCCTTGAAGGGGAATGTTTCGGGTTACACATGCAACCATGGTTCCCTGAGATGGAACGAGTGTGAGTTCCCTTAAAGAGAGAACGTTTCAGGTTACAGATGTAACCATGGTTCCCCGTGAGTGAACAAGACACTGCATTTTCAGGTGGACCCTATGGCATTCCCCATAATGTCCACTAAAGGATGCAGTGCAAGTTTCAGGTTACAGATGTAACCATGGTTCCCCAAAAGGAAAGAGACTCTGCATTCTCTAGTGGTAACAAAGGCATTCCCCATAATGTCCACTAGAGGACGCAGTGTGGGTAACCAGGGTTCCCCAAGAGGGAACGAGTTCGAGTTCCTTTGAAGTTGTCCACTAGAGGATGCAGTGCAAGTTCCCTTGAAGGGGAATGTTTCAGGTTACACATGCAACCATGGTTCCCTGAGATGGAACGAGTGTGAGTTCCCTTAAAGGTTGTATCAGCGATTTCTAGCCTAAAACATAAAGTGTCAATTTCAGCTGACCTTTCATCACGATCCACTCGCTGCCTGCCCCATAAATTGTCTGTGAAAAAACCACGTCTCTCTGGTCAGCCTAGGGTCCGAGATATGCCAAAAAAACAATCGGCACTACCAACCTTTCCACACATAAACAAACATTGTTCCAACCAATCAGCGTCAGGGGTTTGGTGTTGTGGTCTTTCGCTCCGCCTCCCTCACATCCCTGCACCAGTAGGAAAGTCCACAACACCAAACCCCTGACGCTGATTGGTTGGAACAATGTTTGTTTATGTGTGGAAAGATTGGTAGTGCCGATTGTTTTTTTGGCATATCTCGGACCCTAGGCTGACCAGAGAGACGCGGTTTTTTCACAGACAATTTATGGGGCAGGCAGCGAGCGGATCGTGATGAAAGGTCAGCTGAAATTGACACTTTGTTTTTCAGCCTAGAAATCGCTGATACAACCTTTAAAGAGAGAACATTTCAGGTTATAGATGTAACCATGGTTCCCCGTGAGTGAACAAGACACTGCATTTTCAGGTGGACCCTATGGCATTCCCCATAATGTCCACTAAAGGATGCAGTGCAAGTTTCAGGTTACAGATGTAACCATGGTTCCCCAAAAGGGAAAGAGACTCTGCATTCTCTAGTGGTAACAAAGGCATTCCCCATAATGTCCACTAGAGGACGCAGTGTGGGTTACCTTGAAGGGGAACATTTCGGGTTACACCGAAAGGGAATGAATGTAAGTTCCCTTGTAGTGGAAATGTAATACCATTATTTAATGTTACATTTTGAAATAGAAAAACTGGACTATAATTGTCTTGCAAAATGTACCTTGCTAATCTTATTTACGTAGAATTTTTTTTTTTTTTTTTTTTTTTTATGGTATTTTGAAGTTATTTAGATGGAAAAGAGCAACTAGAACAGCCTCCGATTATATATTTTTTTCCCATTTGTGTTCCATTGAAGAACTGAAGTCATAGAAGTTTGATACTGTAATTTTGGGTGAATTTTCCTTCAGTGCCACACCATGAATGTCCATGAATCATGCATGATCTACGATAAAAGATGAAAAGTCTGTGTAGTTTATATGGGTTGACTGATAAAGTCATTTAAATGAGAGATGGCAAACCTGAATTTTTGAAGCACTGAATTTTGCTCTCTCTCTTTAAATGGTCGCCGATTTCTTGTCAGGCCATTTGGCCTCAACATTTACACTCTGATATCTAAATGGCTGATCTTTTCATGTTCTGGCCAGTGTCTCTGCTGTCTGTACCTCTCTTGTGTTATAGCTGCTCTGTTCATTCAGTCTTAGCTCAGCTAAATGCCTAAACCCCCCACACCCACCATCACAACACATACAACCCCGGAAAAGTCCCTGAAGTTGGTTGAGTCTGTCCTCAGTATTCAGTTGTGTAGGTCTCTGCAGACCTGGAAAACAATGCTTCAGCTGGATCTTCATCTCAGCCCTCATCTCACCTTGTGCCACTGTCTGGCATTTCTTCCTCTCGCCTCTTCCATCATGTTTTCAAACACCTACTCACTCTTTTCTCTCTCCCTCGCACACATTTTCAGCCTTATTCCTCTCTCCTGTTTCAATCTAAGTCGTCTGGCCTCTTGATCCTGCCTTCCCCGGCTTTTTCATTCCTGTCTAAGCAAAATCTACACAGCTTCAACTCATAAAATAACTCCCTCAGCTCTACAGGATTGGCATTTGAACCGTAGGCTGTAACTCTGTTTTGTGTTGTGGATCTGAATTTCTTTTTCTGCATTTAATGCACGTCTACATTTTTTTTTCTTTTTAGCCACACATTATGAGGCATTTTTCTATAAAAATTAGGCGTATGTTGTGTAATGTACAAAAAAACAAAACACACACACACAATTTGTTTACCATTATGGGCAGTGTTTTGATATTAATTATTAATATCCCAGAAAGCAGAATTTTTGTTAATAAATAATGGTCAAATAATAAAGAAGAGTGGAAATATGCCATTAATTTCCTTTTGTTTAGTTGTTTTTGTGTTGATGTTTTTTTAATTTCTTTGTTTTGTCTTGTTTTATGTTGTTTTGTTTTATCCTGTTTGATTTATTTGTTTTGTTTATTTTTTGATATTTTGTTTTATTCTGTTTTTGTTTGGTTTGGTTTTGTCTGGATTTTGTCTTTGAGTTTTTAATGTTTTGTTTTGCTTTATTTCGTTGATTTCTTTGTTTTGTTTTGTTGTTTTGTTTTATGTTGTTGTTTTTTTTTTATTCTGTTTGGTTTTGTCTTCAGTTTTCCATGTTTTGTTTTGTTTTGTTTTGTTTTATTCAGTTTGATTTCTTTGTTTTATGTTTTATCTTGTCTTGTTTTTATGTTGTTTTGTTTTATTCTGTTTGATTTCTTTTTCTTTTTTATTTGTGTTGTTTTAATATTGTTTTTGTTGTTTTTGTTTTCTGTTTGTTTTTTACTTTGTTTTTGTTTTTTTACTTTTTAATGTTTTGTTGTTTTATTTTGTTTGATTTCTTTGTTTTGTTACGTTTCATTGTGCCTTTTTTGTGTTGTTTTGTTTTATTCTGTTTGATTTCTTTTTCTTTTATTATTTGTGTTGTTTTAATATTGTTTTTGTTGTTTTTATTTTCTGTTTTTTATTTGTTTGTTTGTTTGTTTACTTTTTAATGTTTTATTCAGTTTGATTTCTTTGTTTTGTTATGTTTCATCTTGTCTTGTTTTTATGTTATTTTGTTTTATTTTATTATATTTCTTTTTTGTGTGTTTTATGTTTTGTTTTATTATGTTCAGTTTTGTCTTGTTTTTTGTTTTGTTTTCTTCTGTTTTTCTTCTGTTTGGTGTTATCTTGAGTTTTTTGTTTTATTAAGTTTGATTTGTTTTGTACGGTGACCGGGAGGAGACACCTTCGGTTCACTTATGTTTGCCGTGGGATATTAACTCGTGGGAACGTCATATTATGTCGTGGCCACGAGATGCAATGATGAGGGAACGACATTCATTTCTCGTGGCCACGACTTCTTATGTTGAGAGAACAACATGTATTTCTTGTGGCCACGAGTTTAATGCTTAAACAAACCTGCGTGACCACAGTAACCCAGTATTATCAGAGATAGGTTTAATAATATTTTATTTTGAATTAAGAAATTATTATATTAATTATTATAGTAATTAAAACAATATTACATTATTATATTAACAATAGGCGATGATGTATGTGAATGCTGTCTGTGCGTGATGTAGACAGCATTCAAAAGTTTATCATGAATAAATATTACATAAATTACATCAAATAAAATAGCTCTACAAGAAATATTTTATGCATCCCACAATCTTGTCCATTAACTGATCCTCTTTTTTCCGTAATATTTGTATTATTCGTTATTTCTCTCTTAAAGGAGTAGTTCACTTTCAGAACAACAATTTACAGATAATTTACTCACCCCCTTGTGATCCAAGATGTTTATGTCTTTTTTTCTTCAGTCGTCAAGAAATTATGTTTTTTTAGATAAACATTTACTCAGGGGGTGAGTAAATTATCTGTAAATTGTTGTTCTGAAAGTGAACTACTTTAATTTCGATCTCTTTACTTAACATTCTGAATGTAAATGATGCTGTAAATGCTCGACATGCCAATAAAGCTTTGATTATGCTATATGACTGGGATTTTTATAGGTTGAATTTAACATATATTTCATTTTATTTCGTCTAATTAATAGATAACCTATATAAATAGTGTTTCATTGACGAGTGAATCATTCACGTAGTTCCATTTGTAAATCGTTTATGGTCAAACAGGGGCATAAATACAATCATAAGTCAAAAATGTATTGGCATAATTGTCATTTACAATATTTGCAAAATATATGGCAAATAGCATACAGAACGTTATTTAGGTAAAGCGATACACAATAAATAAATAAAAATATAGCTCTAATTGGTCACTTATAATTTATTATTATTATTATTATTATTATTATTATTATTATTATTATTATTATTATTATTAGGCTATTATTATTTTAATAACTGGTTAGGGCTATATTTTTTAACGCCTGACAATTATGTCAATAAAGTTTTGACTTTATGATTGTATGTATACCCGTGTGTGACGATAAATGAGCATGTTTTTATTTACAAATGAAACTACGTGAATGATTCATTCCTCAGTGAAACAGTATAGTGTTTATATAGTCTAGTCTATTAATTAGACGAAAATAAAATATATGTTCAATTCAACCTTTAAACTACATTCCAGTAAAAATCAGTGAAGCATTTACAGTATCATTTCCAAATAGAACATTAAGTAAAGAGATCAAAATTAAAAAACGGAAATAAAAACATATACAATAATAATAGGCTAATAATAAAAATAATAATAATAATACAAATACTGAAAAAAGACGATCAGTTAACAGAAGGAATGTCATGTAGGCCTGTTTTACTGTGAGGATAAATGATTTCCAAATGAAACTATGTGAATAATTCACTCTTCAATGAAACACTATATTTGTCTCTTAATTGGACTTAATAAAATACAATATATGTTAAATTCAACCTTTAAACTGCATTCCAGTAAAAATCCCAGTCATTGAACCTTTACAGTATTATTTACATTCAGAATGTTAAGTAAAGAGATCGAAATGAAGGGAAAAAAAACGAATATAAACGAATAATACAAATATTACGGAAAAAAAGAGGATCAGTTAATGGACAAGACTGGGATGCATAAAATATTTCTTGTAGAGCTATTTTATTTGATGTACTTTATGTAATATTTATTCATGATAAATTTTGAATGCTGCCCACATCGCACACAGACAGCATTCGCATATACAGCATCGCCTATTGTTAATATAATAATTTAATATTGTATTAATTTCTGTAACAATTAATATAATAATTTCTTAATTCAAAATAAAATATTAATTAACCTATCTCTGATAATACTGGGTTACTATGGTCACGCAGGTTTGTTTAAGCATTAAACTCGTGGCCACAAGAAATACATGTTGTTCTCTCAACATAAGAAGTCGTGGCCACGAGAAATGGATGTCGTTCCCTCATCATTGCATCTCGTGGCCACGACATAAGGATGTCGTTACCTCAACAAAATGATCTTGTGGCCACAACATAATATGACGTTCCCACGAGTTAATATGACATTCCCACAAATTAATATCTCGTGGCCACGACATAATATGACGATCCCACAAGTTTATATGTCGTGGCCACGACAAACTTAAGTGAACCGAAGGTGTCCCCTCCCGGTCACCGTAGTTTTGTGTTGTTTTTTATGTTTTGTTTGCTTCTGGTTGGTTTTGTCTTGTGTTTTTTATGTTTTATTGTATTCTGTTTTTATTCTTTTGATGTTCTTTTAGTTTTATCTTCTGATTTTCATGTTTTGTTTTATTCTGTTTGATTTCTGGTTTGTTTTGTCTTGTTTTTTTTTTTTATATTGTTTTGTTTTAATGTGTTTTTAATATCTGTTTGGGTTTTATCTTCAGTTGTTTATGTTTTGTTTTGTTTTGTTCTGTTCTGTTTGATTCTTTGTTTTGTTTTGTTTTGTTTTTGTTTTTGTTTTGTTTTGCATCCTTCACAACAGAAATTGGCTACAGTATCATGCAAACTACATTTAACATACATTGTTTTTGGACATGTTTGCGCAATAATATTTCCTTTGCGCTAATTTGCGTTAAAACAAACGGCACTCAGTGGGTGCAATTTATTTGTAGTGAATTCCTGCGTTGTATTTCTGTCTACTTCAGAAGTGATTTGTTGATAAACAGTATTTATGCTGAAGCATTGCTTTAAATAACCCATTAGTGTTGTTCGTTTTTTTTTTTTTTTTTTTTATATCTCTTCCATGTATTATTTAATTTCATAGCTGTGCTTCCCAGTTGGTCTCATGCCTGTGGCTATATGATCAGTCAGAGAAAGACATTAACACTCCGGCCGTAATGAAATGGGCAGCACTAAAAGCGCACAGGACACTGCGAAGATAATTATTATCTCCGAGGGGACGGTTAATTGATAGTCGTTTGAAGTGATAACGATGATAGAAAAGTAGGCTGATGGATTGTGACAAAATAAGCGAGCTACTCGTGCATTTGCATAAAATACTAATGTTTACCCTCAGAGCTGTTGCCATGGAGACAGTTTAGTGTAAATACTGTAATTTCAGCTATGGAATTACAATGCATCATGTGAGTCATACTTCCACAGGAGAGGCAGCTTGTTATAATAACAGATAAGAAGGTGGTTATCAGCACTCATGATATCCATCAGTAATAAGGTGTCAGCAGCATGCAGGGTGCTTTGACTGACACAGTTCATCACTATGGGGCCCAGCTGTCATCTTTCCCATTATCCTCAATGGTGATCCCCAAGGGTGTGTAAAGAGATTGATTTGATGGCATCTCTTGGGCCGGTAATATTACAGCTGTTTAATTCAGCTACTGGCCACAGTATAGATCGGCAGTTCCAACTCAATGACCTTCAAAATCAAACAAAGTGAGACAAATCAAAATTTTAGTTTATTTCGAATTTGAGTCCAAATTGTTTGTAAACATAGATTGTTGTATTATTCTGAACACTGAAATCAGTTCTGCTCTTGTATTATGAATGATGCCTTCAATAGTTTTGCTGTTTCAGTGTTAACTGATTGTCACAATCCTAAACTGGTTTCTCTCTTTCCCTTTCTATCACATCTCCTCTGCTGTCCTTCATGTTTGTCCATTCAGTCATTCCCACATTAGCAGATATAACATGTCACAAGCAATGGCCTTCTCAGATTAACACAGAACAGCAAGCGCTAACTCAGAGAGGCTTTCAGACTTAACCATCTCAGGTGTCGCCTGCTTCTGCAACCCAATCCACTGATCTGGAGTCAGCTCTTGCTTGATTTTATTGCATGTTTTACATGTATGTGTTTTGTTTGTTTTTCTGATATTCTATAGATGTTGTATGTGTATCTTGTTGTCAGAGTTCATTCTGGTCATACTTGGTTAGTCGGATAACTTTCAGCATAACATGAGAAGCCTGGGTGATTTATTTTGCGGCAGAAATGACTGTTATTGTCCACCAGTGGAGTTGTATTGAAACGGAAAATTATCATATTTGTTTTACTGTATTTTTGTATTATATTTGTATTTTTTAAATATATATATACTTACACGTCCGCTCAAAAGTTTGGGATCAGTAATACTTTTTTAAAGAGGTCTCTTATACTCATCAAGGCTGCATTTATTTGATTAAAAATACTGAAAAAAGTAATATTGCAAAATGTTATTACAATATAAAATAATGGTTTTTATATTATATATACTTAAAAATATGATTTATTCCTGTGATGCAAAGCTGAATTTTCATCAGCTGTTTCTCCAGTCTTAAGTGTCACCTGATCTTTCAGAAATCATTCTAATATGCTGATTTATTATTAGAATTGTCAATGTTGGAAACAAAAATTTTTACAAAAATAACATGAATAACATGTTTGTTTGTTTTTTTTTTAAAGAACAGCATTCATTAAAAATATAAATCTTTTCTAACAATGTAAATCTAAGCTATCACTTTTATTAATTTAACACATCCTTGGTGAATAAACGTATGATTTGTTTTTCAAAAAAAGAAAGAATACACATTTACTGACACTAAACTTTAAACAGTAGTGTATATTGTTAGATAAACTTTCTGTTTTAAATAAATGCTGTGCTTTTTAACATTTTATTGATCAAAGAATGTTGAAAAAAGTATCACAGGTTTCAAAAAAATATTAAGCAGTACAACTGTTTCCAGCACTGATAATAAATCAGCATATTAGAATGATTTTTGTAGGACCATGTGACACTGAAGACTGGGGTAATGATTCTGAAAATTCAACTTTAATTACAGATATAAATTAAAATGTAATGCATATTAATACAGACAAAACATTGTTTTACATTGTAATAATATTTCACAATATTATATATTTTTCTGTATTTTTGTTTAAAAGAACACAGCCTTGATGAGCATAAGATCAGTAAGATTTTTATTGTTTTTTAAAGAAGTTTCTTATGCTCATCAAATTTCCTTTTATTTGATCAAAAATCCAGAAATATTATTTCAATGTAAAATAACTGTTTTCTATGTGAATGTATTTTGAAATGTAATTTATTCATGTGATGCAAAGCTGAATATTCAGCATCATTACTCCAGTCTTCAGTGTACCTTGATCCTTTTGAAATCATTCTAATATGCTGATTTATTATCAATGTTGTTGGTGTTTTTTTTTTTTATTATTATTCTTGAATAAATAAAATCTGTTAAAAAAAACAGCATTTATTTAAAACAGAACACTTCTGTAACAATATAATCTACCATTTAAAAGTTTGTGGTCAGTAAATTCTTATTCATTGTTTTTTTTTATTTTAAAGAAATTAGTACTTTTATTTACCAAGGATGTGTTAAATTGATCAAAAATGTTAAAAAAAAAGATTTCTATTTAGAATAAATGCTGTTCTTTTTAACTTTTTAACTTTTTTCATCAAAGAAAAATAATAAAAAAGTAATAAATCAGCATATTAGAAAGATTTATGATTTCTGTAGACTCGAGTAATGATGCTAAAAATTCAGCTTTGCATCAATAAATTATATTTTAAAATATATTACAATAAATAGACATTATTTTAAATTGCAATCATCTTCTGTAAAAAGTAAATGCAGCCTTGATGAGCATAATACATTAAAAAACATTACAAATCTGATCCTAAACTTTTGAACAGCTGTGTACATACATACACTCTTAAAAATAAAGGTGCTTTACGATGCCAAAGAAGAACCTTTTTTATCTAAATGGTTCCATAAAGAACCTTTAACATCTGAAGAACCTTTCTGTTTCACAAATTTATTTTTAAGAGTATACATACATATATACGCTTTACACCACTTTATCCGGCTAACCAAGTAAACTATATTCGAAGAAAGAGATCTGGGTTTTCTTTTCAATTTCATGGTATGCCCATCCTTTCCTTTCGTATAAGATCCTCTCCTCGCCCGTGTTGCTTTTTCGGCAGCACAAAATATAAGACAGGAGCAGCTGTTGTTCATGGTCTTTTGCTCTCCCCATGTTATCTCAAGGGATGCCCATTTGAGCACATTATTTTCCCATTAAAGCCTGCTGGCAGCTGGTTAAAAATCTTTTTTTGTTTGTTTCATCCCTCCTTCCACCAATTACAGTTTGGGGATGTGACTTAGTGAAGATAAATACAGTTGGTTTTTGCATTGTGTTTAGCTCAAACCTGTTGCACACTTGAGAGATAATGCGGTAAAATGCAAAAACCATGAATGAATAGTGAGTTGCACAGGTAAAGTACCATTCATCCCATCTACTCACATTCACTGTTTCAAAACAGACCTCATTTCATCTCATTTCCATGTTTCCCATCTCATCCTTCACTGTAAAAAACAAAACAATCTTAAATCAAACTTAAATCTTAAAATTAAATTGTTATCCTGCTGCCTTACAATTTTAAGTTGAATCAATTCAAATATCTAAGTTGTCACTTAGTACAACTTAACATTTTAAGTTGACTAAACTTTTTTCAGTTGACTGATCTTAAAATTATAAGGCAGCTAGGTAACAAATTATTTTAAGTTGATTGAACAATTGTTTTTTACAGTGTTCATCTAACACCATGTTATCATTGCAGAACAAACATAACCAACAAGTCGATCTCTTGGATCTAGACACTGACCTGTTGCTGGTCACCCAGGTAAGGTGGACAGTGATTAGATGAAGTTTCTCCACACCCGACCTAGAAAACTCCTCTAGCTGTAAGTAAATGTCACACTACCCGCTATGAACAGTTTATAGCCTTGGTAAATCCCTCCTCTCATGCTTTGTACCTTTTCCGCTAGTCTCCTGGAAGTAGTCTACTTACTCATACCCGACCTTTCTTTTTCATAGTCAAATGACTGAGCTCTTATAGATGACCCCAGACTGACCCTGTTGAATAGGTTGGATTTCGTGTTCCCATGCTAACCGCGCAGTTCATAAATAAACTGGAGAAAGGTCCTCGTGACCTTCTCGCCGTGTGACCGTGTGCCCAAGATTTTACAGAGTTTTCAAAGGTCACACACATAGTCGTGTTCTTGTGTGTGCTGTTTTTTAATTTTTTAGATTATTAGAGACAGACAAGTGGAGACAGTAAATGCCAGCAGAACATAAAAGAAGAGAGTGCAATTATTCTTTCGTAAAGAATGTGCTTTAGCCCTTTTGTAGATGTAGGTGTTAAAAAAGAGCACTGAATTTAACGAAAGAACCCTGTGGTCTGGCCTCAAGCGAATGCATGTACGAAATGCTTTTTAGAAGCAGTGTGGAAAAGCTTTTCTGTCATGCGCCAGTCACTTTAAACAGCTCACAAAATGCTCAGCTGCTCCCCGCTAGCAGCACAATATCTGCTCCGTTTTCTCATAAACACACTCAAGAAGGACACGGTGCCCACAGATGTTCAGAAACAGGTGAACTGGCCATTGTAACTGTCCTCGTCTTTCGTTAAATGTGTAGTTCACCCCAAAAATGACAGTTACCCTATGATTTACTCACCCTCAAGCCATCCTAAGTGTATGTGACTTTCTTCCTTTATGTGAATACAATCAGAGTTATATTAAAAATATGTCATGGCTCTTCCAAGCTTTATAATAACAGTGAATGGGTTTTGAGATTTTGAAGTCAAAGTGGGGGGGGGGGGGTGGCTTAATAAAGGCCTTCTGAAGCAAATTGATGTGTTTATGTAAGAAAAATATGTAAGGAATAATTGACGACGGGCCGTAGAATTCTTAGAAAATAATGCACACCCGAGGTTGTGATGCGGTCACGACGCGAAGCGGATATACTACAGTTATACTACAGTTACCACACCTCAAGACATCGATCAGATGATATATTTCAAGACATTCGTCTGGTTTTTATCCTTAAAACGCTATTGTGAGTAGGATTAATTTCTTACGCAGCTCATCCAACAGCTTCGTTGCTAGTTCCAAAACGTCATTTTAGACCTAGTAACGACGCTTGAGCCGTTGATAGCAAACTAATGCAGTTAATAATGAAGTTTAGACAGACCGACAGACAAGCAGACGGACGGCAAGAGAGGGGGAGAGAGTTTAAGATCGTAAATTACCTCTCTCAAGTCTGTGTGTCTCTCAAAGGTGACTGGCAGCATCGTCTCTACTGACAGTTAAACTTTAAGTTCATTTTCTTCAAGACCATGCCGTTGTTACCTCGCGTGAGAATTGTCATGTCGTTTTTAAGTTGTTTATCGTCAGAGATGCGCTAACAACATTAGCGCGAGTGCTAACTGTATGTGTGTGCGTCTGTGAGTGAGAGAGAGCGAGAGAAATAGAGTATGTGCTTTCCGTACATAATAAAACTTAATATTGTGGGAAAAAAACATGGACATAATCTGTCGTTTTTATCCCGTTGTTTACCGTATGTATTAGTTTTGCCAGTGTCACTGTAGCTTTTGATTATTTTGTTGTTTTGGGCTGTAAGGACCTTTGAAATAACTGAAATGGTGTGGCGAAGTGATATAGACATGTACTGCGGTCAAAAGCTGCCTGGAACTACGTTCGCCGTGCGTTTCCCTGAAAATAATGCACACCTCTAGAACGTTCGTCAGCCAATCAGATTCAAGCATTCAACGGCCCTGTAGTATGAACATATTTAAATCACATCACATCACTTTTTATGATGGATCGACGCACTTTATTGGACTTCAAAATCTCAACACCCAAATTACAATGTGTATTACAGTATGTCTTTAGCAAGCATTTAGATCAACTTAACTAACCAGCCTTTACACAAACATTTTTACAGCAGCTAAAAGGCCAATGTCCATAAAGATTACTAAAAAATAATTTTATATTTCTAAACTTTTACAAATTATAAATAGTTTCAACTTCAGATTGGGTGATTTGTTAAAGGATTGCTCCACTTCCAAAATAAAATAAAAAAAAATCCTGATAATAGACTCACCTTCATGTCATCCAAAATGTCCAAGTCTTTCTTTCTTAAGTTGCAAATAAGTTTTTTGAGGAAAACAATCCAGGATTTTTCTCCATATAGTGGACTTCAGTGGTGCTCAACGGATGCACTTTCAGGGCAGCTTCAACTGGCTCTACACAATCCCGGCCGAGGAATAGGGGTCTTATCTAGTGATACGGTCAGTTATTTTCTAAAAAAAAAAAAAAAAAAAAAAAAAAAATTCTGTACTTTTTAACCTCAAATCCTTATCTTTTCTAGCTTCTAGCGTACTCTGTGCACTCGGGGTTCAATACAGTAAGGGTATGTCGAAAAACTCCCATCTCATTTTCTCCTCCAACTTCAAAATCATCCTACATCGCTGCAGAAGTACCGACCCAATGTTTACAAAGTGAAGGTGTAAAGATGGTCAAACGCCCTTTACAATTTTTTTTTTATGTAAATGAGAAATCATTTCGCTAGATAAGACCCTTGTTCCTCAGCTGGGATCGTTTAGAGCCCGTTGAAGCTGCATTGAAACTGCATTTTTAACCTTCAATCCATTAAGCAGCATTGAAGTCCACTATATGGAGAAAAATCCAGAAATGTTTTCCTTAAAAAAATTAATTTCTTTGCGTTATTCAAGACATGAATATCTAGGATAACATGGGGTTGAGTAAATTATCAGGATTTTTTTTTATTCTGAAAGTGGAGTAATCCTTTAAGATGTGAAAATAGTAGTCTAGTAGTCTACACAACAAATATATGACCTTATATGAAAGACCACAGGACTATCATTAGGAGTTAATAAACAGTATGTGAACATGAATAGTTTGTAATGTGCTTAAAATCACTAATTAAGCTTTTTTTAATGTATAATATCTGTTAAAATAATTTAAAAGTGCATGATCATATGAATTGAAAGTTTAATGCCATTTGTAGAAATTTAAATTTACATTAATTAATGATCAGTTAATCATTTCAATAAGTGCATTGCTAAATAATAAGAAGCATATTCTCTTATATTTCTAGCTATGTGAATAAATATTAACTAAAGATCTGTGAAGCATTATATAACGTTTGTTAATAATTTATTAATGAAAGTTCTGTCATTAAAATGATTGACACATACAGTTTGGATTGGCGGTTCTGGGCAAAATCCACTCAGCCTGTCATGAATGAGCAGGGAGAGTGGCAAAAACCCTCTTAGGGTAAACAGAACAGAACAAAATGCAAAGTCCTGACTATGGAGAAAGGAGGAGTTAGGGATGGAGGAGTGTGATTTGCTCCTGAGCAAGAGATAAAGCTGCTAAACAATAGTAGGAATGCTGTGATAGGCGTCATTTTCCTATAGGTAGATGAGAATCAGCTGAGAGTCAGCCGATGCAAGCTTGACTCACGTCACCTGCCAGAATTAACACTATATGCTTGATTTATTATAAAGTGTTAGAATAGAATAATCAAAAATATAATATATATATATATATCTGTGTGCTGTACATGGCTGGTAGGTACAGGAATCATCATCATCGTTTGTGTTTTTACATAATTGTACAGCAACCCACTATCATTTATGGAACCGCTGTCATTTATTACACAACTCACTATCACTAACAGGTCACCTTTTGTATTCAAACCACTGTTTGCTCAAGGTAGGTTCAGTCTGTGGCAAAGACTAGAATGACATGGCAGTGAGTGCTGAGGTGAAACACGTCTGATTTTATGCCGCTAATTATTCCTCTTTCATCTGCAGAATATCAACCAGTTAGAGCTTTTTGGAGACATGTCCACCCCTCCTGATATCACGTCCCCCTCGGTGAGTGACTCTAGATGATCATATTACATCAAGAGTATGTTCAGAATAGAATACTGTCAAAAATCATTTACTTACCTTTAAGTTGATCCAAACCTATATAAATTTCTTTATTCTGCTGAGCACAAAAGAATATATTTTGATGAGAGTGGGGACCATCAACTGTTTGGTTACCTATATTATTCGAAATATCTTCTTTTATGAGAACAGAAGAAAGAAACAAATACACGTTTGGAACAACTTGAAAATTAGTAAATGAAGAATAGAAAAAAAATAGAATTTTTGATTGTAAACAGTATGCTATTTTGAATACAGTTAAGCAAGTTATTGAGCAAATATAATGCTTCTGTTTAGTCTGCTATTATTATCCTCTTCCACAGACCCCAGCATCTCCGGCTAATACTCTGGACCCCACGCTGGCCCACCAGACCCCATCCGAACTGTTCACCCCCTTCAACCCCGCCTCTGTACCCTCAGGTAGGAGAGATTTGTCTTTCAGACAATGTGTGTGTGCAGGAGAAAACAATACCAGGAAAACAGATAAAGGAGACATGGAACGGGGCGGATGCAAATTAAATAATGTGTCTGTCTAGTTCTGGCTAAATAAGGTGTCCCGTCCTCCTGCTGTAGAATATGAATGCTCTCATTACTGGCTGCTGTACTGATCTGCATGATAAATGCCTTGTAGAGGACACAGCGTTACCCCTACCTCCTCTGGTGGTACTCTGTTTGTGTGTGTGTAAGTGCATGATGTCTTTTTAACATGCACATCTGTTCTGGGGTCATATCATACATTTTTATTTTGTTGTTTTTTTCCCTTATGTCCACTTAGTCAAGGATTTTTTGCACCACAAATGGACAGAATGGAGTTTTTAGTTTTTTAATGAAAATAAACAAATTAAGTCAAGTCACCTTTATATAATACAGACTGTGTCAAGGGAGCTTCACAATGATAAACATCAGTTCAGTGTTGGTTTCAGTTTAGACAGGGCTATGATAAATAGTATTTTAATTGTGATTCATTTCTGCTTTCTTCAATTTACAAAAGCAAACCCTAGGTATTATGGCATGTATGGCTTAATATAATGTTAATGATGTCTCTTACTGAAATATGTAGTAGAAACCCATGAAAGATTGACGTTATTTAAAACATTGAATCGTTCTATACCTTTTTTTTTTTTTTTTTAATTATGTTTAAAAAAATTCTACACAAGTTGGTATGATTAGAGTCTTCATGAAATGTCTGTGACATGCTTTGGTTAAAATTTCTCAGTGGTTGTATAAAACAACACGCTTTTTTACCTTGTCAAAAACAGCTCTGTTCACGGCGAGCCATTTTGGCGAATGTTTCTTTAAATGATAATGAGCTACTGTTTACCCCGCCCCACCTTTCCACATTTTGTGTACAGTATTTGGTGGCGCGTTACCATCAAAAACAAAACTAATCCACTCCATCCTCAGTAGCTCTAATGTCGGGAGAAAATGTAGACTCTTATGTTCACTTTTATATTCAAATACAAAACACCTGCATTGCTTACGAGACATTGTTTTCGCTACAGCTGCTCGAGCGTGGGGAAATGGCAGACAGCGTACAACTGGCTGAGAGCGATAATATGCTAACACAGGACAGTCTGTCAGGGGTTGGGGGCGGGGCCTGAGCAATATGACATCATACTGCTCAGAAAATCAAAACTGCTTGATAATTAAGACTATTTGGGTTTTTGAGGAATAAAAAGGAGTGAATTTATTTTTATCATGGTGCAAGCATCATGTAAAAGTGAGTTTTGCATCCGATGTCCTATCTATAATGAACAAGCTTTTACTAAAGCATTTTTCAATCATTTTGTACATATTTGACTTTTTATTGTAAAGTGCTACCACTTTAAATTCTACAGGAACACTCACATCATGATATCTGAACCAGTTATTAAAAACAAATAGCCCTTGTGCAGTGATTTTGCTCTCCCTGGGACATCTGTTCCAGCCAGATTGACTTCCTCTGAAACGGTAAACAGTACAACATTGATATGTGTGGAATCAAGTAGTGTATCATCTGTCCCATCTGTCTTCAATTCTCTCCCTCAGTCAAACTCCCCTCTGTGTTGTAAATTCATAAACACCAGGCTTTGACTCCACCACACCTGTCCTGATGGGATTCTCACAGTTCAGTTATGATAGCACGAGAACATTTTTCACCCTTGTGAAATCAGTCTGGCTTTTTTCAAGTGAGAGGTGTTCCCCAGAGTGCTTTAGGGGCTCTGGCCCTGCTGGCAGTATATTGTAAGTCACTTTGAATGAAACTTGTGTCTAATGGAACATAAACCATCTGAACGAATACACACAATCATTTAAGAAACCTAAAATGTTTTCTGTATTTACAAAATAGCATGAATTTGAGTTTTTAATAAACAGCTACATTATAAAAACACAATAAAAAATTAAGTGTTGCCCAGTCCTTGACATATGCCTGGGATACCAGGGATGTGCTCCACGTTTAGCTGTCCATGCATCCTTAACGGCAAACTATAATTCCACCTTATTTGCAAATGGTGGATCCATAGCTCAAAATGACTGCCAAGGGCCATCACAAACCAGTGCAGGGGTGGGCTGCTATGATGAGACGGCCCATTGCTACCTGACTAAATGATGGACATGCGCAATTTTCGAAATTCACATATAGAACTTCTCCAGGCATCCCGCTCACTGGTCCTTGAGAAACCCACAAACCGTTACTGCAATTCCATGGGAACACTTCACAGCTGACAGGATGGATTCGGTGCTGTGTTGTCTCTTCCAACCGGAAGCCATCAGATCCATCATGTTACCTTGTGTCAAATATTCCCATCCCCACATGAGGTGCACAGCTCAGTGACATGATGTTAGCATTATCAATTAAAGGGTAACTAGCTAAAACTAAAAAAGCTGTCAACTTAATTTTTTCCAACCCAGGCTCATGAAAATAAGTTTTGTCGAACTGTAGTTTCACAGGGTTCATACCGGAATTCTTCATTTTTCAAGTGCACCGCTGAATTAAACCTACTTCGGGTACGGACCAACATGAGAGCGAGCAATTAATGACAGAATTTTCATTTTTGGGTGAAACTATCCCTTTAAGTAACAGTTTCAGATAATAAAAACTGCAATTTATAGTACATTCTGGAAAATACAACAGATTCTTCTTTCAACTTGCTAATGGCAACACCTTCACAGAGAAGCTGTGACTGTTTCCAGGTCATTTTTAACCATAAAATAACATCACAATGTCCCATTGTGTGAGCAACCCAGCTGCAGTTGATCTCACACCTCTCTGCCGCACAGCGGAATATTCCGGACACGCTCCCGCAGTGCGTGTGGCATGTCATAGAGATAAGATACGATTTGGGGTTTTATTATTTGAATCAGCGTTACTCATTGGTAAGAAAGAGCAAGATGTGTAATGAAATAAGCCTCAATGTGAAATGAGTGAGACTGTTGTAATGGCCTCTTTTAAAGGGCGTTGCTATTCATTAAGCCCGGGCCTATTGTGAGCAGTAATTACAATAGTTCATCTGAGCCATAAAGACCTTTTTCATTATGAAAATCTAGGTCATCTTACCCCAGTCATCAAGAGATCTATGGCTGCAGCCTGAAAGTCCTTTAGCGAATGCTAAAGGTTACAGCACAAGCTCATAATGAGCTTTACATGCCAGTATTTTGGCGGGAAAATCTCATTCGATAGAGGTTCATGAACTAAGGGTTTAAGGGTGAACTTTACAAAACACCATTTTTAACCAAAAAACATTAAGTCTGCATTTTGGCTGTTTATTTACACGATAAATAATTGGGAGCCTGAAGATGCAAACTTTTGAAAATGGGTTTCAGAAACCGTCTCTGTGTAAACTCTGCAGTGATGTAATGCAAATGCATTTTGCATTTTCAGTCTATATAAATGCATATACATGCAATCGTATTGATTCTTTATAAAGTGACATCGCCATCTACTGGCCTCGCATACATAATATAGCCTCCTAACTACATGCGACAAGATTCCAGCAACAAGCTATTTATTTTCAAGATCTGTGGTAAACTATGTGTTGCTGCATTCAGTATGGCTCTAAATGTCACACAATATGATGTTTAAATCCACTTTTTACACGTTACACGTTTAACTATGAATAAAGTTGTTCCAACCGCAACACTGCAGTAATAGAAACCGTTTGTAAAACAGTTATTTTGTGTGTCTCCGTCACAGCTAGTTAGGACAGAAACTCTGTAAAAGAAACAGAAACATGTAAAAGATACTTTTATTGTGTCGCGGCATCACGTCACATGTAGTTAGGACACTATTTCGGGCTTCTTTTCTGCTGTACAGAGGATATTTTGTCACTCCTGAAACCACAGAACAATTTTTATGAAGTAAGGAATAACTGACGACAGGCCGTTGAATTCTTAAAAAAATAATGCATACCTCGGGTTATGCGGCCATAGCGGAAGCCGTAGAATTCAAAACATTCATCCGTTTTTTGTCCTTAAAACGCTATTGTGAGTAGGCTTATTTGCGCAGCTCATCCAATGCCTTCGTTGCTAATTCCAAAACGTCATTTTAGACCTAGTAATGACACTTGAGCCGTTGATAGCAAACGAATGCAGTTAATAATGAAGTTTAGACAGACCGACTGACAGAAAGAGAGAGAGAGGGAGAGAGATTAAGCTCATGAATTACCTCTTTCAAGTCTGTGCGTCTCTCAAAAGTGATTGGCAGCAAAGTCTTTCCTAATAGTAAAACTTTAAGTTCATTTTCTTCAAAACCACGCTGTTGTTACCTCGCTTGTGAGAAATCTCATGTAGTTTTTAAGTTGTTATTCATCAGAACAGTGTTAACAACATTAGCGTGTATGCTAACGTGTGTGCAAACTGTATGTGTGTGCGTCTGTAAGGGAGAGAGAGTGGGAGAAATAGAGTATGTGCTTTCCATACATAATAAAATGTAAATCCTATTGTTTACTTTATTTATTTGTTTGGACAGTGTCGTTGTGGGTTTTGGTTATTTTGCAGTTTTATGCTGTAAGGACCTTTGAAATAACTGAAATCGTGTGGCGAATTAATATAGACATGTAATGCGGTCAAGTGCTGCCTGGAACTCAGCCAATCAGATTCAAGCATTCAACGGCCCCGTAGTATAATATTTGTTTAACATATTTGTTTTATCGGGTCTCATGTAGTTAAGACACAGTTTAAGTCATTTTTGTGGATCCATGTAAACAAAAGGAAAAACTTTGCTGTTAATACAATTGTTGTTGTGTAAACATACCCTAAAATTGTCTCTGTCCTTTAGGTTACGTGACGATGGGAGCCGTGCCACCCGCGTGGGCGCAGCAACAGTTCGCCGCTCAGGCTCCATTAGCGTTTGGCGTCCAGTCCCCAGTGCCAGTCGCGCAGGTCTTACCGGGCGCTCAGCCTCTGATCTGGGGTCAAGCCAACCTTTTCCCTGCCACTCAGCAACAGTGGGCCGCAATGGCAGGGGCTCACTTTTCTCCTGCCGCTTTTATGCCTGCCCAGACAGTAGGGCCGCTTCCTGCTGCCATGTTTCAGACACTGGCTCCCATGGCAATGCCTGCGTCCTGCGAGACGCCCGCAGCGGCCATGGGTGGAGCCGTGGCGGGAACCTCAGCCTCTACGGCCTCCAGTCCGCAGCATGGAGAACGCACGCTGCAGAGACAGGCAAAGATGAGCAAGGAGATGTTTAAAGACTTCCAGATGGCAAAGCCGCCAGCCATGCCTGCCAGGAAGAGCGAGCAGCCTAACCTGACCTGCACCACAGACGCTTTCACCAGCTACTTCAGCAGAGTGGGAATGGCGCAAGACACGGATGACTGCGACGACTTTGATATCTCGCAGATGAACCTCACGCCTGTCACCTCTACCACGCCCTCCACCAACTCACGTGAGTAGGATGTTTCAGACATATGCCATGCATTCTATGATTTTGACTCAGAAATTGGGGCTGTTACAAATAAAATGTATTATAAAATGTATTAATGTTGGTTTCATATGATTTTGAAAAACTTTATACCATTTTCAGGAAAGGTTTTAGGTCAATTAAAAATTGAATGTGATTTAACCATTGAAACCATTTTTTGTTATATACTGTATATTTATGTATTTTTTTTTAACAAATGTGACCCTGGACCACAAAAGCAGTCTTAATTAGCATGGGTATATTTGTAGAAATAGCCGAGAGAAAAAAAAAAAAAAAGCCAAAAATCATTAGGATATTAAGATATCCATGTTCCATGAAGATATTTAGTAAATTTCCTACCATAAATATATCAAAACTTAATTTTTGATTAGTAATATGCATTGCAAAGAACTTCATTTGGACAACTTTAAAAGTGATTTTCTCAATATTTTTTTGCACCCTCAAATTTTTCCGATTTTCAAATAGTTGTATCTAAGCCAAATATTGCTATCCTAACAAACCTATCCTAACGTATTAGTTCAGCTTTCAGATTATGTATAAATCTAAATTTAAAAGACCCTTATGACTGGTTTTGTGGTCACAAATATAATAAATTATTAAATTATAAATATCACTGTTGATATTTGTTTTAGAAGAGTTAACCACATGACATTTTTACGACTAACCTTGCCTTGTCAAAAGTGTCATAAAAGGACCTTGACACACAGTCATGAGGGCTGTATGATACTATTTTCTGTTTTATGATTTTTTTCCCTACTGCATATTAATGCTGGTTGCAACACATGAATTTTGTTTGGCAGAAAAGTGTTTTTCAAATACAGTTGAAGTCAAAAGTTTACATGCACTTTGCAGAATCAGGAAAATGTTAATTATTTTACCAAAATAAGTGGGATCATACAAAATGCATGCTATTTTTTTTTTATTTAGTACTGACCTGAATGAGGCATTTCACATAACATACATTTACATCCAGATATTTATTCCACAAGAGAAAATAATAGTTAATAATATTTTTTTTTTTTTTTTTTTTTTGTTTAGTGATAGTTGTTCATGAGTATTGTGTTTGTCCTGAATAGTTAAACTGCCCACTTTTCATAAGAAATATCCTTCAGGTCCCACAAAATCTGTGGTTTTTCAGCACTGTTGTGTATTTGAACCCTTTCCAATGACTGTATGATTTTAAGATCCATCTTTTCACACTATGGACAACTGAGGGACTCATATGCAACTACAGATGGTTCAAACACTCACTGATGCTCCAGAAAGAAAAATGATGGATTAAGAGCCCTGGGGTGAAAACTTTTGAACATTTTTCTTAATTTGTCTAAATATCGTATTTTTTCATTTAGTACCGCACTTTAGAAGCTACAGAAGATACTTACAGGTTTCCCAGAAGACAAAATAAGTGAAATTTACCCTAAAACACGGAATTTGTGGCACCTGAAGGATTTTTCTGATGAGTTTAACTGTTATGGAAAAAACAATATATATAATGTTAGCTACAGGAATGCCTCCACGGCCACAGGAACCTCAATTAACCTTTAACTGATGTTTTAATTATTTAATACATGTTTAAATAAATCTATCAGATAATATCTAAAATGGTTGACAACTTCTTCTTCTTTTTTTATATTTTAGCAACTAGAGTTTATAACAGCCAACATTTAAATGATAATATCTCAGCAATGGTTAGAAAACATTATAATTATCTTCAAAAAGCTGCAGTTTTCCTTGTTACTTCACTTCATAAAATTCAAAATGTGTTTCTGGGTCAAGTGACGCAAAATGAGCAGGTCACATATATACACATATTAGATTTTGCAAGTTGGCCGGTATATATGGGATGGTAATAGTTGGAATAGTTTAGGAATGTAGTTTTATATCAGAAATGTTGTTTCAAGACCAACAGAATCACATTATCCTAAAGCTACATAGACCCTAAATGCGGTACATCAACAAAGAAAACAAATCCCACATAGAAGAACTTCCTCGTTTCGCTCTCTAATCGCAAGCCTTTAAAGCAACACTCCACTTTTTTTTGGAAATAGACTGATTCTCCAACTCCCCCCGAGTTAATAAGTTGAGCTTTACCGTTTTGAAATCCATTCAGCCGTTCTCCTGTTCTGGCGATATCACTTTTAGCATAGCTTAGCATAGAGCATTGAATCCTATGAGACCAATAGCATTGCGTTCAAAAATGACCAACGAGTTTCGATATTTGTCCTATTTAAAACTTGACTCTTCTGCAGTTATATCGTGTACTAAGACCAGCGGAAAATGTAAAGATGCGATTTTCTAGGCCCATAAGATTAGGAACTACACTCCCATTCCGGCGTAATAGTCAAGGAAGTTTGCTGCTGTAATATGGACGCAGCAGGTGCAGTAATATCACGGAGCACCTGAAACTAGTTCCCAGCTAAGTTAGCATTTGCACATGTGCTGTGTGATATTACTGCGCCTGCTGCGTCCATATTACAGCAGCAAACTTCCTTGACTATTACGCCGGAATGGGAGTGTAGTTCCTAATCTTATCCGCTTATAAAATCACAGCTTTACATTTTCCGCCGG
Organism: Garra rufa; assembly: GCF_049309525.1. NCBI lineage: Eukaryota > Metazoa > Chordata > Actinopteri > Cypriniformes > Cyprinidae > Garra > Garra rufa. Next base: position 10,517,154 of record NC_133373.1, on the reverse strand, counting down.
TCTTAGTACACGATATAACTACAGAAGAGTCAAGTTTTAAATAGGACAAAAATCGAAACTCGTTGGTCATTTTTGAACGCGATGCTATTGGTCTAATAGGATTCAATGCTCTATGCTAAGCTATGCTAAAAGTGATATCGCCAGAACAGGAGAACGGCTGAATGGATTTCAAAACGGTAAAACTCAACTTATCAACTCTGGGGGAGTTGGAGAATGAGCCTATTTCCAGAAAAAGTGGAGTGTTCCTTTAAGAGCGCTGACACGGCTAGACAGGCTTTATCCGTTTCCTACTACAGAACTTCAAACTCGCACCTCATCCCGTCTTTCATCAACACATCCGTTTTCACTCAGAGGTTGAAAGGTGGGCTTTGATGCTGTTGCCCAGAAGGCATTGTCTTTAGTCAGCGTGAAAATGACAATTAGTACTGCGGTGGGGAGCGACGGCAGGGGGAAAGAGAGAGTCAGTCACAGGCCCAGCTGTGCTTCTGGCGAGCAATGTAATTATCACTGATCTCTAGGGAGTCCTGTGCTGTGTGTTGGGCCTGTTTGGATCCTTTCACTCCTGTAGTGCTAATTATTACTGTGACGGAACGCCGCGCAGTCGCACGTTTGCATACAAGCAGTCCCTCCGTGAGAGACATACTCATTTATTAGGTGTCAATAAGGGATTTTGCTCCACGCAGGACACTTTCTGACAGTTTTTAGGTGCTTAAATGTGTACGTTTACTTGACTAGTGTGTGCAAAAAAACTAAATACATTCCCCTAGATACAACTCACTTCAGTTTTGAGGCAAAATAGCCAATGAATGGTGCTAAAAGTGAGTTTTTAGATTTGAAGTAACTTAAAGTTGGCATAAAACAGAAGTAGTGAGAGTTTTTCTTCCCTCTTGCAGAAGGTAAACAGCTTCTTGAATGAGGATTTTGATCATGGATCAATTAGAAACTTCAATATTGCATAAAAATGTTTAATTTTTCAGATTTTCAAATAGTTTTAGTATCTCAGCCAAATATTCCTATCCTAACAAACCTATCCTAACATATTTTTTTAGCTTTCAGATGATGTATAATTCTTAATTTCTAAAAAAAAATTGACCCTTATGACTGGTTTTGTGGTCCAGGGTCACAAATATCATGAATTATTAAATTATAAATATCACTGTTCATATTTGTTTTAGAAGAGTTAACCACATTACATTTTTACGACTAACCTTGCCTTGTCAAAAGCGTTATAAAAGACCTTGACACACAATCATGACGGCTGTATGATACTATTTTCTGATTTTTTATGTTTTTTCCCCCTGCATTTTAATGATGGTTGCATCAAATTATTTTTGTTTGGCAGAATTGTTTTTCAAATACAGTTTAAGTCAAAAGTTCTTAAGTTCAGAATCTGCTAAATGTAAATTATTTTACCAGAATAAGAGGGATCATACAAAATGCATGCTATTTTTTTATTTAGTACTGACCTGAATAAGACATTTCACATAAAAGACATTTACATCCAGATATTTAGTCCACAAGAGAAAATAATAGTTACATTTATGAAAATGACCCTGTTCAAAAGTTTACATACACTTGATTCTTAATACTATGTTGTTTCCTGAATGATCCACAGCTGTTGCTCCATGCAGGACACTTTCTGACAGGTTTTGCGCTTAAATGTGTACGTTTACTTACACTGATAATGACTAGTGTGTGCAAAAAAACAAAATACATTCACTTAGATACAACTTTCTCCAGTTTTGAGGCAAAATGGCCAATGAATGGTGCTAAAAGTGAGTTTTTAGATTTCAAATAGCTTAAAGTTGGCATAAAACGGAAGTTGTGAGAGTTTTTCTTCCCTCTTGCAACATTTATCTGAGGTAAATGGCTTCTTTAATGAGGATTTTGATCATGGATAAATCAGACTCTTCAATATTGCATAAAAATGTTTAATTTTTAACAAACCACATCAACTAACCCAAACCAACAGAAAATAATTTACACTCAACCTAAATCCTGGAATGCAATAAATGACTTTTGCTAAGTCTGCTTTGATTTGCATTTTGGATGCATCAACAATATTTGCAGAATGTCTGTAGATTTTGGGCAGTCAGAATTGACAGATTTCACAGAAATTTGTTTAGTTTACAATGTGTACAGACTGTGATTTGTTAGCTTCAGACTCGATTGCATCCAATCAGACAATATCAAACGTGTGTGTGAGTTTCTTGTGTTCGGAATGACTTGCAAGTCTAAAATGATTTGAAAGTATGTGATCCACAATCTTTTAGTGTTTGATGCCCAGGCTTTCTCTGTAGCTGTTTACAAAGCCGGCAAGTGTTTGATGCCTGGTGTCTTAAAAGTTGTGTATTCCAGACTTTAACCATAAACCTGCCTCAACATGGAATATTAAATCTAAAATTCAACCTCAGATGAGATCACAACATGATTTTTGATGCTTTTAAAACACATACAGAATATATATGTGGGTTCTGTATGAGCTAAGCTAATGACTTTAGCATTGTTAGCACCATGCTAGAGCTGTAATAGGCCTGCAGCTGAATATTTGTTGTTGGATATTTCACGCAAAATTACAAAATCTGTTGTACACAACTATATTCAAAGTCTTTAGAAGCTATTTGATGTCTTTGTGCAAAAAAAAAAAAAAAAAAAAAAAAACAAATACACTGTAGTCCTTATTAATCAATAACCTATTTGTTTTGATTTGTTTCAATGGAAGTCAAAGTCATATCAGTTTTAGCACCACCCTGTGGACATTTCAAATGGACACTGCAGCAATTTATACACTTCCAGGTGTTTCAGATGTGCAAAAACAGTTTGATTAATGGTGCAAACTAGTATTTGTTTTATGTTATTTCAGTTTTAATTTTGTTTCAATTGATTATAAACTTTTCAAAACTCTTTTTTTTTTCTTCTGCGTTAAAAAAATAATTTAGATTCATTACCAGTCAAAAGTTTTTGAACAGTAAGATTTTTAATGTTTTTTTAAAGAAGTCTCTTCTGATCACCAAAGCCTGCATTTATTTTATCCAAAGAACAGTAAAATTTTGAAATATTTTTACTATTTAAAATAATTTTAAAATGTAATTTATTCCTGTGATTTCAAAGCTGAATTTTTAGCATCATTACTCCAGTCACATGATCCTTCAGAAATCATTTTAATATTCTGATTTGCTGCTAAAAAAAACATGTATTATTATTATTATGTTCAAAACAGCTGAGTAGATTTTTTTCAGGTTTCTTTGAATAGAAAGTTCAAAAGAACAGCATTTATCTGAAATAGAAATCGTTTGTAACACTATAAATGTCTTTATCATAACTTTTAATCATTTTAAAGCATCCTTCATCCTTATATACTTTATATCAAGTATATAAGTACAAAGGCTGTTTCCTTGACTGAATGCAGCTACCATTAAACATTCTCTGCAATGGTTACCTAAAGCAGTTTAAGGTTGCATGAGCGCAAAAAGGAACATTGTTTTCATGTACAATTGACCAAAAATGAAGCTTGTCTTTAATGTAAGTGTGAAAATTTCAGTGCCCTTCCTACCAGACAGCAACGTATATTTAGTTATTCTCCCAGCGGATGAAAAAAATACATTTGTACCTTCTTAGCATTGCACAACGACACATCAAATGCTTTAAATCTGTTAATGCAACACTGTTTTGCCTATCACTAACCATAATTCTGGCCTTTTCCTTCCTTCTCCCTTTGTACAGCACCCACTCCGGCCCCTCGGCAGAGTTCTCCATCAAAGTCCTCATCCCACGCCAGTGACCCGCCCACCGATGACTCCTTTGGTGAGGCTGAGGGCAGCCCTAGTCGGAGCGGAGAGGAGGACGCGGTAAGTGATATTGAACGGGATTTTGGGAAATGTAGTTTTAAAGGATTCAACATTAATTTGAACTTGAGTACTTGACAAAGAATACTGTTTGTACATGGATTTTTAGAAATTAAAATCAAGATTTTAGTTTAGGATGTATATACATGTATATGGCAAAGTTATTGTTTTTTAAGTATTTTTGTGGACATTGAAATTCCAGTTCACCAGCATGCTCATTTTTATCCCTCATGTGCTTTATTATTAAACAAATACAGTCAGAATAAAAACCTAAAGTTTAAGTTTAGTTTCTTTCATTAGAACTGACATCTATGGAAGGCCGTTTCTGCCACTGAATAAAAAAAAAAAGTTATTTATTATTTTATTTTGTTTTGTTTTGTTTATTTTATTAATTTATTTTATTTCTTTATTTTTTTTTTTTATTCATCACGCAATTCTGACCTTGCTTTTCAGAATTGTGAGATATAAACTCGCAATTGTGAGTTATAAAGTCAGAATTGCAAGATATAAACTCTTGAATCTGACATTTTTCCTCAGAATTGTGATATAAACTCGCAATTGTGAGTTAAAAAGTCAGAATTGCAAGATATAATCTCACAAATCATACTTTTTTCCTCACAATTGTATGATATAAACTGGCAATTGTGAGTTTTAAAGTCAGAATTGCGAGATGTAAACTTTTTTCTTGGAATTGCAAGTTTATATCTCACAATTCTGATTTTTACACGTTTTACTTTTTTCTCAGAATTGTAAGTTGCAATTTTATGTCTTGCAGTTGTGACTTTTTTTCTCAAAATTGCAAGTTTATATCTCACAATTCAGATTTTTACACATTTCTGACTTTTTTCTCAGAATTGTAAGACAAGCTCGCAATTGCGAGTTATAATCATGCAATTCTAAGAAAAAAGTCAGAATTGTGAGTTTAAATTTTTAAGTCAAAATTATGAGATATAATGAGATTTGCAAGTTTATATCTCACAATTCTGATTTTTACACATTTTTTACTTTTTTATCTCAATTGTAAGACAATATCGAATTATAATCACGCAATTCTGAGAAAAAAAACACTATTCTTTATGAACTAGTTATAATGATGCAATTTTTAAAAAAAAATCAGATTTGAAAGATTATATCTTGCAATTCTGACTTTATAACTTACAATTGCGAGTTTATATCACAATTCTGAGGAAAACAATTGCGAGATTATATCTCAGAAAAAAATCAGAATTGCGCGATTGTGTCGAGTTTGCATGATAGTCCGAATTGCATGATATAAACTCGCAATAACCTTTTTTTATTTTTTATTCAGTGAAAGAAATGCGCTTCTATAGACTTCTTTGAGAATACAGCACCAAAAAAAAGCCATAAAAGTGTCTACAGTGTCTTAGGATATGTTGATGCATAACCATGTAAATGAGAGGTTGGTTGATAATTCTTGATAATTCTTTTTTGCATCCTCTCTACCCTGCCTGAGTCACTGTTGGGCCCATTAAGATGTTAAATGAGCTTGCGTAACTGTCAAGATGATCATTATGACCTTGTTAATCACAGAGATACCTCTCAAAGATAATAGAGATTGCAGACTTACCTGATTAATATTGTTCAAATATAAATACATATTACATAACCTGATGAAAAGTATTAAAAGTGAGCCAGATTCTTCCCTAGTGCTTTTAATATTTATGTTTCATCAAATGAATTATCACCTCATAAAGAACGTGGCTCTTAAAAAAAATTAGAAAAGATAGTTTTTAGACTAAATGTGTAGAAGACAAAATTCTCATGTTGTTTCAAACTTGTATGACTTACTTTATTCTATGGAATGCAAAGGTAAAATCGTATAGCAATGTACTCTTTTCAGTACAATCATTATGGACTACAAATTTTTTTGCAAAGGTTCAAAACGTATGCAAAAGCATCATAAAACTGGTTTAAATGGCTTATTACATCCCGGACGAGCCCCCAATTTATTACGTCCGCTAGGGGTAAGACGCAATAAAAGCAGACTCTCATCAAGCCGTCAGACCAAGCAAACGAAAACAACATTAATTGATTATTTGAGTTTATTTAAAAGATGAAGAAAAAAAAACTGTAATTTGGTGATTCTTATAAACTTCAGAGAGACCCAAGGCCCAAAACAACAAACAAAATCAAACTAAAAATAAATCACACTAAATAACCTTCAAAAGAAAATAAGAAAATAAATTACAAAAACCTTACCTAACTACACTTACAAAAACATAAAAAAACTAATTCAAACAAAAGGACAGGTCTCTCCTACAAAGACCACATAATGGGAACATAATTAAAGGATGAACAATAATCTTTGGTCTGGCGGCTGTCACACCGGCTCCCATCTGGATAAGCGGAAGAGGCGTTTTAAAAGGACCGCCGATTGACGTCCAATAACCGCTAATAGGCGGTGCCACAACTGGCAAATCAGTGGCGATCTAACACAAAACAAGAATAAGTAAGAAAAAAAAAAACATAAAAACAAATACAGAATACAACAACATAAAACACATAACGTAACAGGCTTGTATTTTGAGTCTTTGAAAAACCTACTGATATAGTGAACAAGTGTTATGTCCTTTTTTCTTTCAGATGAATACAGTCGAAGTTATATTAAAAAAATGTCCTGGCTCTTCCAAGCTTTATAATGGCAGTGAATGGGTGTTGAGATTTTGAAATCCAATAAAATGCACCCATCCATCATAAAAAGCACTCCACACAACTCCAGAGGGTTCATAAAGGCCTTCTGAAGCAAATCGATGCCTTTGTGAAAGAAAAATATCCTATCCTATAAGATATATAAACTGTAATCTTTAGCTTCTGCTAAATGTCATATGTGTTCACAAGAAAGTGGCGTTATAACAGGTGACATAGGTGAAAGCAAAACACCAGTCGTAAATTAGAAGTACAAAACAAGGATTTTGGAAAGAAAAAAGATGGATTTCGATATAAGCCGAGAGGCACTGCGTCCTCTAGTCCCCTAGCGTCCTCTAGAGGATGCAGTGTCTCGTTCCCCTTCTCAGGGAACCATGGTTACATACGTAACCTGAGACGTTTCCTTCCAAGGGAACTCGCACTGCATCCTCTAGAGGACGCTAGGGGACTAGAGGACGCAGTGTCTTGTTCCACTTCTCAGGGAACCATGGTTAGATATGTAACCTGAGGCGTTTCCTGTTGCTGTAAACAAAACTTGGTTCTCGTGAGACTAGCATATTCTCATCGAAGCTTATGCTACGCCTACGTCAAACACATCAATTAGCTTCGGAAGGCCTTTATTAACCCCCCCGCAGCCCTGTGGAGTACTTTTTATGATGGATGGATGCACTTTATTCAACTTCAAAATCTCAACACCCATTTACTGCCATTATAAAGCTGGGAAGAGCCAGGACATTTTTTAGTATAACTCTGATTGTATTTGTCTGAAAGAAGAAAGACATATACACCTGGGTTTGAGTGTGATAAAATCACAGGGTGATTTTCATTTTTGGGGTGAACTGTCCCTTTAACGGTGCTTCTTTTGTGTATAATGACAAGAGAGTGAGTAAATGATGACAAAAATGACATTTTGACTGAATTATCCTTTTAAATCTTGCTTGAGATGCAGTGTAACTACATAAGTGGTATCGTCCACTGTATTTCATACACACACACTTTCTCTCTCTGCTGATCTCTATTAGATATGACTCATCAGAAAATGCCATGGAAACCCGACTAGTGCTCTTTCTCCTTTCTTTTATATTTCAGCTGAACAAAAAGTTTAATTAGTCTTTGTGTGTGTGTGTGTGTGTGTGTGTGTGTGTGTGTGTGTGTGTGTGTGTCCCCACTCTAGCTGAAATGGCATTGAGCTCCACACTCACTCACTCAGTCACACTGCACACCCACACACACTGTGATGAGGTGTTATAAGTGCAGCTCCAGAGGGAATATTCATAAAAATCCAAAATGCTTTAGTCCAAAGCCTTTTATGCGGGCGCACAATACAGGAGCCTTTATAACCGAGGGGTTTTCACAGCTCCAGTAATGGCCGCATGTGTGCAGGAACTTATGAATACATCAGAGCGTGGGTGGACGAGGGTTGATTAATAAATGTATGAATGAATAGATGGATGGATGGATGGATGGATACTTTTTCTTTTTCGCACATTTGCCTACAGTTGATGTCAAAAGTTTACACCCCCCTTTCAGAATCTGTGAAATGTTACTTATTTTACCAAAATAAGAGGGATCATACAAAATGCATGTTATTGTTTATTTAGTACTGACCTGAATAAGATATTTCACATAGTTCAAAAGAGGAAATAATATTTGAATTTACAAAAATGACCACTTTCAAAAGTTTACATACACTTGATTTTTAATACTGTGTTCTTACCTGAATGATCCACAGCTGTTTTTTGTTTTTGTTTTTGTCTAGTGATAGTTGTTCATGAGTCCCTTGTTTGTCCTAAACAATTAAACTGCCCACTGTTTTTCAGAAAAACCCTTCAGGTCCCACAGATTCTTTGGTTTTCCAGCATTTTTGTGCATTTGAACCCTTTCCAACAATGACTGTATGATTTTGAGATTCATCTTTTCACACTGAGGACAACTGAGGGATTCGTATGCAAGTATTACAGAAGGTTCAAACAATTACTGATGCTTCAGAAGGAAACATGTTGCATTAAGAGCCAGGGGTGAAAACTTTTGAACAAAATGGGGATATGTACATTTTTACTTATTTTGCTTAAATATCATATTTTTTTCATTTATTACTGAGGCTACAGAAGATAGTTACATGTTTTCCAGAAGACAAAATTTGTTAAATTTACCCTGATATTCAAATTCAAAAAGTTTTCACCCCCCAACTTAATGTATGTTTTTTCCTTCTGGAGCATCAGTGAGCATTTGAACCTTCTGTAATAGTTGCATATGAGTCCCTAAGTTTTCCTCAGTGTGAAAAGATGGATCTCAAAATCATACAGGGATTGTTGCAAAGGGTTCAAATACACAAAAATGCTGGAAAACCAAAGTATTTGTGAGACTTTTCTGAAGAACAGCAGACAGTTTAACTGTTCGGGACAAACAAGGGACTCATGAACAACTATCACTAAACAAAAACAAAAAAAAAAGCACAGCTGTGGATCATTCAGGTAACAACACAGTATTAAGAATCAAGTGTATGTAAACTTTTGAACGGGGTCATTGTTATAAACTCAACTATTATTTTCACTTGTGTACTATCTATAAATATCTTTCATGTGAAATATCTCATTCAGGTCAGTACTAAATAAACAAAAACATGCATTTTATATGATCCCTCTTATTTTGGAAAATAATTAACAGACTCTGAAAGGGGGATGTAAACTTTTGACCTCAACTGTAGGTTTCTATGTTTTACTGTTACAGGAAGAAAGCATGCACTGTGACTATTGGATATTCTATAGATTTCTTTTTCCTGCTGCTTTATGAAAGCTTATTTTCTTGTTTCCTTTTCTCTCACTATTTCTTTTCCCCAATCTTTTTCCTTTGCTGCTTTCTCTTTCTTTGTCCAGGCTGGAGACTCCCAGCAGTCTCCGGATGCGAGTGAGCCTCAAGCAGAGCCTGAGAGCTCAGAGACGGACAGTCCTCAGGTCGGTAGCTAGATAGCGGCAGGTCAGGGTAGGTATCTGTCCTCTTTTTTTCTTCTCTTCTGCGTGTCGGCCTGCTCCAACAACCATGACGTCACGTCAGCACGCCTTCACCCGTCCTCACCACCATTACATAGACCCACACATCGTGGCCGTGTGTCGTGGTGCTCTTTCTTTCCTCTCTCTTTTATCTTTACACTTGTTCTGGTCTCTAACTGTCTGAGGCTGCGTTCACACAGTCACTGTATTAACAAACTACATTTTTTTGGTCCTGTAATTTGAAATCAGTAACGGATAACAATTTGTAAGTAATCTACCCTGCTCTGATGATAGTAAATATCACATTTTGTATTTTGTAGCGTTAATTATTTTTTTTTCTCTCAAAATACTACATTTTCCTCTTAATTTAATGATTTTATTCTTTTCATTTTTTTTTTCATTTTTTTCTACAAATTTAATTCATTTAGACTTTTTTTCTCGAAACAACGTTTTCCTCTTAATTTAATTATTTTATTCTCAACATTTTATTTAGACTTTTTTCTCAAAAAAAATTCTCGAAAAAAAACTTCAATGATTTTATTCTCAACATTTTATTTAGATTTTTTTCTCGAAATTTAGCAAGTTTTTCCACTAAACACAACAACTTCTTCCTTTTATATAATGAGTTTATTCTCAGCATTTTATTTGAACTTTTTTCTCAAAATTTAACAAGTTTTTTTTTTCTCCAAGCACAACTTTTTCCTCTTAATTTAATGAGTTTATTCTTAGCATTCTATTTTGACTTTTTTCTGTAAATTTAATGATTTTTTTTCTCAAAACACAACAACTTTATTCTTGAAATGTAATGCAATTTTATTCCCAACACTTTATTTCAAAATTCATTTCAACATTTCCTTGCATTATAATGACTTTAATCTCAAGATGGTCTTATTTTTTATTATTGCTTGACCTTAACCTTTTTTATACTTTAGAAATCAATACAAAACACAATAATTGGCATTAAATTACAATGGTAACATTGACAGCCCTAAAAATACATTATGTAATTTCTGCCCAAATTTCATTTGTATTATTACTGTATTTAGCACTCCAAACAGGACTGACAACCGTATTCTGCTACTGTGTGAACATGGCCTTATTTTCTGCCTTCATTCTCTCTCTTCTCTATCTCTCTCTCCGTATCTCATCTCGCCGTCCCTGCCTGCTGCTGCGATCACTCTTACGCTGGTATGCATCTCATGGGAGTATGGTTTATATGCCTTTATGGTGTAATTTCGTTTTGTTTATGATAGAGTGTGAGTGAGTGTGTGCGTGTGTGTCCCTTTAATCCCATAAAGATGATGTGTGTGAAGTGTGAGTATCAATGCTTTTGAACTTTTTTTTAAGCAGCGGTGTAGCATGGCATACCCATGAACATCATGAATGCTCCACATCTAAATATCTGTGTCGTGTCATTTTCTGATATACAAAATGAGGTCATGACTGTTTTGATATTGTCACTCATCACAGCAAAGCACACAACATACTCAACTGATCTGAACTGAAGTAAAAAGGTCTGACACACAAACTGCTACATATAGATTCCTTTTAATCTTTGACATCTGTCATAGCAAGTAAAATAATAAAATAAATAAATCTTTGTACTTGTTTAAAGGATAACTGTTGCCAAAATGCAACCTGGGCTGTTTTTTTTTTTTTTACTGTAAACGAGACAAACTTATATCTAAAAGCATAATTACGACAAACAAGCCGTTTTTGAGATTGCCTGGGTTTCTACACATGAACTCGAGCATTGAGAACATTGTTCATGTCCACAGTTTACTAAAAAGAAAGGTTTTGAACAACTCACTTTCACTGTTTGTGTTTCCGCTCATGGCTGTCTTGCCATTCAAGAGGTGTTGATCTCCGAATGCGAGGATGGATAGCTCCTAAAGCATATTTCCATATAAATGCACGGCTAATTCGTTGTTTTGTCGCAAGTGAAAAACAATATTAAACTTCTAGTTGTAAAAAGAGCCTCATATAAGCCTAATATTTCGTCCTATGGAGACACCTCTTGACTGGCAAGACGGCCGCGAGCGGAAACTCAAACAGTGAAAGTGAGTTGTTCAAAAACGTCTCGGGTTACGTATGTAACCTAGTTCCCTGAGGGAACGAGACGCCGCGTCCAGGAACGCTATGGGGAACGCCATTGGCGGGCCGCACTCTGAATCATGTCTTACAACCAATGAAATGACGGGAGTGATGTCACAGGCGCGGTGACGTCATCGACCGGGAAGTATAAAGCACGTGCGTCCGACGCCCGCGGCAGCTCTTAAGGAATGAAGCGAGCGCCGCAGGGTGCGGGAATTATGGTCCGAGACGCGGCGTCTCGTTCCCTCAGGGAACTAGGTTACATACGTAACCCGAGACGTTCCCTTCCGGGAACTCGAGCCGCGTCCAGGAACGCTATGGGGAACGAGACTACCAACGCCCCCATAATTTCCAAGCCCTGCGCAGTGTCTGCTCAACCAGGGTGGAAAGGGAAGAGCCCTTGTCTAGCATTACGCGGACAAAAAAGGCCCTGTAATCCTCGGCCCTCGGGCACACGAGGAATGGTAGTCTTCCTCTGTCTGGTCGCCAGCCAGAACGAGAGGCACTCTGCGGCCCTCAGGCACACGCAGAGTCTTAGTCCTTTGTCTGGGGGTTAGCCAGAACAAGAGGGACCGAATGACCACTGTCTAGCACTCGGCGGACAGATGGTATACGGTAGTCCTCGGTCCAAGAGGACACAGCACCCGACCTTGAGAGTGCTCCCCGGCCCACAGGCACACGGGGAATGGGGTTCTACCTCTGTCTGGTCGCCAGCCAGAGCGAGAGGTACTCCGCGGCCCTCAGGCACACGCAGAGTCTTAGTCCTTTGTCTGGGAGTTGGCCAGAACAAGAGGGACCGAATGACCACTGTCTAGCACTCGACGGACAGATGGTGTGGGAAGTCCTCGGTCCGCAGACCCACGAGGACAGTGCACTCGACCCCAAGAGTGCTCCTCGGCCCGCAGGCACACGAGGGATGGAGGTCTTCCTCCGTCTGGTCGCCAGCCAGAACGAGAGGTACTCGGCGGCCCTCAGGCACACGCAGAGTCTTAGTCCGTTGTCTGGGAATAGCCAGCACAAGAGGGACTGCAATAACCACTGTCTGTACGGACAGGTGGGAAGTGGTCCTCGGTCCTCGGACCCACGAGGATGGTGTGATCGACCTCAAGAGTATTCCTCGGCCCTCGGGCTCACGAGGAAAGGGTGGTCCTTTGTCTGGGGTTCTGCCAGAACAAGAGGGACTCAAGGGCTCGGCCTGGTACTCCGCCAGGACGCGAGAAGATAAGCCTTTCTCAGCCCTGTGAGTCTTAGTCCTTGGTCTGGAAAAAGCCAGAAACCAGAGGGACCGAATTACACTCGGTCTGGTGGATTGCCAGAACGCGAGGAAGATAAACCATTGTCTAGTATTCTACGGACAAGAGGGTGACAAGATCCTCGGCCCTCAGGCTCACGAGGATAGGGTTCTCAACCTTTGCTTGACATTGATAAGTGCAGAGGGAGGAGTGGACCTCAGCCAGGTGGTCCGCCTCTGTCTGGTCGCCAGCCAGAGCGAGAGGTACTCCTCGGCCCTCGGGCTCACGAGGAGAGGGTAGTCCTTTGTCTGGGGTTCTGCCAGAGCAAGAGGGACTCAAGGCTCGGCCTGGTGCTCCGCCAGGACACGAGAAGATAAGCCTTTGTCTAGCCTTATGCGGACAACAGGACACTGCAATCCCCGGCCCTCGGGCACACGGGGAGGACAGTATGGGCCTCTGCCTGGTAGCCAACCAGTGCATGAGGTACTCCTCGGCCTTATTTGAAGGCAGACGAGGAGTCTTAGTCCGTGGTCTGGAGAAAGCCAGAAACCAGAGGGACCGAATTACACCCGGTCTGGGAAATTTGCCAGCACGCGAGGAAAATGGACCATTGTCTAGCATTCCGTGGACAAGAGGGTTGTATGATCCTCGGCTCTCGAGCACACGAGGATAAGAGAAGACCTTCTACTTGGCTTACGTAGTTAGTGCAAGGGGCACTCCTCGGCCCTCGGGCACGCGAGGAGTCTTAGTCCGTTGTCTGGAGAGGGCCAGAACAAGAGGGACCGAACTATACTTACCTTAGCCTTGCTGAGTCGTAAACCGTAGAGAGAGGTACTCCTCGGCCCTCAGGCACTCGAGGAGTCTTAGTCCTTTGTCTGGGGATACGCCAGAGCAAGAGGGACTGAATAAGCTCTGCCTGGTGGACCTACCAGGGCTTGAGAGAAGAACCTTTGTCTAGTTTTCTACGGACAAAAGGTGACATGATCCCCGGCCCTCAGGCCCACGGGGAATAGCAGTCCCTTGTCTGGAATTGGCCAGCACAGGGGGGACTAGCAGAGTAGCGTGATCCTCGGCCCTCGGGCCCACGAGGATCCGGAACCACTCCTCGGCCCTCAGGCACACGAGGAGGGTGTGGCGAGTAACGACTTCTCTTCTTTTAACTAAAAGAATGCGCCTTGAGAAGTCTCCTCCTGGCTAGGGAGATGGCTGATTTCTTTCGTGAGCGGAGCTTCTGGAGAACGGAGGCTTCATAGAGTACTCTCAAAATGAGAGGAAGCCTGGCCACGCTCGATCCATCAGCTCTTACGCTTGGTGGCTTTTAGGTCAATACCATAGAACCTGACAAACGTCAGGGGCGAGGACCAACCCGCAGCGTGCTCCATCTACTGATAGCTCTGATCGTGCCACATGCTTTCTTTGTGGCCGTATGTGTCCAGTGCTCACACTGGACAAATATACTTCCCATAGGTCGCACTCCAAGGATGGAGGTAGTAGAGGCTTGAGACCCCTCGGGGTCTCAACCTGAGTGCACCACCAAGGAAACCATATCGACAAGCCTCCACGAGGGGCGTGGTAGGCCAATAAGCCGCCACGAACACCCTCAGGGTGGAGTGAGCTGGTTTTGTGAACAGGTAAGTTTGCGGGGACTCTAGTACTGTACCGAAGGGCAGTAACTGGGTCTGGATGGTGTTCGTGACACCATGAAGCAAACAAGTTCCACTTAAGGTTTCCTCGTAGAGGGAGCTCTGGATAGGAGCAGGGTCTCAACAACCTCGGTTGAGAGACCCGAGTCTATGAGTTGCGCCCCCCCGGGGGCCATAACTTTCCACCTCTCCATGTGGGGGTAGCGAACCGCGCCCCCAGCCTGAGAGGGGAGGTCCGAGACCATGGTCGGACTAGCCGAGTCGATGCCGGCATGCTCTTTCCAGGGCTCCAGGGTGCACAGCGATCGGGAGAATGCGTATGGACGCAGCTTCGGCCACGTCTGTGCTATGGCGTCCAGTCCGAGCGGACCTGGAGGCACTAAGGAGAACAGAGAGAACCTTGCGATATCTATCGAGTCGCCAGAGGTCCCATCTTCTGAGTCTGTATGCTTAGAATTCTCCATGCTTCATTACTTCCTGATGAAGCCTCGATCTCCCGACCGTGGAGGAAACGTGTGACCAGGGGATTTTGCCCACTAACCGGTTCTGCATCAGGTGGAGTGGGTTAGTCCTGCGGACAGTGAGACTGCAGAGACTCCAGTACTGTACCGAGCTGGCAGTAAACTGGGTCAAACTGGTGTGGGTTACACCGTGCAGTCGACCACTTCCTTTAAGGTCATAGGGTTTCCTCATACGGGGAGGTCTGGAGTGAGGGATGGTCTCGGCAACCTTGATTGAGAGACCGGCCTCTATGAGGTGTGCCCCCTCGGGGGTCACACTTGTTCCAGAACTCCCGGGAGCAGAGCGATCGGGGAAAGGGCGTACAGACGAGGCCTCGGCCACATCTGTACCATAGCGTCCAGTCCTGTTTTAGGAACTGGAGGCATTAGAGAGTACCAGAGGGGACATTGCGATATCTTTGAGTCGCAGAGAGGTCCACTGAACCTGGACAAACACTCTCCAGATCTGCTTCTTGTACCTTCTGGGTGAAGCATGTATTCCCCGGGCCTCGGCCCCTGCCTCAGCAGGACGTCTGCTCCCATGTCCAGAGATACTGGACTGCTCTCAGTGGCTGAGCGGCCACTCATGACCGCTCCCCATCCAGTGAGGGATGCGTCCGTCGCTAGTGTGACACGGCGACACGGAGTTCCCAGAACTGGACCCTGAGAGAGGAACCAGGGTTTCTTCCACATAGCCAAGGCACGTAGGCAGCGCCGCGTGACCTTGATCTTGCGGAGTGGGTTACCCCTCGGGGAGAACCCCCTGGTCTTGAGCCACCACTGTAGTGGTCTCATGTGCAGCGGTCCAAAAGGTATCACGTTGGATGCGGCTGCCATAAGACCTAACGGTACTTGGAACTGTTTGACAGTGAGTGACTGGCCTAGCTTGACCGCATTCGCTGCAGTGAGGATCGACTCGATCCGAGCAGGAGACATTCGTGCCTGCATCGTGGTCGAATCCCACACCACGCCTAAGTAAGTGGTCCTCAGTAATGGAGAAAGTACACTTTTCTTGGCGTTGAGTCTCAACCCTAATTCTTTCATGTGAGCGAGAACGACACCTCGGTGTTGAACCGCTAACTGCTCTGAGCTGGCTAGGATGAGCCAGTCGTCTATGTAGTTGAGTATGCGGATGCCCTGGAGTCGCAGAGGAGCCAGAGCAGCATCCACACACTTTGTGAAAGTACGGGGAGAGAGAGCTAGGCCGAAAGGAAGTACCCTGAATTGGTAAGCTTTGCCCCTGAAAGCGAACCTAAGGAACTTCCTGTGTTGAGGAAGGATGGAGACGTGAAAGTATGCGTCTTTTAGATCTATCGTGACAAACCAGTCCTCGGACCTGATTTGTTGACACTACATGCTTGATAGTGAGCATTCTGAACTTCAGTTTCTTTACTGAGTGGTTCAGTTGCCTGAGATCTAAAATGGGCCGGAGCCCTCCATCCTTCTTGGAAGTACCGGCTGTAGAACCCGGATACACTGTCTTGAGGAGGGACCACCTCGATGGCCTCCTCCATTAATAGAGTTTCACTACCAGACCCTGCTCGGGGCTCACCAGAGTTGGGAATACCCCGCTGAAAGGTGGCGCCCTTTCTCTACAGTGCGCAGGACCCATGTGAAGACATTCGGCAGTAGTTTCCACGCTGCCGAACAATCTACTAAGGGAACCAGTCTCTCGAGACTGGCCTCTGGGTTTGTTTGAGGGACTAGTTCAGGGACCTGTAACAGCGTGCTGGCAGGATAATCCTGAACTAGCCTCTCTGAAGACCCCCGCGGGGGTTGCGAACTCCCTAGGGCCGCTACGTTTCCGGGCGGAACAGCTAGAGAATGATGTTCGCGGGAGATTGCCGCACCCTATAATACTGGCGGGGTTCACCGACATAACTCCTGAGGGCCCGAGAAGATGTGGTCACCGTGTTTTTCTATGGTGCACCACAAATCTCCCCGAGAGGGGCTGCCCTCATCGGCCCTATGTAAATATATTCTTTTTATTAAAGTCGGGCCGTTAGGTCCAAGGGCTTTTTAGACCGAAGCACGATCCTCGGACCGTGCTCAGTCCAGGAAGCCCCCGGTCAGGAGTGTTGCTAATCCCGCCCTCTAGGTGTCACCGGAGGAAAACGGGCTGCAATGCTCCTATTATGAGCCTCTATGTGAGGAGCTGGTACACGGCTGGGGTTATTTTCCCCGTCAAGAACTCCAGACGTGTATATTTGCTGATCAAGCCTGAAATTTTTATTAGGCGGCTTGGAAAGCAAAGACGGAGCCTTCAAGGATGATGCCAGACTGGGCGACAGATAGCAGATAGCGTCTGTCCAACCCGCGGTATCATCTAGCTTCTTAGTTTGAGAAGGAAGGAAAGCTCCGTTTGGAAGTGCTGACTTAGTCCGCAGGAAGCATAACGTTTGCTTTTCTGCGGCTCATATTGCTTATATAGCTAATGCATTAGTCAGCACAACCACAGCTCATCATACTGAGGCGATCAGGGGGGGCGGTTAAACACTTTGACAACACACTTCACATCGACCTCCTCGGAGGAAGATATGGAAAGCGTTGAAAACCTTTCCTGGAGGGAAGTAACCGCATTGCGGGCTTCCTATCCAGTATAAGGTTTACCGATCCACGAGATAGGAGAGGAGATAGGGTATTTTTCAACACCCGTCTCCCGTCCCTCTAATAGATCGAGCCGCGATCCCAGCGAGTGCAGCAACCGCTCCGCATCGCGGCAGCGGGGCCAGACCCGCGGGAAACGCTGGCGAAGGCTCCCTCCTCGAAGAGAGCCTTCTGTGGAGCACCCGCAGTGGAGATATTTACGCTCACACTGTGGACAGTCAGCCTTTTCGAGGGCTGACTGTGCGTGCTCTACACTCAAGCAGACCGCACATTGACTGTGTGTATCCCCACCAACAATGAAGCATTGGCAGGGAGGAACACACTATCTATGTGGCTGCTTGTACCGCCTAAGTTTCTTAACTTTCTTTCCCCCTTAGGTTGCATTTTAAAGGTCATACTACTCAAATAAAAGCTGTGCAAACTGGCACGAAAAAACAGCAGTATGACCGGGACAGACACAGACACAGAGCGCTCTCGCTGAATGACAAAAGCTGCCGCGGGCGTCGAACGCACGTGCTTTATACTTCCCGGTCGATGACGTCACCGCGCCTGTGACGTCACTCCCGTCATTTCATTGGTTGTAAGACATGATTCAGAGTGCGGCCCGCCAATGGCGTTCCCCATAGCGTTCCTGGACGCGGCTCGAGTTCCCGGAAGGGAACTTTCTTTTTAGTAAACTCTGTGTACACAAACAATGTTCTCAATGCTCGAGTTCATGTGTAGAGACCCATGCGATACTTTGAGCAAAGTTTCATGGTGTCGAGCCTTCTTAGTGTTGTAAAAATATCGATTTTGATGTGCTCAAATGTATGCCCCTAGTACTCCCATTCACCGGCCACTGACCACAAAACTAAATCACGGTCAATCTCAAAAACGGCTCGTTTGTCGTAATTATGCTTTTAGATATAAGTTTGTCTCGTTTACAGTAAAAAAAACAGCCCAGGTTGCATTTTGGCAACAGTTATCCTTTAAGGACGCCATAGAATGAAACAAAGTAGCAGCATGATTTCTTTTTAGACTTTGGACATCCAAAATCAAAATAGCCTTTGTGCGGTTGAGGGAAAGTGAGCGATGGCTCTTTGGTACCTGTCTGGAGGAGACATGAGCTCATCAGGATGAATCATTAATGAAGGGCTCTGGGAGCCAGAGGCTTGTTTCCCTGACTGTAGGAAGACTGATGTAGCAGCCTCATCTGTACCTGCCTAATGATGAATGAAGCTCTGATCCCTACTGAAATATTAACACACCTACATACACACCTATAAACACACAGACGGTAGAGCAGATGTGGCTGTCCATTACTGGAATAAAGGAGAGACACATGGGTTTGTGAGGAAAAATATTAGCAACATCTCAGTTTGGAAATGGTGTTGAGAGGTCTTAAAGAATCTTGAGAAGTTTAATGAAAAGAATCTGTCGTTGTGACTTTAATGGCGTGTTTTGCCAAATACAACTGGAAATTGGAAGAGTAACAGGAACATTTATTGCGGAAATGTATTGTGTTTACATGCACTAGAATCATAAATAGAATAGAATCATTAATCATATTCTGGTTGTGTAACCATAGTGTAAATGCATCAACCTGAATGCTATAAGAAGCTGATATTCTGGTTTTTGGAGATCTGAATATGACAGCTGGCATATTCTGGTTTAGTTCACTTTTAGAATAAAAAGAAAATACTGATAATTTACTCACCCCTATGTCATCCAAGATGTTCATGTCATCTTTCTTCAGTCTCAAAGAAATAGGGTTCTTGAGGAAAACATTCCAGGGTTTTTCTCCATATAGTGGACTTCAACGGGTTGAAGGCAAGTGGCAACCTCCCGCTCTCTCTATTGAAACCAACACGGAAGTGTCTTAAACTGCAATTCATCGACTGGCCGCTAGAGACTGGCTGCAAAAGGGAGTCAATCCCATCGACGCCCCATGTTAAAATGCCCAACTTTACAGTAGGAAAAAAATATGTTTACAGCTTGGTACAAAAAGTGGTTTTGGTCTATATAAGTAGTTTTGCCCTTCATGTCAACTGTGAGGGGTTGAATTTTTTTATAACTCATCTGTTATATTAATTATTAATATATAGCTATATTAGTGATATTATTAGTTATATTAAGCCTTAAAGTTCTGCATAATTAAGGGCGTGGCCACTTGAGTGACAGGGGGATTGCTGCTGCTGTCACCACTGTCGCGCTAGGCGGGTGTGGTTTCAGCAACCAGCTCCACCCACGTCCCGCCTCCACGTCCGAATCCCGCCCACTATGAGCTTCAGAATCGCTCTTCAGAAACCTACGGGTGACGTCACAGACACTACCAGTCCATGTTTTTTACAGTCTATGGTTGAAGGTCCAAATTGCAGTTTCAAGGCAGCTTTAAAGGCCTCTTCTTGATCCCAGTCAAGAAATAAGAGTTTTATTTAGTGAAATGATTGATACTTTTTTTTTTTTTTTATAATAATAATAATAACAATTTGTATTAGGACTGCTCGATTATGTCAAAAATCATAATCACGATTATTTTGGTCAATATTTTAATCACGTTTTTTTTAACATGATTATGACTGGGTCCAAAACTTTATATTAGTGATTAATTTAAAGATAGCAATACAACAGAAAATAATAATAATAATAATAATTTAGAAAAAAAATTACTGAATACTTTTATGCAAGTCTAAAGTAGTCTAACAGCCTACTTCAGAAAAATTAAATGTAATTATTTGAATGTAAAATAAAACAGCGTCTTCACTGTAAGAATTAAACATGCTTTGTTTCTTATCAAAACTACAAAAGAGTGATTTTTCTCTTTGTATTTTTACGTTTTATTAATATTAAGCACAGAGACGGCAGAAGGAATATTATCTGTTGCCGCTTTAAGAGCCACACAGTTCGTAAGTTTTTTGGGTTCAAAAGTATAGAAATGGCATTTTTTTAGAAACTGACCGATCATTTCGCTTGATAAGACCCTTATTCCTCGGCTGGGATCATGTAGAGATTTTGAAGCTGCATTGAAACTGAAAATAGGGCCTTCAACCCGCTAATCCCCATTTAAGTCCACTATATGGAGAAAAATCCTGAAATCCTTAATTTCTTTTCGACTGAAAAAAAAAAGAAAGACATGAACATCTAGGATGACATAAGGGTGAGTAAATCATCAGGAATTTTTTTATTCTTGAGTGAAATAATTCTTTAATGTAAACACCTACAGAATATCCACCATAACTGAACACCTGTATATTTTCGTTTACATGCATAAGGATGTTTTGATGGTAATCGTATTCCGGTTATGTACGTGTCGCAAACGTATTAACCTGATGGCTATAACAATTTTAAGCTAATATTCTGGCTTTAATAATCTGAATAAGGTAGCAGGCATATTCCTGTAATAATCAGAATTTTTATTCAGAATATCCACCACAACTGAAAATTGATTTATGTCTGCTTGTCCAAGCAAAGCTATTTTTCCATTTTTGACTAACATTTTACACATATCATGGCTTACATTGCAAGAGTCTCATTCCCAACAAGTCATCATGCTATTGAAAGTACATTAATTACTAAGTTGATTAAATTATTGTTCAGAAATTCTAAAATGCAGCATAATAATTGGCAAGAGCTTCTACATTATTTCCAGAAAAGAATAGGAGTTTGGAATATGCTGATTGTATATGGGAATATTCCAATAGCTGTGAAACATGTGAACATGTTTTTCAGAACAAGAAATTGATGTGATGTGCATGTAAACATGGTCATTGTGTGATGCGATTCACAATATTAAAGTAATAGAACTCTATTAGATTGTGGTTAACTGTGTTTCACAGCATTTATACGTGCCAGTTCTCCATACAAAATGAAAGCAACAATGATCAATGAGATCTGTTAAGATTTGAGATATATCATCTGAAAGCTGAATAAATAAGATTTCCATTGATGTATGGTTTGTTATGATAAGACAGTATTTGAATATCTGGAATCTGAGGGTGCAAAAAAATCACCTTTAAAGTTGTCCAAATTAAGTCCTTAGCAATGCATTTCAGTAAGTTTTGATGTAATTACTGGAGGAAATGTACAAAATATCTTCATGGAACACTGTCCTTATGACCCACACAATGTAATTTTGGCTTTTGCTACAAATATACCCGTGCTAATTGGTTTTGTGGTTTGTGTCCTGTGTATGGTCCTGGTATGATATTATGTCTGATTGTGTTTACTGTGTTTAAAGCAGTATGGCTATATGTGTACTGTGCGGTTGCCAGTCATTGCGCAGTAAGATTATAATACAGGTTGACTGAGGATGTTGTTGTCTTGGTCTGTGCTGTCTGTACGCCGGTGTTCAGGAACGTATGTACGTATGTTCGCTGACAGTGACTTTCTGTTGGCACATGAGCCAAAAGCAATGTTGCCGGATCTTACCAAAAAATATAAATAAATAAAAAAGCAAGCAAGCAAAATAATTACTTAAACTCCACAGTAGGCAAGGTGAAATTGCATTTTGCTACAAGGAAAGTGTTTTCAATAATTATACCCTTACAAAAATAAGTAAAATGTCAGTGAATAAACCTCCTGTGCTCTCATGCACATAAATCTATGGAAAGGACAGGGGGGAAAGCACATATTTTAAAGGAGAAACCGATTACGGTGGTTATTAATGACATTATGTCAGAGAACAGTGTGCGGTTTGTATGTAGAGGGATTTGACAACTGCAATTAGTTGTCCATCATACTTCATTGTTATAAAGCTGAAATACACAATTGGAAACTTGAAAAAGAAAGAAAACCGAAAAATATTAAATTAAATAATATTAAGTTAAGTTTTATATAAATTTAAAATAATGTTTCATCATATTAGTCTGGAGAAATTATAATGCTAAATATACAGTTGATGTCAAAAGTTTACACCCCCCTTTTAGAATCTGCAAAATGTTAATTGTTTTACGAAAATAAGAGGGGTCATACAAAATGCATGATATTGGTTATTTAATACTGGCTTGAATAATCTATTTCACATAAAATATGTTTACATATAGTCCACAAAAGAAAATAATAGTTGAATTTATAAAAATGACCCCTTTCAAAAGTTTACACCCCATTGATTCTAAATACTGTGTTGTTACTAGAATGATCCACAGCTGTTTTTTTTTTTTTTTTTCTTTTCTTTTTTTTTTAGTGATAGTTGTTCATGAGTCCCTTGTCCTGAACAGTTAAACTGCCTGCTTTCGTCAGAAAAAATGCTTCAGGTCCCACAAATTCTTTGATTTTCCAGCATTTTTGTGTATTTGAGCACTTTCCACTGTAAGATTGTATGATTTTGAGATCCATCGATTCACACTGAGGACAACTAAGGGACTCATATGCAGCTATTACAGAATGTTCAAACTCTTCAAACACACAAATTAAAGATGAGGGTAAATCTAACTTATTTTGTCTTCTGGGAAACATGTAACTATCTTCTGTAGCCTCTGAAGGGCAGCACTAAATGAAAAAATATGATAATCTCCATTCTGTTCAAAGGTTTTCACCCTAGGCTGGTTTTAGCTGGTCAACCAGCCTGGTTTTAGCTGGTCAGCAGGCTGGTTTTAGAGGGGTTTTGGCCACTTTCCCAGCCTGACCAGGATTTTGACAATTTTAGTATTTCCCTATTAACAGAGATAGCCATTACGCTGTCGTGACTGGAAATAGCTGCCTGAGATGTAACCGAAATGGCAGCCGAGTGAAATGACTTTGTTTATAAAAGGTGGACATGGCAACACAATCTATCTTCCATTTCTTTCATTTTCTCTAGCACTTTGACTCAGCAGGGTTGACTAATCTATTTCCTTTTCTCTAGCTCTCACCTGCTTAGTCATCCATTCCTTCCTTCCTCTCTTTATGTACCTCCTCCCACCGCTCCTTTTCACTCGGCTTTCCTCTTTTCCCCCTATTCCATTCATTTTATCCTCTGACTGTTTCTCTCAATCTCATTCCTGCTCTCTAAAACACTTATCCTGTCATCTCTCGCCCTGTGTGTCCATTTGAGCGCCCGCGGTGGGCTGAAAGGTCTGTAAGTGAGTGGTAATTGCTGTGCATTCTGATTCAGAGCTTCTGATTTTAGACTGTAGGGTTCTTCAGGCCGCAGGCTGGACACACACTGACTGGCAGCTCTATTGTATCTTATCTAAGCCTTCCTTTGCTTCTTGGTACTCATATTTGTTTTTGTTTTTTTAAGAAAATTGACAGGGTTTTAGGCGCATGAAGTGGGTAGTTCTGACACAGCTAGTCTGCTATTATTGAATATAAAGATTAAAATATTGGAGGTAGAGGAAGAGGCTTATTTAGTTACACATTTAGTCACTCTTTCCAGTCTTTCCTGCAGAAATATATCTACTGAGCAACTGCGGTGGTGTAGCTTTTGGTGTTGTGGAGTAAGTTTGTGAATGCAAACAGTCGTGTTTTTGAGAAAGACCTCTGTTGCCACCTGGTGTTGATTAGGAGAAACAGCATATCTGTGTGGCCCAAACATGATACATTTTTCTCCCTCACATGACACAAATCTGCTTTTCAGGTGACATTTCAAACAGTACACATCACATTTTCAAATTTGATCTGGGTTCCTTTTTTTTTTTTTTTTACATAAACACTAATATATTTTTAACAAATGAACATGGGGAATTGTGTCAGACCTCATTAATATTAGACCTGTGGGGAAATAAAAATAAAAATACACATTAAAAAAAATGGTCACTGGCAAAACATTTAATTATAATATAAAGTTTAGCAATAAATATGTAGTTTGATGTATATCGTTTTTTGTGTCCATATGGTGGATTACATTGTCTGAAATCATAGCGACTAAAATTTTCAGGTTTGATCTGGGTTCATTTCTATGGAAGCCTGTTTCCACCACTGAATTAAAAAAAAAAAAAGTGCTTTTTTGTTGTTTTAAAAAACTTTTTTATCTCACAATTCTGGCTATTTTTCTCAGAATTGCATGACACAAATTCACAATTCTGAGAAATAAAGTTGCAACTTTTTTTCTTAGAATTGCGAGTTTATATCTTGCAATTGTGACTTTTTTTGTTTTTCTGTGTGAGATATAAACTCACAATTCTGACTTTAAAACATGCAATTGGGAGTTTTTATCTTACAATTCTGACTTTATAACCCATAATTGCAAGTTTCTACAGATTAGGTCAAAAGTTTACACCCCCCTTTCAGAATCTGCAAAATGTTAATTATTTTACTAAAATAAGAGGGATCATACAAAATGCATGTTATTGTTTATTTAGTACTGACCTGAATAAGATATTTCACATAAAAGATGTTTACATATAGTCCACAAGAGAAAATAATAGTTTAATTTATAAAAATTACCCTGTTCAGTATTTAGAATATCCTTGATTCTAAATACTGTTCTTACCTGAATGATCCACAGCTGTTTTTTTTTCAGTCCCTTGTTTATCCTGAACAGTTAAACTGCCTGCTGTTCTTCAGAAAAATACAGGTTTTCCAGCATTTTTGTGTATTTGAACCCTCCAGAAGGGAAAACCGTGCATTAAGAGCGCGCATTCAAGAAAAAAATTTGAATTTGAAGATCATGGTAAATGTAACTTATTTTGTCTTCTGGGAAACATGTAACATGTATCTTCTACAGACGCTGAAGGGCAGTACTAAATGGAAAAATATGATATTTCGGCAAAATAAGATAAATATACACATCTCCATTCTGTTCAAATGTTTTCACCCCCAGCTCTTATTGCATGTTTTTCCTTCTGGAGCATCAGTGAGCATTTGAACCTTCTGTAATAGTTGCATATGAGTCCCTCAGTTGTCCTCAGTGTCAAAAGATGGATCTCAAAATCATACAGTCGTTGTTGGAAGGGGTTCAAATACACAAAAATGCTGGAAAACCAAATAATTTGTTGGACCTGAAGGATTTTTCTGAGAAAAAGTAGGCAACAACTATCACTAAACAAAACAACAACAACAACACTGTATTAAGAATCAAGGAGATGTAAACTATTATTTTCACTTGTGGACTATATGTAAGCATCTTTTATGTGAAATATCTTACTCAGGTCAGTACTAAAAAAACAACAACAGCATGCATTGTGTATGATCCCTCATATTTTGGTAAAATAATTAACATTTTGCAGATTCTGAAAGGAGGGCGTAAACTTTTGACCTTAACTGTATCTCACAATTCTGAGAAGAAAAGTCAGAATTCTAAAAAACAGTTAAAAAAAAAAAATACAAAGGATACACAGCCTTTTTTAAATAGGCGTCAATAGAAAAAGATGCTTTTTGCGTCCAGATGGTGTAGTTACAACTTTTACCAGTAGGGTCAAATGGGTCAAACCTTGACCCATCAGTATTTTCCATCTAAAACTGACATGAAGTTGTGTTATTTTTATCTAAATAACCTTACTCTGTTTGTGTTCAGGGGAAGGACCCTCTTTATGCCCAGATCAACAAGGGGAAGAAGTGAAGGATCATGGGAACTCTGCACAGACGTGATCAGCGCTGGGGGGAGCAGGAGACCAAAACACTGGAGATCAACTGTCTGCCCTGTGTGTGTGTGTGTGTGTGTGTGTGTGTGTGTGTGTGTGTGTGTGTGTGTGTGTGTGAATGTGAATCCATCCATGTGTATGTGTTTGTATGAGCGCGGTCACTCCAGCCTCAGCGGTCCACTTCTCCAAGCAGCCATCTCTCTAGAGTCAGTCCCGTCCCCCTCACGACTTCCTCCGTTACTCCCCACCGCAAGGAATGAGAGGGACAGACTCTCTCCATACCACTTTGTTTCTTTCTCACTGTGTTTTCTGCACATGACAGCGGGGCATTGTGGGTGATTTCAAGCCTTATGAGCCCAGCTCTGCAGCTTCATTCATTCTCTTCGTCCTACTTCCAGTTTCTGACTCTCTATAGAGACCGCATTACGGGAAACTCTCTCGAGAGGTGCCTGTCGGACCCCCGATCACGCATCCGACCGGGCGCCTGAGCGCCATCAGACCACCGGATCCATATGTGACTTATACAATTCATCCATTTGGGTTCGTTTGGTTTTTCTTCTCCCATATATTTGAGATTCTGCTGCTAGAAAGCTATGCAGAGCTAAAAAACAACACACTTTCTCTGTCCGTGGACCCTTCGGATGGAGAACAATAGACACGAGGAGCGACTTTTGCCAAATCTTACGATTTCGGAGCAGCTGAATCGGATTGGGGGACTCGAGGGTACGAACATTGCAAAACATGCGATCGAACTGTTCCTTCTCTATAGCTTTTGTACAATACTAATGAGAAAAAAACAAAACAAAAACATGACGTTGAAATGGAATTTTTATTTTATAAGTCAAGTGGAGCCCTTGAAGTCAACTTTAGATGTGTTTTAGGGGTAAACATGGCTTTAAAATCTGATCGTTGGTTTGCCAAACTCATTTTGTAAATAATAATAATTATTATTATTATTGATAATAATAATGACGACGATGATGACGACGAATAATAATGACGATAATAATAATGGTTCCGATTATAACAGTGTTCATTCCATCTTGTGGACTTCCGTGCCATAAAATAGGCTGGCCTTAGTGATGCAAACTCTTCATGAAACCCAAGCAATATTAACATGTGTCCCAAACCCCCAACGGTTTACGTTGCTTTTTCACGATCAAAACTGTCGTCTGTCTTTTGATTTCAGCAGGATGTATTTTTAAGTGGCCTGAAACAAACCCGAGAGACTGTTATTATGTTTTTAATGGCTTAAGGATAAATAGGCGGTGTCATATTTGTGTGATCTCTTTTGGTTTGTTGTCAAGATGAAGCTGGTAACTGCGATAGAGGAAGACCAGAGCTTCTCAGTGTGTCTGTTAATGCAGAAATCACAAATACGCATGTACACAAACACATATACATACATACACACTCACAGAGACCTTAAAGTCAATACGACATCAAAACGGGCCCTGTTTATGTTTTTTAATACACCTTTCTGCACATTTATCAGTGCATGTAAGTCCAAAGAAAAAATATGTCTTCTTATTCTTTCCTCAAAGTGTTAAACTTCCATTTTGATTAACATAACCAGGCTCAAACATGGAGCCTTTATAATCCTGAAAACGAATAACGTGTTCTACGGTGCTACTAAAGGGACATGGTTAGCCACTTGCTAGCAATAGCCTGTTACATTACAGTACCGAAAATCTCACTTACCAGAATGAGGAAAGATGACTGATAGGACGATGGTGAATGATTGGTAAGTGTCGCTTCATACTACACGCTGAGTACATGTGAGCGCGAATCACGAAAATGAAAGTAAAAAGCGAACGCACATTCAAAAGCGATTTTAATGCTTCACAATTTAAAGAGCAGGTCATATGTTTTTTTTTTAAAGTGTTGTAATATTGTGTTGGAGTCCTCTACAAGAGGTTTAAATGCATCTAAGGTCAGAAAACATTTCTCAGAATATACATTTGTCATTAGTCATTTTTAAAAATGGCGAGCCCCTCCCTTCCATAAGCCTACTCTGCTCTGATTGGTCAGCTGGCGAAGCCTGTTGTGATTGGCACAGAGAGGAGTACTTGAGCAAGTTAGTGAGCTCTACCATCTGTGTTGTTTTTGGTTGTTTTTGGTTGTTTTTGACATCTGTGGGTTGAAGTGACCCCAATAGCATCATATGTATCCCCTGGAATGCAAATTAACCAGGGGAACCCCAACAAAAAGCATGTATTTTACACCCCAGAACACAATTTTAATGGAGGACCCCCCTCGAAATGCGATTAGGCTAGTTTTGAGAAACAATTGGGCAAGTTTTGTTGTAATATTGAGTCCCCTACAACAGGTTTAAATGATTCTAGGTTGGAAAACATTGTAATTTTTTCAGAATATACATCTAAACATAGAGTCATTTGTCAATGATTTCGAAACGGTTTGTTCTAACGAGCTTTGAGCATAATGTCTGTAACCCCTCCCTTCCATAAGCCTACTCTGCTGTGATTGGTCAGCTGGCCAATCCTGTTGTGATTGGCACAGAGAATTAGTTAGTGAGTGCTGCCATCTGTGTTGCCAAAGTCTGCGGTTGTTTCTGATGTCTGCGGGTTGAAATGACCCCAATAACGTCATATTTAACCTGACAAAAAAACGTGTATTTTACAACCTTGAATGCATTTATCAGAACTATTTCAATAAGACAGTAAAACCGAGTTTTACCTGGAAACCTAAAGCTGTGCACTATATTAGCAAAAAAAAAAAAAATAATAAAATAAAAACATTTCAGAACTTACTTGAAAATTTACACATAACGTATTAATCGTACTTACAGGTTGTGGTTGGGAAACACTTGTTAGTCCAAATAAAGAAGATTAGAAGTCAAAGAAGATAAAAGCCACAATTAGAGAAACAGTCCTCGTTAAAATAACGAGCACACAACAAAAGGTTCAAATTGTATTGCGAATTGGAATGTTCAAATTCGGAAAAAAAATAATTTTAACTACTGATTTTCACATCATCTTTCGGCAATGAAAACAAAACAAACTTGATTTCACTGCCCAGAACACAGCGTCTTCTTGATATGATGTAAACACACTAACTAGCAGAAGTGTTTGTGGGCAGGTCAGACGTTAAGGCGATTCTGAGTCGACTCTTTCTTTGAGAGACAATATCTTTTTGTATAATCCTCTTTTTTGATTAACAACTTTGCAGACCGTTTACAAACTGCAAAAAATATATTTTTTGAAAATCCATATGACCTGCTCTTTAATAGCGGCTCCCTGATGCCCACAGTTTATATGGAGTATAATTACCCAACAATATAATTGCGAGAGAAATTATATTTGTATTTGATCTCATATTTATTTCCTTTAGGGGTTCCGTAGGACACTTCATTTCCTTTCTGAACACGGTATTCGGATTCAGTGTGGGGAGAAAAATTACGATGTCGGTTCAACATTGTGATGTCTATCAGCCATCGCCGATGGACGATGCCCAACCCTAGTCACAATAAGACTAAAATTGTTTGCAAAGGCCATTTCGTGTTGACTTTAGGCTGTCTGTTCCCATTAAAACACAGAAATATCTGTCTAATCCAACCTCCAATCAGAGAAAATCACCCTGAATGACATCCATTTTCATTTCGTCTGAAATGCTCAGAGCATTCCATTACTGTGTCGACAACTTCCTCCTATTTTATGGCCAGAGTCCCATTTTAATTTCAAATAGAAGCAGTTTTGGACCTTCAAGATCTAAATTTTGAGGATTAAGATGATGAGGGTGGAAATCGAGGTGAATGGGAGTCCTTACAATTTCAGTACGTTTCTATTTTGCCTTTACCTCAGCTAATGATTTGGTAATGTAAAAGAACACATTATTTTTATCTTGATGATAATGACATTCTACAGTGGATTTTTAGAGCATTTTTTTTTTTCTTTTCTCTTGATTTACGTAACCCACCATGTAATACTGTTACCAATAAACACATCCCAAAATGTTGCTCTGCCTCTCTGCCTTAGATAAAATATCTTGTATTTGAAGTGTTGCTGTGGAAAAGCTGTTTTACTCTACAAAAAGCTGGTTAATCCACATTATGAGACACTTCAGGTTAAAGGGGAAAAATAATGCTGTGAAAAAGGATATTTCTAGAATGGCAACTTTTGCTTTTATGCAATATTGCATCCACACCACTAGGTGGCAGGACAAAGTTCAGTACTACAGTTGTATCTGCCAGTGAAATAAAAACTAATGTTTAGAGGGTTAGTAGATGCATTTTGCAAAGTTTTGCCATTTTTGGTACATTTTATGTTTCTTCTACCTTCAATCATAGGCGTACTGAAATTTAAATGAAAAAGAACACATTTCATTGAACACAATGCATTTAACTCTCACTTGCTTATGGGAAAAATGGCTACATTTGGCCTGAAACATGTTTCAAGAGCAGTTTTATGATCACATTTTTAACATATTACTAATCTTCATGTCAGTCATGAGTGCAAATGTTTTGATCAAATCTAGTCATCATTAAATATCACAAATAATTTGTGGGTCAGAGGTCAAATGCATATTTTAATTCTTAGAGTAAGATTCCTTCATTCTGTAGAAATGGAGAATGATTTACTAACTAGGTTAGTAACTGGTTCTTTTGTCTTTGAGTAAATTACTCACATTGAGCTGTGATTGTTTTGACTACATGTATAAGGAAGTCAAAAACTAGATGTCATGTGGGAATGTTTTCACAAGGATGTGCTTTAATTCAAATTCTATAGGCCATAATTAGGGTTTTCTGAATTGTTTTGTCTGTCATTTATTTTAGTGTTTTATTTTTGAAATTCTAGCCCTTGTAGTGCGATAATATGCACCAGTATATAAATATTGTAGCCAGGACTAGACATCTAGATAAATAGAATAAAGTATATTCACAAATATAAGCCACTAGAAGAAATATTCACTTGAGTGAAAAGTTTGACAACTAGCCTCTATGTGCTGATTAAACAAAAAAGGAGCTGTAGAATTTCAGCTCTTCAGAAGTAAGGTTAACCAACATGTCGAAATGTAATTGAAATTAAACACTTAGTTTGAAGTCAGCAGATTTGTTTTTTTGACAAGGGAGTCTTCCTGAGTAAATGTAACCACAGAGGTGGGATCAACATTGACCAATATTTGTATGCTATGCCTGGAGTAAATACGTAATGAGAGTTTGATTTGGGCTGTTTGACAATAGAAGCTTTGCCTTCATGAATTTCTGTGGTTCTCGACTGACTGCATTCTTTGAGAATGAAAACAGTCTTTGCTGGCGTTCAGAGAAGTGACTTGTTTGACAAGGCTTTCCTTTATCTCGTCATTAGCACATGAACACGCTCATCCAACCTCATTCCAGTTTCAGGGCCAATGGGCGAGTTCTCACTCAACGTGCTATTTATTGTCTAACAACTGCGACACAACACCATTTTAGTCGTACATGCTGGATCCCTTCAAAACGTAAAGGAATATCTCAATGGATTATTAATTATGAGGGGCTGAGGAGAGAGAAGTACCTCTTTTTTGACAAACTGCTGGAAGCCTTGAGTCAGAATGATGGAACAGGTAAGAAACTAAAACCTTGAATTTTATTGTTAGCAACTGCTGAGTGTGATCCAAGCTTTATTTTTCCCATTTGCGTTCCTCAAACACAAATGAATGCATACATTTAAATTTAATATTTGACTGTTGTGATATGTACTATTACAATACCAAGATTTTTTGGTAGTACCAAATGAAATACAAAGTAAACACAATAAATATGGTACTCGTTCAATTAATTTTAAGAATCAGAATTGTAAATCTAAATATCGTGCTATTGCTTACAAGAGCCACAATTTTCTTAACACAGCTCTTTCACCTCATCTTGTTGATTTCTACTGAATATTACTGTAAGTTTTGACATGAACTGGTGTGGTTTTGACTATTAAAATGTATGGAATTTGATTGAACAATGATAGTGTGTCATCACATGGCCTTCCTATTCTTGTAAACACATCAATGTTGTTGCATTGTTTGTTTGTTAAGCTCTGAGATTTGGCTGAAAACACAAACTTGTCATATGTATTCCATAGTTCAAATGTTTAACATTTACTACATTTTATATATCAGGATGAATCCACAGACTTTAAAACCCTGAAGGCAAGGTTCCAGGGTGAAAACGGTCTAAAGATCCACACTAAACCTGCCCTCCCAGAGAAACCCAAATCCATCCCTCCGTCGGCAAAAGTCAGCAATCCTTTGCTCTCATCTATCAATGCTGCTGTGCAAAAAGGGTCACTTCAAGCACCACGTGTGGTCTTCAGAGAGGACAAAAATCTCAGTCGTCAGCTCTCTCCACCATGGGGATTAAAGACCAATGAGAACCAACCCAACTATAATGATGAACTGCTGGATAATCAGCAGAAGAAAGAGACCAACGCTTTTAAGCAGAATCTGAAAACTAGGAATCTTCCACTGGTTCTGCCTGTACCTCCAAAAACCAGACCTTCAGACTCTGATTCCAGCCCACGTACACCTGTGTCCGCTTCACCGGTCAAAGTGACAACACCCAAAAAGTTTGCATTTACCCCTCCAAAAACCAACAAAGATGAATATGAGAAAACAGACCCTGTGTGGGACTTAGACCCTCCCAAAAAGTCTCTGAAGGACCGGAATCTTCCAATGGTTCTGCCGGTGCTTCCAAAAAAAGCTGAAAGCCCAGAAGCTGAACCCAGCCCACGTACACCAGTGTCCGTTCCACCAGCCAAAGTGTCCACACCCAAGAGTTTTGTGTTTACTCCTCAAAAACCTACCCAAGATGAGAATGAGATGGTAAAAGAGGTTCCCAAGAAGTCTCTAAAAGATAGCAGTCTTCCACTGGTCCTGCCTGTGGCTCCAATAAAAGTTGATACCCCAGAGCCTGAACCCAGCCCCTATATACCTCGGAGTTCCACACCCAAGAGTTTTGTGTTTACTAAAGATGAGGAGGCAGATAATGTGGAAAGAACAACACCGGCTATTCGTACCCCTGCTCCGAGTTACCCAGCTCCTGCTGGGCCGTCTGTAACAGCTAACCCCCCTACTCAAAGTATACTTGTTTTCCCTAGGGCTGTTGCACCTTCTCAGACTTCAACTGGAACACCACTTGCCCCAAGTATTCCAGCTCCAGTCATGTCGACCTTTGAGCCAAAGATTCCTGAACCAGCCATCCCAACACCAGTCATCCCCTCTCAAGCTGTTCCTAAATCAAATCCAGCAACCTCTATTTCAACTCCTCTTGACAGTGAACCTTCTAAACCAAATATACATATGCTAAGTTTATCAGACGTGTTTCCTCCCCCTAAAGGAAGTCCACCTCCAGAATTCACAGATATTCCACCCCCTGTTTTCGATGAGGATTTTCCAGATGGAGACTTCCCTGACCAAGCTATACCCACTCCAGCAACACGTACATTTATGGCCCCAGTTATCTCCAGGTCCCCTGCCCCGTCCACCCCTCCGTCAGTATCTCCAGAGCCCTTGGTGAATCCTTCATATACACCTAATCCAATCCTAAGCCCTCCTCCAGACATTCACACTCCTGCTGCACCTGTAGACATGCTACTGGAGAACACCAAATCTCTGACTGAAATGGCAGATATTAACTCAGAGAAGCCTACGGAGGACCAGTCCTCAACCAGGCCACTTTCAGCCCTCTCACTCTTGGCGAAAGCAGAGGAGATGGCCTCGGTAAAACGCTCCCCAAATGACAGCCGTGTGTTTAACCTTCTGGAAAGGGCCAAGAGAAAGTCTGCCGTGAACCCGCTGGCTACCACACCTGATGATACATCTATGCCTGAAAATACAACCCTAGTTGAGACAGCTACACCCGAGATACCTCTGCCTGAAACTCTCACACCTCTGCCTAAGACTGCCACAACTGATGTGGCCCAACCTAATCTAGCTCCACCTGAAAAAGCCTTACCACAGCTTGTCACAAAACTGCCCGAGGAAGTCCAATCTGTACCAGAAGTGTCTGATATCTTTAAATTCCCTCCAGTTGACTATGTGGATGCTCGGTCGCCACCTAAAACTCACCCACCTGAGATTCCTGAGGTTAATGGCATTGATCACAGTAAGTATCTATTTAAAGCAGGGTCCACACTTGACAATCTTAGCCACGGTTTTCAAAGAAGGTTTCTCGTGTATGAATGAGAGTGGCAATTGCACAGATGGATAACTAATTGACTTGTGCATCCTAAGAGTACAACATTTAATCAAAACAAATCACTTTTTAAATTCCTCATAAATGTAAATATCTTTTAGCTGCCGGAAACAGTAAATACCTTTCTGACCGTGAGGAGTTAGGTGGATTCCATCCATCAGGGAGGGTTGGTATGCAAGATATGTACGTCTATTGTAGCTATGTTGGGCAACATATCTTTCATAATCAGAATGACAAAGAATATTCTGTCTCTGTATGATTTTTTAGTTTTCAGTTAAACTAAATGCAAATTAGGCTTGCATACAGTATATTCCCGTAAGCAGTTGTTGTAATTAGACCATATTGCTCATAGTTTAGAAAGTTTACAGCCTAAAAATGACCTTTACTGTCAATTATGTGGGATTAAATATGATTACATCATCTAGAGACTTTACTTTGTACTTATTTTAGACTTGTATGTTAGCTTGTAAGTATAAACATCATGCTTCCTCCATTTTCATTCCATAGTCCTGTTCTACCTGCTATGTTTCCTTGACCTCGCCATTTTCATTGGCTTTGTAGACGTAACTTTCTCATTTCTATTCTTTATGCTTTATCTTTTTTTCTTGTTAATTTCAGAACGTAACAAATGCATGAAAAATTTTGATTTTTTTTTCTTTACAACAGAAATATCCAATAAGCATGTTTTTAAAAAAATAAATAAATAAAAATAAAAATATCCAAAATTAAAATATCCAAAAACCACTAGAACGGTGTCAAATATTTTGTTCACTTGGGTGCCTACAATATCCCAAATGTTTCCAAGAATGTTTAAATAAGTCATTTTAACTATTTGCCCATTGCCTGTCATTGCGTCTTCTGCCAACTCCCATGATTCCACACTCGATCTTGAATATGTGCCCCCTAGCATAGAAAATCACATACTGTGCCTTTCACACAATACATTTACTTGATAAATAATGCAAAATTGCATTAGAAAGCAAGACTTGTTTTGAACAAATATATTGAATTAAGGTTATTTTCATTCTTAAAATATTTTAGTCATTTCATAGACAGTTTATGTATGTCTTGGTGGTTGCACATTGGTTGTCTATTCTAGTATTTATTCTCTTGTTTCTGCAGGGGTTGTGACAGTGGTCAAACCAGTGAATCCTCCTCCCCCACCGCCCAGAAAGGCTCTGCCAGTCACACCCATTGTGGATCCCCCACTTGAGAAACCAATTCAATCTCCTGCTAGAGACTTCCAGATTCCCACAACACCATCTGAACCTCTAGAAACACCTGGTAACAAACTTACCCCCAAAATCTGAAACGTTATGCTAAATTCTGTCTACTAAATAAATAAATGACTGTTTTTCTTCATCAGAAGACTCGCTGTATGAAAACTCATTTGACAACTCATTTTATGAAGATGTTGAGGAACCTGAGGCTCCAACACTTTCAACCTTTAGGCCTCCATCAGTACCATCATCAGCTTCTAGTACCAAAAGGCCAGTTTCAGTTCATGAAGAAGCCTTCCTGAGACAGCTGAACCCAAAACAGCAGTTGAAAGAGGACATGTTTCCAAACATGGATGATAGAGATGTGGATTATGGGTCTATGAACTCTGGCTCTCCATATCCAGAAATTCAAGCTGCTGTACTTCAGGACTCACCTGCCTTGACTCCTTCAGGGTAAGCCATTAAATTCATGATCATTTATTGATTTATTGTTTATGTGTTATCGTTATTGAACACTGAGTGACATTTTTGTTTCTGACTTTCCTCTAGGACCTTTGAAAGAGTTGACAATGTCTTTGAAGATCATGTAGACGGTAAAAGAGGCAAGACGGCAAAGATTAAGAAACAGAAAGGACCTCCAAAGAGTAAGTACAAGAAGTTTTCACTGACGTACATTGTTTTACTCAGGTTCTTATGGAAGCTTGTTTCCACCACTGAATAAAAAAAATAAAATTGCTTAATTGTTATCTGACAATTCTGACTTTTTTTCTCAGAATTGTGAGATTTTTTCCAAAAAACTTGCAATTACGAGTTGTAAAATCAGAACTGTGAGACACAAATGAGAACTGCGAGAACGATTCTGACTTTTTTTCTCAAAATTGCGAGTTTATATCTCACAGTTGTGACTTTTTTCTCAATTTTCTTGCAACTGTGACTTTATAACACCAAATTGTGAGTTATTAAGTCAAAATTGTGAGATATAAACTCGCAATTCTGAGAAATGAAGTCAGAATCGCGTCATATGAACTTGCAATTGCGAGATATAAACTCTTTTTCTGATATTTGCGTGATATAAACTCGCAATTGCGAGTTATAAAATCAGAATTGTGAGACATAAACGTGTGATTCTGAGATATAAAGTCACAGCTGTGAGAAATAAAGCCAGAATTGCAAGATATAAACTAATATATAACAATTTTGACATTTTTTGTCAGTTTATATCTCACAATTGTGACTTTTTTTCTCAATTTTCTTGCAACTTTGACTTTATAACACCCAATTGCGAGTTAAGTCAGAATTGCAAGATAAAAAACTCGCAATTCTGACTTTATAACTCAGACTTGCACATTTATATTACGCAATTCTGACTTTATAACTCGCAATTATGAGTTTGTATCACACAATTCTGAGAAAAAAAGTCAGAACTATGAGATAAAAAGTCGCAATACCCTTTTTTATTTTTTGTTCAGTGGCGGAAACGGGCTTCCATAGGGTTCTTCCCTCTCTCTATAAAATAATTAACATTATTATTACTATTTTTTTATTATTATTATTGACCAAAATTCCTTGAAGCAAATTTTTTGACTTTTTATATATAACTTTTATATAACAATTATTTTGACATAAATGAATCCAAGTTTCAATATGGTTTATGCTTAAAACAAGAAAATAATTTGCATTTGGTGTAAAATTCTTTGAAATCAGGTCTTATATTCTTACATAATTTTGCTTCCCAAGTAAAGTATCTTATTTTAGGAATGTTTAGATATTTAACTGGAAACCAGGACAAAAACACAGGTTTTTTTTTTTTTTTCTTTGTAGTGTAGTTATTTATGTTCCCAGTAATCTCCTTCTGATGCACAGAAATGATAAACACACAGGAAATGATCATGTCATTAGTTTATTTTAGATTCTCTTTTATCTTCAAAGTGTTCTACGTACTGACGTATGTTTCCTATTGTTTGAAACCTAGATCCTTATGCTGAAACACCGGCTCTGGTAAGTTTTACCGCTGTTGTTTACAGTTGCTTTAGAATAACTATTTAAAGGAGAAGTTCACTTCCAGAACAAAAATTTAAAGATAATTTACTCACCCCCTTGTCATTCAAGATGTTCATGTTTTTAGTCCTAAAGAAATTGTGTTTTTTAAAGCTTCATTTAAAAAGCATCATAGAAGACCACTATATGGAGAGAAATTCTGAAATGTTTTCCTTAAAAAAACATTTCTTACCGACTAAAGAAAGAAAGACATGATCATCTTGGATGACAAGGGAATGAGTAAATTATCTGTAAATTTTTGTTCTGGAAGTGAACTTCTTCTTTAAGATCTTAAGGTTAGTGTCAGGACCTTATGATTGCAGTTAATGTTTTTTTGTTTTTTTGTAGCATTATAACCTATATTTCATGTCTTCTCATTGCATGTTCAGTTGTTGCAGTGATTTGTTCAAACATGTTCTATTTAATTTCAATCTATTAATCACCAAACCTTTTCAGGCACAGGAGGCTCCCAAGAAAATCTTGTTCTCCAGGTTTGTAATTTTTGAATTCAAAATATTATTTTAAACTACGTCTACATTCCCAAAAACTCTTATCTGGATGTAATGATGAAAGCCTTCAATTTACAGGAAGAACTCAGCAAAAGCGGCAGATGACAAAGAACTAAAGAAAAAAGAGAAACAGCGAGAAAAGGAAAAAGAGAAAGAGAAGGAAAGAGAAAAGAAGGAGCAGAAAGAAAAGGAAAAGAAAGAGAATGAAATAAGGAAGAAGTTTAAGGTAATATTTTTTGTTAGTATTTGTGTGTTTGCACTATTAATTGAGCATGATTATTGAATATTAAACTCTCAAAATCTTGCAATTGTGACTTTATAACACCAAATTGCAAGTTATTAAGTTGTGAAATATAAACTCTCAATTCTGAGAAATAAACTCACAATTGCAGAACTGCAGAGACATAAACTCATGATTCTGAGATATAAAGTCACAATTTTGAAAAATAAAGCCATATTCTTCAACTTCTATGGCTTCTGCCTTTTTTAACTTCTACTTTTTCAATTTTTTGTTAGACTTGTTTCGTGGCTTCTGCCTTTTCGACTTCTATGGTTTCTGCCTAGGTTTTTCTTCTACTTCTACTTCTTTGAATTTTTCTTTG
The DNA here is from genome assembly GCF_049309525.1 of Garra rufa. NCBI lineage: Eukaryota > Metazoa > Chordata > Actinopteri > Cypriniformes > Cyprinidae > Garra > Garra rufa. Next base: position 10,478,546 of record NC_133373.1, on the reverse strand, counting down.
ATTGCTTCTATGATTTATGCCTCTTCGACTTTTGCTTTGACTTCTACTTCAACTTTTTGTTGGACTTTTTCCATGGCTTCTGCCTTTCTGACTTCTATGGTTTCTGCCTAGGTTTTTCTTCTACTTCTACTTCTTTGAATTTTTCTTTGATTGCTTCTATGATTTCTGCCTCTTCGACTTTTGCTTTGACTTCTACTTCAACTTTTTGTTGGACTTTTTCCATGGCTTCTGCCTTTCTGACTTCTTCTATGGTTTCTGCCCAGGTTTTTCTTCGACTTCTACTTCTTTGACTTTTTCTTCAACTGCTTCTATGATTTCTGCCTCTTCGACTTTTTACAACTACTTCTTCAACTTTTTGTTTGACTTCTACTTCTACTTCTTTGATTTCTATGGTTTCTGTTTCTTCGACTTTTTCTTTGACTTCTACATTGTCTTCTGTATTTTTGACTTTTTTCTATGATTTCTACTTCTTTGATTTCTTCTATGGTTTCTGCCTGGGGTTTTCTTCAACTTCTACGTCTTTGACTTTTTCTTCGGGCTGCTTCTATGGTTTCTGTCTCTTCTACTTTTTCTTCGAATCCTACTTCTTCGACTTTTTCTTTGACTTCTACTTCTACTTCTACTTCTTTGATTTCTATGGTTTCTGTTTCATGGACTTTTTCTTTGACTTCTACTTTTTCTTCTGTATTTTCGACTTTTTTCTTTGATTTCTACTTATTTGACTTCTTCTATGGTTTCTGCCTAGGTTTTTCTTCTATGGTTTCTGACTAGGATTTATTTGACTTCTACTTCATCGACATTTTCTTCAACTTTTACTTCTTCGACTTCTTCTATGGTTTTTTGCGTAGCTTTTTCTTCTTTGATTTCTGCCTAGGTTTTTCTTCTATGGTTTCTGACTAGGATTTATTTGACTTCTACTTCATCGACTTTTTCTGCAACTTTTTCTTCAACTTTTACTTCTTCGACTTCTTCTATGGTTTTTTGCATAGCTTTTTCTTGTTTGATTTCTGACTAGGTTTTTTTCGACTTCTACTTCTATGACTTCTGCCTCTTCGACTTTTTCTTCTTTGACTTCTATGGTTTCTGCCTTTTCGACATTTTCATCGACTGCTACTTTGATTTCTATGGCTTCTGCTTCTTCAACTTCTTCAATGGTTTCTGCCTAGGTTTTTCTTCTATGGCTTATAACTAGGTTTTTCTTCGACTTCTACTTCTACTATTCGACTTTTGCCTCTTTGACCTTTTCTTTGACTTCTACTTCTTTGAATTTTCTTCGACTTCTTCCATGGCTTCTGCCACTTCGACTTTTTTCTTCGACATTTACTTCTTCGACTTCTTCTATGGTTTCTGACAATGTTTTTTTTTATTTCTACCTCTTCGATGACTTCCTTTACTTCTTCGACTTTTACTTTTTTTGAGTTCTTCTATGGCTTCTGCCTCTTCAACTTCATCTATGGCTTTTGCCTTTTCGACTTTTTCTTCAACTTCATCTATGGCTTGCGATATGTAAACTAACAATTCTTCCTTTTTTTCTCAAAATTGCGAGTTCAATTGTGACTTTTTTCTCAATTTTCTTGAAACTGTGACTTTATAACACCCAATTGCGAGTTATTAAGTCTGATAAGGTGATATTTTGTAATCCATTCCTTATTACAATCCACATCCCACTCCTCAAGCAAATCAAAAGGCACACTTACCATCACTATAACCCTATAGTTTTAATCAAACGTGAAATGAGCCGTACATTTCAATTTCTCGCTAACAGCAAAAGCCTTTTTTTTAACGCACATGGCAAGGTCAGTTAAGCGATGAGCACATGTTAATGTAACTGTCTGTGTGTGTTGATGTTTAATGCAGATCTCAGGCCAGGAAGAGCCCATTTATCACGTTAAAGTGATCGAGGACTGTAAGGGCCGTAAAAACGACCTGCCAGTGAAGGTTGGAGAAACCGTGAGCATCATCCGCACCAACAACTGCCCGAAAGGAAAATGGCTGGCAAAGGACAGCAGCAACAAATGTGAGCTAAACCCAACAAATACACAATCTGCATATACAAAAAATTAATTTAGCACCATTATACGCATATCTTGGCTCTCCCACAAGTCACAAATAATTAGCATCCCGCTAAATGAGTTTCACAGATAAATGAGGTGAGGAAAATAAGCATTGTTATGAATCCACCCTGATAAGGACTAAATGCCTAAATAGATCTGTCACTAAGCAAGAACCTGAGCGAGTCCTTGAGCTCTGACTTATCTGTTAGACTGTGTATGTAAGCGCTTATCTCATTTTTCAGATGCTTCTGCTGGAATGCAGATTGGCAATGCGTTGTGTGTTGTTTTTCAGACGGCTACGTCCCGGTGGAGAGTGTGGATTTGAACATCAATGGCATTATGGAGCTGGGGAAGAAGACAACGGCTTCTAACAGAGCCAACGGCAATGGACACAAAGACCCAGAGGTCACCAGTACAGGCAGCAGGTAGCCTAGAAATGACCATGATATGCTAAAAATCAAGATCAGATCCTGATCCGCAGTTACAAATAAAGTCATTTTTTGTTTCTATTTGTGTTTTTAGGACTTCAGAGCATTACGGCATGAACCATGAGAGCTGTAAGAGCCTTTTTTTTACTCATTATCATACTAGAAAAGGTTTTGTTTATTTTATTCATATTTGTTTCTAATACATGTTTTGTCTGATTGTCTTAACCAAACGAGAACACAGTAAGCAACAGAATATTTTGTTGATTACTTTGTGCTGCATTGCAGTAACTAGCCCCGCCCACTGTGAAATTTCATTGGTCCAAAATGCCACACCACACCTTTACATCAAATATTCTATGATTCACATTGATTGTACCATGGTAACACAAAGTTTTTTGGGCACTACTTTAATGGTAATATCATCTAAGTACCATGGTATATATTTGAGGTAAATACTATTAGTACTAATACCATAAGTAAACCATGGTATCAAGTGTAATGTCTGTGGTATTTGGTGTTTTGAATGGTTGTGTTTTATAATACTGAATACAAATCCTACTGGAGACATTCTAGTTGAAATCGAAATATTGCAGCTAAAGGTAATTTTTCTTTTCTTTTTTTCAGTCTCAGAAGACAGTGAAGAGTGGACCTGTGATGATGACGACCCTGTGTTTGGCTCTCCTAATGAAACGTCGCACATGTAAGTGTTACCTAATGTTTGTATTCGCCCTTTTTTTGTACTTAGTAACAAAGCTTGACTGTTCAGCTATTGTGTGTTTACAAGGGGTGTATGTTCAATCTTTCAGGGCGCTGAATCAGTCACACGCCACACCAGCTCAAGGTGAGTCACTGATGAGACATGATTGAAAAATGTTCTCAGGAGTACTACCAACTGGGAACAAAAGAGTAATGAGCAAAAATGATAACTATGATATTAAAAGTCAGAATTATGACAGAAGTTAGAATTGTGACACAAAAAGTCTAAATTATGACATGAACAAATCATAATTATGACATAAAAAATCTGAACTGAGACATAAAAAGTCTAAATTATGAACAAACATATGAAACATCAAAATTGTGACAAAAAGTCGAAATTATGACATGAACAGTTATAATTATATTACATGTAAAAATGATGAAATGGACAGTCAAAATTATGACATAAAATGTAAAATATTATGAGAAAAAAAAAAACATAATTTTGACATAAACTGTTTACATTTTGACCTAAAAACAATTTACCAAAAACAATTATGACATAAAAGGTCAAAATTATGGCATAAAAAGTCAAAATTATGAACAATCATACTTATGACATGAAATGTCAGAATTGTGGCAAAGTTGAAATTATAACATGAACAGTCATAATCATAATATAAAACGTTAAAATTATGACATGAACAGTCATAATTATGACATAAAATGTAAAACGTTATGAGAAAAAGTCATGACAACAACAACAAAAAACTGACAAAAATATAATTTTGACATAAAAAGTTTATATTTTAACCAAAACAATTGACATAAAAGGACAAATTGTGATGTAAAAAAGTCAGAATTGTAATATAAAAAGTCACAATTATGACTTGAACAATCATAGTTGACATGAAGTAAAAAAAAAAAAAAAATTAAGTAAAGGTTAAATTATGACAAAAAAAAAAAAAAAAAAACTATCACAGAAGTTGAAATTATGACCAAAACAAAAACAATCGACATTAAAAGTCAAAAGAATTTTGACATAAGTTAAAACCATGAGATAAAAAAAGTCATTATGAGAAAAATGAAAACTGACAAAAACATAATTTTGACATTGAAAGTTCAAATCATGACATAAACAATTAAGAAATCAAAACAACACTGTGACATAAAAAGTCCAAATTATGACATAATCATAATTATGACACAAAAAGTAAAAAAGTATGACTTGAACAGTCATAGTTATCATGAAGTAAAAAAATGAGGTAAAAAGTTTAAATGATGACAAAATATGTAAATTATAACCTAAAAACAATTATCAGAGGTTAAAATTATGAACAAATTATCAAAACAAAAACAACTGACATTAAAAGTCAGAATTATGACATAAGTTAAAATCACATAAATCAGATAAAAAAGTTATGAGAAAAATGAAAACTGACATTATTTTGACATAGAAATTTCAAATCATGACAATAAATGAAAATAATGACATGAACAGTCATAATTATGAGATAAAAAGTCAAAATTATGACAAAAAAAATATATTTTTGAAACCAAAAAACAATTATGACATAAAAAGACAAAATTGGTATACAGTTATAATTTACACAAAAAACATAATTATGATATAAAAAGTTGAAATGTATCAAAAATTCAAAATCATATACTAAAAACTATTAATTATGACATCAAAATTATGAGATTCTAAGTTATAAATATTGTGTAAAAAATGCATAATTATTTTACTAATAATTATTAATAATAATAATAATAATAATTGATTGATTGATTGATTGATTGATTGATTGATTGATTGATTGATTGATTGATTGATTGATTGATTGATTGATTGATTGATTGATTGATACATTTTTTGTCCCTATATTTTTTTTCAGATCCTGATCGCCAAGACCAAAGAGATTCAACTTATATGAACTTGCCGTAAGTTGTATTCTATTCTATTCTATTCTATTTACTAAAATGACACATCATACTTCTGTACTACATTTGATTTGTAATAATCTCTTTCACATTAAGAACACAAAAATAATTGTTTGTTTATTGTATTGCAGACCAAAACAGGAAGCTCTTCAAAAACTCTCCACATTCTTTATGCAACCGAAGCCACCCTCTCAGCCTCTACTACAAAACTACAGCCCAGTGTAGGCCATCACTTTAGTTATTGTCTACTTCCTTTGAATTCACTAAAGATCACTTACTGTAAATGATAAGATTACAGGATAGCAACTAATCTCTACTTCCTGTTTCCTTATTTGGCTGTTTGCTCATCAAGTATGCAAGAGCCCACACCAGGTATGTTTTGACTCTCTAAACCTGAATTACATAAACAGACACTCGCAAATCAACCCACACTCACTTTTTTTTTCTCCTTCTTCTTCTCCACTTCTGGTTTCATCTGTTACCACCTGAAGAGGATCCTGACAGCTTGTAAGTGTTCTCAAAAATATGTGCGAGTTCTCACACGTAACACAGACAGTAATTCATGAGATGCCTTTCCCCCGCAGGAGTATGTGGTCTGACTGGTTTTACATGAATGTTTGAGATGTCTCATTCCTTCAGTCTGTCCTGTGCTAACTGCTAACTAGAATGTGTTGTTATTGTATATTTCCATCAGAAATAAAGAGGAAGAAGATTTAGATGGCTCAGACCTCCAGATTCTTCCTCCTCCGGACCTATATGCCGACATAATAGCTGGAGACCCCATGCCTATTTACAGCAAGTAAGTACATTGAACACATCTTGAGCTTTTGTGACAACATGCCCCAATAGCAGAACATGTTGTTGCAATATGTGACCCTGGACCACAAAACCAGTCTTAAGGTGCACAGGTATATTTGTAGCATTAGCAAAAAAACATTGTATGGTTCAAAATTGTTGATTTTTCTTTTAAGCCAAAAATCATTAGGATATTAAGTAAAGATTATGTTCCATGAAGATATTTTGTAAATTTTCTACCATAAATATATCAAAACTTAGGTTTTGATCAGTAATATGCATTGCTAAGAACTTCATTTGGACAACTTTAAAGGTGATTTTCACAAACTTCAGATTTTTTTGCACCCTCAGATTCTAGATTTTCAAACAGTTGTATCTCACACAAATATAGTCTAACAAACCATACAATAATGGAAAGCTTTTCAAAAAATGTATTCTTATGACCGGTTTTGTGGTCCAGAGTCACATACATGGGGTAAGTTGTCACAACGGATCGAGATATTAAACAGCTTATTATTGAAATATAAGCAACATCTTTGCAATGTTTCTAATGAAAAAGAAAAAAGAAATTCCTGTGTTCGTCTGCTCACCGAGGATGCATTTATTTGATCAAAAATACAGTAAAAACAGTAATATTTTTAAATATTATTACAATTTCAAATACCTGTTTTCTATTGTAATATATTTAAAAATTTTGTATATTCCTGTGATAGCAAAGCTAAATTTTTAGCAGTCTTTACTGTCACTTTTGATGCATCCTAGCTAAATAAAAGTATTATTTTCTTCAAAAAATCTTTAAACTTTTAAACAGTATTATTTAAAAAATAATTTAATTGAATACAGAATTTTATAATTATATTTACATGACAGTTCTTTTTAGTCCTCAAATCTGATTGGCTGAGAGAAGTGTAATATTCTAGTGATCTAGTGATCACTCCGCTTGCAGTATTTCTCACAGCGAGTGTCATGGTGGATGTCGAAATCCACAATATTTTACAAATAATACTGTTTTTGTATCACAAAATGTTTTTTTTTTTTTTTTTTGCAAGAATGTACTTGTTTAGATGTTAAATAAGCAGTTGAAAATTGTCTTTGATGTATTTGGAGATGTGAGCTCCAGGGCATCAGCAGGCCTTACTTTGGCCAGATCTTCTGGAATTTGCCACTGGTTTTGATGTCTCTATAGTGGTTAAACATAAGATGTAATTTGTTTTGGGTAAATCTAACAGGCAGTCTTTGGTCTCATTAATCTATTGTTTGTTCCAGAGCAAATAGTTTTGGCTGAGGGCAAAATCTCATCACGTTATACAAATGCTGTATATTAGAGCGCTGCCTTTGTGCTTCTGACTGAATCGCCTATAGAAACTTTTACTGTGTCTGTTGTTGTTTATTAAATTAATAGTAGTATCTAACAATAGTATTTAGTATTGAGAAACACTGTGTGTGTTCGTGATGGTGATTTTAGTTACAATACTCCACTATTAGATGGCGACAAAACTGGTTTTATAAATGATTCAGCAGTAAAGACTTTTATATTGAAAGTAACTGAAATGCTGTTATAAACAAGTAAGTTATTTTTACTTTCAACAACATTGTTGTAAACAAATGCACTGAGCAGCACTTTCATCGGAAACCACCTTTAACCGATGAAAGGATAGTATGACAAAGATATCACTTTCCTCAGCGGACATTCAAACTAATGTTTTATTGTGCATATGAGATTGAACTGAAAAATGAATGCTATATTAGATTGAGGTAATCAAACTCAGTATGTCTCTGACATAATACAGTGAGCTTTTAACACAGTAATACAATAAGCTTTTAATAAAGCAACTCAATGTTCCTTCGTTACTAGTCCTAAAGTGATGTTTTCAAATTAGTAACGAAGGCCTGGGCTCAGTGCATCTATTACATTAAAAATTTGAATTATGATATAAGTTAAAATTGTGAGAGAAAAAAGTCATTATGACAAAAAAGAAAACTGACAAAAACATAATTTTGACATAAGTTTAAATTATGATCAAAAAACAATCAACATAAAAAGTTCAAATCATGAAATAATGCTCACAATGCTCATGAATTTTGACTTTTTATGTCATAATCTATAAACTATAAATAGTCATAATAAAATGCAAAATGCTATAAGAAATTTTGTGACAAAAATATCATTTTGACATAAAAAGTTTACATTTTGACCAAAAAACTATTGACCAAAAACAAGGTCAAAATTATTGATAAAAGGTCAAAATTTTGACACAAGTCAGAGTTGTGACATAAAAAGTCAAAATTATGAACAATCGTACTTATGAAATGAAATGTCAGAATTGTGACAAAAAGTCAAAATTATGACATAAACAGTCATAATGACATAAAATGTAAGATTAAAAAAAAGTCATTATGACAAAAAAACTGACAAAAATATAATTTTGTCATAAAAAGAATACGTTTTGACCAAAAAAAATAAAAATAAAAATAGGCCAAAAACAATTGTGACATAAATGACAAAAAAAGTACTTATGACAAAAACAAAAAAACAACTGGTGCAGGTAATTACACTCGCTCTCAGTTTCTCTAATAATACTCCACACTACATAACACAGTGAGCTTTTAATACAGTAATACAATAAGCTTTTAATTAAGCAACTCAACATTCCTTCCCTACTAGTTCTAAAGTGATGTTTTCGAATTAGTAACAGAGGCTTGGGCTCAGCTGTTAAACTGTCAGACTGAGATTTGAATGTGTGGCGAAAGAAAGTAGTTCTGGACACTCCGTTGATGTTTCTTATTCATTTACACATTCGTGTTGTCAAATTGTTGGATAAACGCAATATCACACTCATAGCAGTGTAATACGCCTACGAAACTAGCCCCTGTCTAGCTTATATGTTGGAAAGATTATTCTCAAAAAAATTTTTATATCCTGCTTGACTTTTAACATTTATTTCTGTCTTTTTTTCACTCTGGTCATTTCTAACCTCTGGCCTTTTAAGGCTACAATGATGTTTACTGACATTTTAGAGAATCTGTTTGTCTATTCTAGGCCAATCAAATTCGTCTCGAAATAGCCGAATGACTCTGTCTGCGAGAAAGAAAGACGGACTGCGCTGGATCTTCACTGTTTCTGAGTTCATAACCCTCCTGTGGGATGTGTTTTGATGAGCAGCACAGTAAATGTCACCCACACAAGCTCAAGAGGAGACGTGTCTGTCAAGTGGGAAGAATTATGTTTGTGATTGTGCATCAGTCTGTAAGTGGCTGCAGGCGAGTTCTCCTTGTATAATATGTTCAATCTGTGAAAAAAAAACCATGTATGGTGTGGTGAGAAGCTCTTCAGGTTATTTAAACAATTACATCTAAGTGTTAGTTCTGTGAGTTCTGTGGCAAAGACAGTCTTATCTAGTCTGGGGTTGTCTGATCATTTTAAAGGTTTATAATTAAACAATTAAGTTAAAAGCTGACAGATCGAAATGAGAGCTTAGGCATGTTAAAACAGCTTTGAGTCTGGGTTCGCTTTTAACAATATATTGCCATGTCAACATTTAAATGCAATTCCTATGTCAGCATTATTTTTGCAATGTCATTTACTTAGAGGTTTAGGAGTGCAACTTTATATAAGCATACTTTGTATTTGTATTCGATTCATTAGTATTATATTGTTCGTTTTATATTTTATAAGAAGTTCTTTGTGTTTAAGTATTCCCATTCTTCAGGGCTACTCTACATTAGGGAAAATATGCTGATGCTTGTAGTGCAAGTTGAAGTGTTGCTTATTTTGTAATTCTACTGCATGTACTAAGTTTTCTGGTAAAGACAATAAATGCCACAGTTGTGTATCTTCAGCCTTTGTTATTTCAAAAAAATTGTTGTCACGAAAACCATGCATTAAGGCAAAATAAGAAAAATGTACACATCTCCATTCTGTTCAAAAGTTTTCACCCCCGGCTCTTAATGCATAGTTTTTCCTTCTGCAGCATCAGTGAGCGTTTACACCTTCTGTAATAGTTGCATATGAGTCCCTTTATCATTTATTTACTGTACATTACGCTGCTGCCACACAGATCTAATATAAACATGCGATTTCTTTCCCAGCTGTTTACCTTCACAGACATAGCTGACTGTGTTTGTAACGTGTGAGTATTTGACAGTTTAAGCGCAATAAGACATGAAAGAGAACTTAGTTTATTACTCACATGCCGTGTGACAGCCGTTTTATGTGCATGTGCTTCAGATGTGCGCGCTTAGAAAACCTTATATCTGAAGTTTAAACTAATATGGTTTAAAACACATTATTTCAGCATGATAGACATGATGATCTAAACCAAAACAGTTGTTTTTTTAGCAGTTACGAGCTGTAATAGCACAGCTCTATTCTGAAAACAGGACATTGAGCAGCAGCTCATTTTTCCTTCTGGAACATCAGTGAGCATTTAAACCTTCTGTAATAGTTGCATATGAGTCCCTTTATCATTTATTTACTGTACATTACGCTGCTGCCACACAGATCTAATATAAACATGCAATTTCTTTCCCAGCTGTTTAACTTCACAGACATAGCTGACTGTGTCTGTAACGTGTGTTTTTAACGTAAACTTGTGAGTATTTGACAGTTTAAGCGCAATAAGATATGAAAGAGAACTTGGTTTATTACTCACATGCCGTGTGACAGCCGTTTTCTGTGCATGTGCTTTAGAAAACCTTATATCTGAAGTTTAAACTAATATGGTTTAAACCACATTATTTCAGCACAATAGACATGATGATCTAAACCAAAACAGTTTTTTTTTTTTTTTTTTTTTTAGCAGTTACGAGCTGTAATAGAACAGCTCTATTCTGAAAACAGGGCACTGAGCAGCAGTTCATTTTTCCTTCTGGAGCATCAGTGAGCATTTAAACCTTCTGTAATAGTTGCATATGAGTCCCTTTACCATTTATTTGCTGTACATTACGCTGTTGCCACACAAATCTAATATAAACATGCGATTTCTTTCCCAGCTGTTTACCTTCACAGACTTAGCTGACTGTGTTTGTAACTTGTGAGTATTTGACAGTTTAAGCGCAATAAGACATGAAAGAGAACTTAGTTCTAAATATTAAAAAAAACTAAATATCTCCCTTTGGAGTAAACTTTGAGATTTGTAACTTTGTAGATGTTTTTTTTTTTTTTTTTTAGCAGTTACGAGCTGTAATAGCACAGCTCTATTCTGAAAACAGGACATTGAGCAGCAGCTCATTTTTCCTTCTGGAACATCAGTGAACATTGAAACCTTCTGTAATAGTTGCATATGAGTCCCTTTATCATTTATTTACTGTACATTACGCTGCTGCCACACAGATCTAATATAAACATGCAATTTCTTTCCCAGCTGTTTAACTTCACAGACATAGCTGACTGTGTCTGTAACGTGTGTTTTTAACGTAAACTTGCGAGTATTTGACAGTTTAAGCGCAATAAGACATGAAAGAGAACTTAGTTTATTACTCACATGCCGTGTGACAGCCGTTTTCTGTGCATGTGCTTTAGAAAACCTTATATCTGAAGTTTAAACTAATATGGTTTAAACCACATTATTTCAGCACAATAGACATGATGATCTAAACCAAAACAGTTTTTTTTTGTTTGTTTTTTTTAGCAGTTACGAGCTGTAATAGAACAGCTCTATTCTGAAAACAGGGCACTGAGCAGCAGTTCATTTTTCCTTCTGGAGCATCAGTGAGCATTTAAACCTTCTGTAATAGTTGCATATGAGTCCCTTTACCATTTATTTGCTGTACATTACGCTGTTGCCACACAAATCTAATATAAACATGCGATTTCTTTCCCAGCTGTTTAACTTCACAGACATAGCTGACTGTGTTTGTAACTTGTGAGTATTTGACAGTTTAAGCACAATAAGACATGAAAGAGAACTTAGTTCTAAATATTAAAAAACTAAATATCTCCCTTTGGAGTAAACTTTGAGATTTGTAACTTTGTAGATGTTTTTTATGCCCAAACACGCGGACCACACACTGGCTAAAGTTCAAAAAGTGAAAAGGCATAATAGGACCCCTTTAAGTCAGCAATGCTTATTTAACCAAGAAAATGTAACTGGGACATGAATTTACATTTGATAAAAAAAATAAAATAAAAAAAAACTAATTTCAGAACACCACCACACACCTGAATAACAACACAAACTACAAAATGCATATACCGCTTTATTTTCCCTTTTTTCTTTTTAACAATAAAAACTAAAGTGCAAATCAGAACAGGAACACCATGCAGTGCATAACTTTTAAAATACAAACCGCACACGGACAGTAAGTGACACGCACATGTGTACAGTAGAGTAGAGACATGTAGACACCGACAGGCAGAGGTCGTCTCCCAGCAGGGCTCGGGAACAGGCAGAAAACACATTATTCTCATGTTTCACACATACAACACTACACTAGAGAGAGAGAGAGAGAGAGAGAGAGAGAGAGAGGGGGGGGGGGGGGGGGGTATAGTATCCAGCAAAAACGCCTCTACATAGACAAAAAACACTGAAGCCATGGCCCTCACACTAATGCCCGTCAAACTAATGGAGGCCATAAAGTTTCTGACTAGAAACACAGCTATAAAGCTGATATAACAGACATTAAACTGTCATAAGAGACTTTTGCTATCTGGCCTCTAAAAATGACAAATACTAACCACAACTGCATGAAGCATGCACACATTCCTGCAATTCCCATTCAAATCTGATGGGATAGTTCACACAAAAATGAAAATTATGTCATTTACTTACCCTTCTGTTGTTTCAAACCTGTATGAGGTTCTTTCTTTAATTGAACACACAAGAAGATATTTCAAAGAATGTTCATGGTACTTTTTCCATACTATGGAGGAAACTCATACAGGTTTGAAATAAAATAAATGTGAGTTGTTTATAAAAAATAATTTCATTTTTAGGTGATCTATCCCTGTAATGTAGTAGCAGAGTCCAGCAGCAGGGGGCGATACACTCCCTAAACTATTTTCTCAAACTTTACATCTGTACTTTTTTTCTCTCTCCAAAAAGTCACACTGATCCTCAAAGTGACCTGGAGTGAACTTGGGATTTCTGGGGGAAATGTTAAGAATGTGTAAAGCCTTTAACATCGGGAGGAATTTCAGACTGCAATATTTTTCCGTGAAAACAACACCATAATCCAGTCTAATCTTCTCCGGAAATCACAAAAAAGTCTCCCAGGAGAGTAGTTTCCACCTAACCGTTAAACTTATTAGAGGCATCACATCTATTGCATTTCATATGCATGACATGAAGTGATTTGTGCGAGAACTTTCCATCTTTCTGTTTTACATTCACTTAAAATGCTACTGCAGCCGTGTGTCATAAAAATACAGCATACTTATACAAAACACACAAACGCTCGGCTCATGCACACAACGCTAGCCATTCAACCATTCCTTACAGTACAAGACAGAAGGGTAGATTCAGGAAGACCGCCACAACTATACACACAATATGTGATAACGTTTGTCTTTATGGATTATTAACCAGCAGGACTGAATATGAAACTGACTAAGAGATCTAGCTTGTTACTAGTTCAACATAAAAACGATTTGGATCTATTGATTTGAACCAAAAACATTTCTTTCAGACTATCTTCCAATATGGCAAGCCGTTTTAGCCTAAAAAACACTAAGCGTTACTCGTCGTAATTTCATTTTTCTAAATCAATTTTTACTAATTACAAATACAATTAGAGAGCTCTCTAATTCAATTCTTACTAGTAACAATTCCAATTAGAGAGCTCTACAAATTAATTATTACTTTATTTACTTTATTAATTTTAGTCATATGTCTCCATTGACTTCCATTAATTTTTAATTACAGAGCTCTACAAGATAATTTTTACTAGTAAGGACTTCAATTAGAGAGCTCTACAATTGAATTATTACTAGTAACAATTCCAATCAGAAAGCTCTCTAAATCAATTTTTACTAGTAAAAATTCCAGTTAGAGAGCTCTCTAATTCAGTTTTTAGTAGTAATAATTCATATTAGAGAGCTCTTTAATTTAATTAATACACTGTAAAAAGTTTTCACCAGTTTCAACTTAAAAACTTAAGTTTAGCAACTGCCTTAAAGTTTCAAGTTAAATCAACTTAAGTCATTTCAACTCACAAGTTAAATCAACTCATTTTATTTTATTTGAGTTAAAATGACTTGTAGTTTTAAGCTGATTTAACTTAAAATTTTAAGGCAGCTGCTGAACTTAGGTTTTTAAGTTGAATCTGGTGAAAACTTTTTACAGTGTAGTAAAAATGCAATTACAGAGCTCTATAGGGATGTAACGGTATCAAAACTTCACGGTATGGTAATACCTCGGTATGAATGGCATGGTACGGTATTTATTGAATCATATACAGGAAAAACTAAACTAATGAAGAGACTCGGAAAAAAAAGTGCCAGAAGTGTTTATTAAACAGTTTACATGAACACTGAACATATCAATGGCATACAAATTAGCCATCTATCTGTAAACTTTGAAACAGAAACTTAAATTTTTCAATTTTAGTGACAAAAAATTATTTAAGCATGTAAAAAAAAGTCAAATCAGTTTAGCTGAATGAGTTGTCTGAATCTAGTTGTCTGCTTGAAATAAGATTTTTTTTCTTACCCCATTGGCAGATTATTTTGCTTGTTTTAAACAAAAACTCACTTAATTTTGACTTGTTTTTACTAAAAACAAGACAATAATTTTTACTTGTCTAGAAAATCCTTCTTGATTTAAGAATTTGTAGATATTTTGGATGGAAACAAGACAAAATTCTAAGTAAGAAAAGCATTTTTTGCAGTGCAGTAGGCTCTCATGCCTTTCTTTCGCATTAAATCTTTATTAAAAACAATCCTTTAAAGAACTTTTCTACCTGGACAAGTGCATCTATTATGTTGCCTAGTTTATTTAAAACTGCACCTTTCCTTATTTTAAACCTAGCCAAAAAGCCACGTGTTGACTGTGAAACACAGTAGACTTCATTTATATGCATTTATGGTACATTTCCGTGTCAATCCATGTTAATTTTTACAGCGAACAATACACTGTAACATTAATTCAGCGCATACAGCACAGCAAAAAATAGACTCGGTGCCGAAACAATCGCTGCACTGCTGCAAAGGCACCGCTTCTAGGACGTACTGTCGGACAGCAACCGCGTGCAGTGTGTACGCTCTAATCCGTTAACATGGGTGCTGAAAAGAATACGTAACGCATACGCACTTCAGACGGAGCATGTAGGTTCGACCATTTCCATCTCTTTTCCTTGTTGCTACAGACCGCAAAGGATGATGGCCACGCCTGGGCTGATGGGAAATGTAGTTCCCGCTACCTCCCATTAGCTCCATTCGCCTGAGCAAACTTTTCTCAGAATACCTATCATTTTATCGAGTCACGCGACCACGGTAGTATCGAAAAAAATTGTTATTGCGGTATGACGGTATTTACAATACCGTTACATCCCTAGAGCTCTATAATTAAATTTTTACTAGTAAAAAAAACTAATTTAAGATATCTGTAATCCAATTAAAGAGCTTTACAATTCAGTTCTTACTAGTAACAATTGAATTAGTGAGTTCTCTAATTGGAATCATTACTAGTAAAAACTGATTTAGAGAGCTCTCTAATTGAAATTCTTACTAGTAAAAATTCTGTTGTAGAGCTCTGTAATTAAAAATGAATGGAAGTCAATGGAGAGATATGACGAGTAAAAATTCATTTGTAGAGCTCTGTAATTGTAATTGTTACTAGTAAGAATTTAATTAGAGAGCTCTGTAATTGTAATTGTAACTAGTAAAAATTGATTTAGAGAGCTCTCTAATTGGCATTGTTACTAGTAGGAATTGAATTATAGAGCTCTTTAATTGAATTGTTACTATTAAAAATGCAATTACGACGAGTAACGCTTAGTATATTTTAGGCTAAAACGGCTTGCCATATTCCATTGCTATTTCCCGGCTGTGTTGTGGTTGTCCATTCATACTCGTTGGCACAAAAACAGCTACAACAAATCCGCTTCCTGAATCCCCACTGAAATCCACCTTCTTATGTCGTTTGTTCACAAGAAACACTTAAGAGGTGAGCTTAAATAAAGAATAAATATGTGTAACTAATAAATACTTCAGAGCTACTCCATACAAACAACCACACACATAAACAAATATTTTAAAGCATATTCGATATGAAACAATAAAGTTCACAATCTATTTAAGGCATCCCAGGGAAGGGGGTCATGTGTCACGCTTTTCTAAATGTTCTTGGCTTGGGTCACTTCAAAATGTTCTCATCAGATACACACCACCTATATAAGGTTTAAAGCAAGACTACTTAAATATGCTACCAGCAGGGTTGCCAGGATTTCACAACAAAACCCACCCAATTGCTACTCAAAGCTAGCCTAAAACTAGTCCACTCGCATTCCAGAGGCTAAATATCACATTATTGGGGTCGCTTCAACCCACTAACAAGAAAAACAACCAACGCCAGCAGTATTACAGTTCAGCGGAAAAACCGTGGACTTGGCAACACTGGCTTATGTTTGGGATCTGCAATTTTTTTTAAATGTTTTTGAACGTCTTCAAGGCTGATTTATTTGATCAAAAATTGTGAAATATTATTACAAATTAAAATAACTGTTTTCCATGTGAATATATTGTAAAATGCAATTTATTTCTGTGATGCAAAGCTGAATTTTCAGCATCAGTTGACAAAATAGATGTGCTGCTTTATATTTTTTTGTAGAAACTGCGATATATTTAATATTTCAGGATTATTTGATGGATAAAAAGTTCAAAAGAGCAGCATTTATTTTAAATTTTTATTAATAGAACGCTTTATTAAGATTATAAATGTCTTTACTGTAACTTTTGATCAATTCGATGCATCCTTGATGAAAAAGGCATTATTTATTTTCCTTACTTATCCCAAACTTTTGAATGGAAGTGTGATAAATTTCCATAAAAATATGCAGCAGCACAACCATTTTCAACATGTGAATATATTGTAAAATGTAATTTATTTCTGTGATGCAAAGCTGAATTTTCAGCATCAGTACTCCAGTCTTCAGTCTCACATAATCCATCAGAAATCATTCATAATTAGTGTTGACAAAATAGATGTGCTGCTTTATTTTTAATTTTTTGTAGAAACTGTGATATATTTTATATTTCAGGATTCTTTGATAGAAAGTTCAAAAGAGCAGCATTATTTGATATCTTTATTAATAGAAACATTTGTACGATTATAAATGTTTTTACTGTCGCTTTTGATCAATTTAATGCATCCTTGATGAAAAAAGCATTCATTTTTTTCTTGCTTATCCCAAATTTTTGAATGGAAGTGTGATAAATTTCCACAAAAATGGATAATAATTTAAAAATATTCCTTGAACAGCAATGATTTCTGAAGGATCATGTGACAATGAAGACTGGAATAAATGCTGCTGAAAATTCAAACTTTTTAAATTTTAAATTTAAATAATATTTTACAATTTTACTGTATTTTTAATCAAATGAATACAGCCTTGGTTAGCAAAAGAGACATTTAAAAACTTTTGAACGGTAGTGTATCAACTATAAAAATTGTATTTTTTTTTTTTTACAATTTATCAGTTATATATCATTATCAAATTAATAATAATTTAATTATTTAAAAAAAAAAAATTTAACCATATTACAGTTGATATATAATAGATATAAATTTAATTAATTGAGCTAAATGTGTAATTCAGAGCATACTGCATATATTAAATTTAGATTGCTAAAATATATATATTTTAATACATAAACTTTGTAATATATTAACATGCTTGTCAAATGCATCTTCAAATAAATTTCAATATAGTGTTAAAATCTAGGTTCTAAAGCACAAATACATTTAACAAAGCTGACAAATGGTTTAATAAGGTCTTTCTGGCTGTCTGTAATCTCAAGCATTGGGAATATTTTAAGGCCGTCTAATTAAAGGCTCACTCGTATCAACAAAATGACTGGCACATTCTCTACTAGAATCCATCTCTATTCTTCTCTGTTTGCATTTTAGCCATATCAAGGCACAACATTGAAGCTCTTTGGCTGGTCTGTCTGCCTTCATCCAGCATATTTGTCTTTCTATGGCAGCAGCACAGCCCATGATGTAAGCAAGGCCTCTGAGACAAACACAGATAGGTCACAGGCAGGCTTTTCCACTGCAGATGGTGTGTATCATCAGAGATTCACTGTGACATTCAGCAACAGCATTTACACTGCTCTTTGATAAACGCTCTCTGGAGACTGCAAGGCAAATCCAGAACACTCAATATAAGTTCTTCACTCTATAAATAATATGAATAGATATCAGTTCTTTGCAAAATAAGCAAGAGTCTCTAATAAAATTAAATAATGATCTTTGCTCTGTATGTATAAACCTATTTTTGGAAAGTCATTGCAATCAATATCTATTAAACTAAACTATACAACTCAAGTGACTGATATGAGTATATATATATATATGAATATAAACATACTGTATAATACATGTTGTAAAAAAAAAATGTGGATATAAAATCAGAAGTACATTTATAGTTTTTGAATTATTTAAACTAATGATGACAAAGAGAACCTCTGACTAAAGTGGTCCTAAAAAGTTTTGGACAGAATGAATGTCACTGCATTGGATTAAAAACAAAAGGTAGGTTTAAAATAACAAAACAATGCACTGTTACAAAAAAAAAAAAAGTATCTGATTGTCAAACATCATTGAAACTAGGACTGTCAAATCGATTAATCGTGATTAATCGCATTAAAAATAAACGTTTGTGTTTAATTTATAAACATAATATATTACATACATTTCTTAAATATATAAATGTATGCGTGTGTGTGTATTTATATATACATATAAATATATTATGTAAGCACAAACGTTTAAGTGGGATACGATTAATTGCGATTAATCGATTTAATCGACATGGAACATAATCAGAATTGATCATTTATAACCTAATAATAATTCAAATTAAAATGGATCATAATATTATTAATTTGTAATTACTTTATTGAAAAACCTATGTAATGTCACATTATTTATAAATATATAAATCTGAATTATATAATTCTAAAAATGAGGCATGATGAGGTGATGCCAAAACGATTTTTTATGACTTGTTTGCTGATGGCTTTGCCATGATTACTGGTTAAAGGGGTATTTCGCCCAAAAATAAAAATTGTCTCATGATTTACTCGCCCTCAAGGTATCCTAGGAACTTGCACTATACGTACATCCTACATCATCCGCTGGAACGCCACTCTCTTGTGAATGCGCGTAACACAAATACACTTTTTTATGATGGATGGATGCACTTTATTGGACTACTGAAAAACAACACCCATTCACTGCCATTATAAAACTTTTAATAATTGGATTCATCTGAAAGAAGAAACAGCTAGTATGCCTTGAGGGTGAGTAAATCATGGGGTAATTTTCATTTTTTGGTGAAGTATCACTTCAACTAATGCAATGACTTCCATACATTTGTAGGTGTGGTTTATGTGTCCAAAAACTCTTTAGGGCACAGTTTGTTTGTGCTGCTCCTGTGGGACTGACCTTAAGCACCCCAACTCTATAAATCACAACCTTAACCCTTCACCTGTTGACTGTAAAGAGGTAAAGACCATCAGATGATGGTGTGTTTTGATGCTTTGCATATCCGTCGGGGGTCTCAGCGAGCCAGGGTAGTGATGAGGCTGGCACACATTTCGAAGAAGTCCATGGTGTGGCTGCCTTGTCGCGGTGCCAGCATAGGTGTGCTCCCGGTCAGAGAGCCCGGCAGAGAGCTGCTGAGCTGGGGCATCTCAACAGCCACGGCTGCAGAGTCGATGCTGAGACGCGGCCGATGGAGGCCGGCCGTAGAGCCAGAGCGCTGGGGAGTCGACGACCCTGACTTGTGCTCGATCGTATCGTCTGAAAAGTGAGCAAAAGACTTATTCTATAAATATCCTGATAATTTACTCACTCACATGTCATCCAAGATGCCTCAAAACGAAATTAAGGTTATTGATGAAAACATTAAAGGAGTAATTCACTTTCAGAACAAACATTTACAGATAATGTACTCACCCCATTGACATCCAAGATGTTCATGTCTTTCTTTCTTTAGTTGTAAAGAAATGGTGTTTTTTTTAGGAAAACATTTCAGGATTTCTCTCCATATAATGGACGTCTATGGTGCCCCCGAGTTTGAACTTTGCAAAATACAGTTTAAATGCAGCTTCAAAGGGCTCTAAATGATCCCAGCCGAGGAAGAAAGGTCTTATCTAGCGAAACGATTGGTTATTTTCCAAAAACATTTACAACATAGTCATTTGTTTTTAGAAAATAACCCATCGTTTTGCTAGATAAAACCATTTTTACCTCAGCTGTGATCCTTTAGAGCCCTTTGAAGTTGCATTTTGGAAGTTCAAACTCAGGGGCACCATAGAAGTCCATTATATGGAGAGAAATCCTGAAGTGTTTTACTCAAAAAACATAATTTCCTTACAACTGAAGAAAGAAAGACATGAACATCTTGGATGACAAGGGGGTGAGTACATTATCTGTAAATTTTTGTTCTGAAAGTGAACAAACTCCTTTAAACTTAACAATCAATGGATTAAAGGTCCAAATTGCAGTTTCAATGCAGCTTCAAAGGACTCTACATGATTCCAGCCGAAGAATAATGTTCTTATCTAGTGAAACGATTAGTCATCTTCTAAAAAATTAATTTCTATACTTTCTAACCACAAATGCTTTTCTTGCCCTAGCTCGACCTCAAATTATCATCTGAAAGTGAGCAAATAACTTTTTAGGATTTATTCTATAAATTTCCTGATAATTAACTTACCCCCATGTCATCCAAGATGTTTATGTATTTCTTTTTCAGTCGAAAAGAAATTAAGATTTTTGAGGAAAACATTCCAGGGTTTTTCTCCATATAGTGGATTTCAATGGTGGCCAATAGGTTGAAGGTCCAAATTGCAGTATCATTGCAGCTTTACAAAACTCTACATGTTCCTAGCCAAGGAATAATGGTCTTATCTAGTGAAACGATCGGTCATTTTCTAAGAAAATACAAACTTATATACTTTTTAACCACAAATGCTTGTCTTGCCCGAGCTCAACTTCATGCATTACATAATCACATTGGAAAGGTTATGCATGACGTAGGAGAAAGTATCGACCCAGTGTTTACAAAACGAACATGCAAAGAAAGTCAAACGCCCTTTACAAAAAAGGTAAAACAACATTTTGAAGTTGGAAGAGTAACTCTACCTTTTTTAACTGGAATACACGCTGACTCGCATCACAGAGCTAGAGCAAGATGAGCGTTTGTAGTCGAAAAGAACATAAAATTGTATTTTTTTTAGAAACCGACTGATTATTTTGCTAGATAAGACCCTTATTCCTTGTCTGGGATCATGTAGAGCCCTTTGAACCTGCATTGAAACTACAGTTTGGACCTTCAACCCGTTGGCTCCCACTGAAGTCCACTGTATGGAGAAAAATCCTGGAATGTTTTCCTCAAAAACCATAATTTCAAAATTTTTATTCTGGAAGTGAACTAATCCTTTAATAATATAGTTATGTAATACACAGTAAAAGTAGATCTTTGTACATGAAAATAAATAGCTGCCTGAAAAGACACTCACCATCAATGCTCTTGAAGTCGAGCAGGTAGCTACGATTGTCCACCTGATAGAGCTGCAGACTCATCTTCACAAAATTCCCCGTCACAGGATTCTTCCGGCGCACTCTCAGGTGATAGGGGTTCACCACCTAACACCCACAACACCAGACACATTGACACATCTACATTCTTACTAATCAAACAAAGAATGCCTGTGTTTATTTCTGAGCCACTCACTTTCCACTCGTACTCCAGCTGTTTCATGGCACGATAAACCTCAGCCATGATGTCGTAGGGTTTGCTCTGGCTCCGAATGCCCAGGTGCCATTTTGCTTTCTTCACCGCCAGTGGTTTGGGTCGAGTAGTGTTGAGGGCATCCAGAGGGCACCGTGCCTTCGGGCTGTCGGCCAGGAGCGGGGGCATCCGTTCGGGATGAGGTTTGACCCCTGGTGGCAGAGGCATGCCCTCCTCAATGAAGGAGCCGGTTGGGGGACTAGAGGCTAGGTAGAACTCACTGGCCTGGTTCATGATTCGCCGGTTGTCGATAATGAGGTGGTACGCCACGGCTAGCTGGTCTTGAGGATCTCCGCTATAAAGGCTGCTCAGTACTTCAGCTTCAGTGCATTCAAACTTTTCGCACACCTCCCGCACGGCCTCCTCATCCACCACTGTGGCATCGTACGAGGGGTCCTCGGGGAAGAGGTAGCAAGGAAGGTCCTGCTTAAACCACTCATCCTCTCTGTCATAGAGAAGGGAAGAAAAGTGCCATAAAATAATAGTGTATTTATATTTATTATATGTGAACCTGGACAACAAAACCAGTCTTAAGTAGCATGGGTAAATTTGTAGCAATAGCTAAAAATACATTGTATGGGTCAAAATTATACATTTTTATTTTATGCTAAAAATCAGAAGGATATTAAGTAAAGATCATGTTTTCCATAAAAATATCAAAACTTAATTTTTGATTTGTAATATGTATTGCTAAAAACTTAATTTGGACAACTTTAAAGGTGATTTCCTCAATATTTACATTTTTTTGCACCCTCAGATTCCAGATTTCCAAATAGTTGCATCTCAGCCAAATATTGTCATATCCTAACAAACATCCTAACGTACATCAATGGAAATATTATTTATTCAGCTTTTAAATGATGTATAAATCTCAGTTTTAAAAAACTGACACTTATGACTAGTTTTGTGGTCCAGGGTCACATATTAATAAATGGGTGAATTAAGAGTATATTTCTATAACTAATAACCTGATGTCTTTGATAGTAGCTCTTTTCAGTGGATCCACTTGCATCATGAGCATAAGTAGACTGGCCACTGAGCGGTTGAGGTATTCTGGGATGTAGAAGACCCCTCCACGGATCTTTTTGAAGAGGGTTGGCACGTGCTCGTCATCAAACGGCAGAGTCCCACAGAGCAGTGCATAGAGAATGACGCCACAGCTCCAGATGTCCACCTCAGGACCGGCATACAGCCTGAAACATGACATGTATGTCAATGAGTGAGTGTGTTATTACATTGTCCTTACATGTCTGTCAGACTGAATGAAGCTTGGGTTTCCAGCAATATAAAGAACAACATGACAATCAGTATTAGATAAAAAATGTATGAAGGCCTGATATAATATTTATGTGCAGTGTATCCATGCAGTCCATACCACAAAGCACACACTGTAACTTGCTATGGTTTACTGGACTGCTGGTTCTTCAAGCCAGACCAGAATAAAAGAATAGTCCACCAAAAAAATGAAGCATTTTTAAATTGACTTAACCTCAGTCCATGTAATATGTACTGTATATGAGTTTATTTTTTATCTTAAAGGGAAAGTTCACCTAAAAATTTAAATTATTTCATTAATTACTCACCCTCATGTCATTCCAAAAATGTTTATCTCTGGAACACAAATGAAGATATTTTTTTTATGAAATCTGAGAGCTGTCTGACCTTGCATAGACAACAATGCAACTAACACGTTCAAGACACAGAAGGGTAGTAAGGACATCATCATTAAAATAGTCCATGTCAAATGCGTTGTGGTACTTTCGTGAACACACATCACTAACACGGCTAACACGGAAGAAAAGTAATAGTTGAATAAAGTCATTATTTTTGTTTTCTTTCAACACAAAAAGTAGCTTTATATAATTATTGTCCTTACTACCTTTCTGGGCCTTAAAAGTGTCAGTTGTGTTGCTGACTATGAAGAATCAGAAAGCTCATAGATTTCATCAAAGATATCTTAATTTGTGTTCCGAAGATGAATGAAGTTCTTACGAGTTTTGATCGACAAGGGGGTGAGTATTTAAAAACAGAATTTTCATTTTTGGGTGAACTGCCCCTTTAACAGATTTGGAGAAATTTAGCATTACATCACTTACTTACCAATGGATCCTCTGCAGTGAATGGGTGCCGTCAGAATGAGAGTCCAAACAGCTGATAAAAACATCACAATAATCCACAAGTAATCCACATGACTCCAGTCTATCAATGAAAGTCTTATGACGAGAAAAGCTAAGTTTTTGTGAGAAACAAATACTTTTTAAAGGTGTTTTAACTTTAAACCATTGCTTATGATTTGCATAATTTATAATAACACTTCTTCCAGTGAAAAAGTTGCTACTCCCTGTTGTCCTCTCACATCAAAATACACCAACATATTTGTTTATAGGTGTTTTGGACTGTTTTTGCTTGTAAAAATGCTTGATCTGTTCATATGTCTCTCCTGATTTAGATGAGAAAGCAATATTATGGACAGAGGATATGTAGTTCAGTCGAAAGCAATAGTTTGAAATGCATGAATTACAACAAATGCAGTTTTCACTTCACAAGATGTTAACAGCTGGGCTGGACTGAAGTAGTGTGGATTACTGTGATGTTTTTATCAGCTGCTTGGACTCTCAATCTGATGGCACCCATTCACTGCAGAAAATACTTTTTCTGAGTTATTAAAACACATGGTCAAACTCATCTAGATCATGGATGATCTGAGAGAAAGTAAATTAGAAGCAGATTTTCATTTTTGGGTGAACTAATTCTGTGAAGTGTAGTGCATATCAACAATTTTCCTGGCAAAGAATTGTACATAATGTACATGACCTGGTTGACTACAATAAAACTGACTTCATGACCTCTCACCTTCCTGAGATGACCTCTGGTGCAGCGTAGTTTGGTGATCCACAGCTTGTTCTCAGAAACTCCCCATCCGACATCATGTTTGACAGACCTGACAAGCGAAATCACACAAATATACTAAAAGGAGTAGTCCACTTTCAGAATAAAAATGTACAGAAAAAATTACAATTTATATACCTTTTTACCTCAAATGCTTGTCTTGTCTAGCTTTGCGTGTGCTCTGTGTATTCTGGTTCAAGACAGTTAGGGTATGTTGAAAAACTCCCATCTCATTGCTGTTTTACCTTTTTTTGTAAAGGGCGTTTGATTTTCTCTGCATGTTCACTTTGTAAACACTTCTCCATCAATGTAGGACGATTTTGAAGTTGGAGGAGAAAATGAGATGGGAGTTTTTTGACCTACCCTAACTGTCTTGAACCGGAATACACAGAGTTCACGCAGAGCTAGACAAGACAATCATTTGAGGTTAAAAGTGTATAAATTGTAAAAAAAAAATTAGAAAACAACCAATCGAGATAAGAGATAAGGGATAAGACCCTTCTTCCTTGGCTGGGCTTCCTTCGAGCTCTTTGAAGCTGCATTTAAACTGAATTTTGGAAGTTCAAACTCGGGTGCAGCATAGAAGTCTCTATATGGAGAGAAATCCTGAAATGTTTTTTCACAAGAAACATAATTTTTTTACGAATGAAGAAAGAAAGTCATCTGGATGACAAGGGGGTGAGTAAATTCTGTACATTTTTGTTCTGGAACTTCTCCTTTAACACAGATAATTTGATTGTCCAAGACATGCTCCTACAAGTAAATAAAATGTATGACATAGCGGGTACAAATACAGTTAAATTCAAACTATACTTGACAATCTGGGAATTGTCCTAAAAAATAAATACCAAAAAGTTGTAAAAAAAAAAAATGTATTACATTAGATGGAAATTTTAAAAAGTAGGGGTCTGAAATGTTTGGACCCCACTGTATATGTGGAGTAGCTGCAGGGCAGATTGATGTATATTTCTCTTTGCCTCAGTCTGTGCTCTTCTGTGGATAATCAAACACCATGCCTCATACAAACCACATGAGTGGACGTGTGGCAAAACCTCAGCCGGTTGCTTGGCAACTATCCTTCACTGTCTGTACAACATTAGCTTTCTGTGTGTGTGTGTGTGTGTGTGTGTGTGTGTGTGTGTGTGTGTGTGTGTGTGTGTGTGTGTGTGTACCAAAGTCAGCGATCTTGGCATTCATGTTGCCATCCAGCAGTACATTTTCAGGCTTGAGGTCTCTGTGCACCACCATGTGTCTGTGACAGTAATCTACCGCTGAGATGATCTGCTGGAAAAGACGTCTCGCCTCTGTGTCCTCCACCTGCACATGAGAGACACAAAAGAGAGATTACTATAGTATGTAAGACATTATCCTAAAAACAACTATTCGTTCTCTTTCTGTTTAAGCTGTATGTACTGTATTTAATGCATGGCTTTCTAAAGTCTCTGGAGCAGTACTTTCCTGATACTTTTCTGAAGTGATAGCAAGAATAACTTTTATATTCTTAATAATATTACAAAATTAAAATTTACAGAATTTAAGAAACATGCATACATTTATTATTTCTAAAAAAAATTAGTTAAAAATCTGTCAAATTTACTACAGCAGGTATTACAAGCATATTACTTTCATTCATCATTTAGCATAATTAAATTAAATTAAATTATACAATGAACAGTACAATGAACAAATTAAGAACAATGAACAATGATCCAATGCAATGAACAAATTAAGTAAATTAAAATGTAATTCATTTCAATTCAATTCAATTACATGTAATATAAATTTAATTTATTATTAAATTAATCATGGCCACTGTCCAATACAATGAAAAAATGAAATGCAATTAAATCAAGTTTGATTTAATTAAATGCCCACTGTCCAACACTATAAACAAATTAAGTAATTAAATTAAATTGAATGTATCATGCCCAATTTATTTAAGGTATTTTAATTCAAATTAAATGAACTTCAATTAATATAAATAAAAATTTTAATTAAGTTCAATTTAATAATCATGTCCACTGTCCAATACAATGACCAAATTAAGTCAATTAAAATGTAATTAATTTAAATTCAATTCAATTACATTTATTACAAATATAATTTATTATTAAATTAATCATGTCCTCTGTCCAATACAAGGGGGGAAAATTAATTAGTTTAAATTAAATTAAATTAAATTAAATGTATTAATGTAATTTAATTTAATTTAATTTAATTTATCATGCCCACTGTCCAATTCAAATTAAATTAAATTAAATTAAATTAAATTAAATTAAATTATGTATTATGCTATTACTTAATATTTCCTTCTTTACAATAATAAATATATACATAAATATATATATATATGTATGTGTATATATATATATATATATATATATAT
>NC_133373.1:10355110-10450891 GCF_049309525.1 Garra rufa | reverse complement strand
AAGATGGATCTCAAAATCATACAGTCATTGTTGGAAAGGGGTCAAATACACACAAATGCAGGAAAACCAAAGAATTTGTGGGATCTGAAAGATTTTTGTGAAGAACAGCAGGAAGTTTAACTGTTCAGGACAAAAAAGAGACTCATGAACAACTATCGCTAAACAAAAAAAAAAACAGCTGTGGATCATTCAGGTAAGAACACAGTATTAAGAATCAAGGGGATGTAAACTTTTGAACAGGGTAATTTTTTATGAATTCAACTATTATTTTCTCTTGTGGACTATATGTAAAATCTTTTATGTAAAAATATATTATTCAGGTCAGTACTAAATAAACAATAGCATGCATTTGTATGATTATTTTGGTAAAATAATGAACATTTTGCAGATTCTGAAAGGGGGATGTACACTTGTGACCTCAGTTTATCTTTATAAAATGTCAATAATCATCAAATCATATGCAAAACCTAAATATATCTACAATTTGGCATTCTTTGCACAGCTGAAACATGGAAATGAAGCATATTGTATATTGTACGGTCATCAGGTGAAGAGGACAAGCTACCAGTGAAACCCTCCAGCTCTGTCCATAAAGCTACATGACTTTTATTTGACATTGTAGAGGATACTTTGCTTAGGCACTCCAGTGAACATCTTTGTGACACTCCTAGAGGCATTCTTGCAAAAGCAAGAGCAGATTGTGTTTCACCTCTAACCTTTGACTTGTTGCTTTGAGGTTAAAGGTCAAACACGTTACGGAGAGGATTAGGAACAGACTAGCAACATCTTCAATAACCTTAGAAAAAAAAAAAGTATGCCATTAGCATAAAAAGTACATGCGTAAACCTCAGGTTATTTACCGGGATGTGTGAATAATTTATTTTTCAAAAGGTACTTTCTTCAAAACATAACATTTCTACTGTTTAAAATAGCCTTGCACTAGATGACTAAAATGACGTGAGATCACCTTGTTCAAGACATGACTCACATTCAATCAATCACCCACATCTTGTTTGGAAAAATATACAAAATGACATTTTGTAATGTTGCAAACTAGTGTAGCCTACTTATAATAATTTCTATGTAGTATGTAGTCATTTTATGAAGAAAAAGTACATTGTTTTGAGTGTGGAATAAAAGAGTAAGCAAGTTGTTTTTTTACACAAAGTAAACAAAAATAACAACTTTATTTAGCAATTTCTTCACTTCTGTGTCAGTCATTGACGCACGTTGACGAGAGTACCACGACAATGCGTGTGGTGCTGCTAATACAAGAGCTTCTTCTTTCCCCAGCATTACTTATTTGAACCAGAATATGAACTAAAAGAGAAGGACATTCTACGTCAGAAAGCCGTCCACTTTTCTGTTGCATCTCACACACTTAACATCCCTGAGCAGTCACATACAAACACACCTGCTTCAGACTGGAATCTCCCCTAAGATGGTGGAATACCCTTTGAAGTCCACTTCGCAGGGCATTTATGCTAGAATAGATAGCACCCCTCAACTGAGCCTGTCAGATAAAAGAGAGACATACAAAATGTACAAAGCGAGGAGGCACCAGGACTGGAATTGGGAATCCTTGGATTATAGCATAGGGATGAACCCTTTAGAAGTCTGATTACTGGCATTTTGAGAAAGATAAACTGTTTGAGATTCAAAACAGTTGATAAGAGTTTAACTTCATCCAAATAAGCTGCAACATGATGGGGCGACTACCAATGGAAGGACAGACAGTGGCCCGTCATCTGATATAGTCAAACACAGCGGTAGAGTAGGAACATCTACTAAAAACCAACAGCACAGCAAGTTTGGATTTATATCCGTGACAGTGATCACTTTCACATCACAGCCGATTTTTTCAAGTATTTACTCCATTTTTGATTTCAATAACCTCAAACTGCCTACTCAGCACTGCTTGATCTGACTGCATGTGTCTCGCCCACACTGGAAAGAGAGCACACATTTACTTGGGAAATTCTTGAGATGGCCGACTAAAATGGAAACCCGAGATGGGAGAACTCGGGGTTACACTAACACTCAAAATGCAGAAAGACACCGGGACAGAGACACAAATGAAAGAGGCAACTTTAACATTCTGTGACTCCTGTAGATGACGAGTGACAGGTATCAGAAATCTCACATTACCCATGAACACTTAGCTCTGCCACAACAGAGCAGATGGAATCAGCATCTAACTAGTCCTACGCATGGATTTATGACAGGCTCAGACAGCATGTAACTACCTGGAGATTTTCTGGAGTTTTAATCATGTTCCTAGCATTGCTAATGTACTCTATACTGTGCAGCACTCCCTTACAAAATGAACTGACTTAAATATCAAGAGATACAGTAGCAAGGTACGTAAAAGCCATTAAAGCTAATTTTGATACTGTTCTGCTGTTTTCATGGTAAGTTATCCATATGCCACACTGCTGTGTGCAAATAATAATTGTAACCAGTTATACAGATGTATACCTATAAAGCATATTGCCATAAAGCACATTATTAGAGCTATGAAAATGTTTTTTCTTAAAACATTTATCTTTACTTTTTATTTGTACTTTGTGTTTTCCTAACTGTAATAATGATTGCAATTGTCCCAAATCATTTATATAAATAGAAAACAAAATAGGTCCCAAACTAGAACCCTAGGGAACCCCTTTAGATAGATCACAAAAATCAGATTTGAGATCCTCCACATGAACACAATCTGATCTACCAAATAATTTCTAAACTATTTAAATGTCCCTGGTCTGAAACCAGCACTGCTAAGTTTGTTTAGCAGCAATTTATGATCCACTGAATCAAAGACCTCTGATAAATAATGTCTGTTCAAAGGGGGTGTTCAAAGAGTGTTCTGACTGTGATTACCATTGTTTTGATAGTTGCTGAAGTTATATATATATATATATATATATATATATATATATATATATATATATATTAGGACAAATGAATAATTTATGGTTTTATATGTCAACAGTTTATAACCACCGCAATGGAAATGGCTAAGCTGCAAAGAAAGAATTTCATGTATTGTTTCATTTTGTCAAAATTGTATTTCAAGGTAGAAAACAATTACAATGTTTTATAATTGTGATTATAATTATTTATAATTATCACTTTTGACCAATAGATGGCGCTGTTACCAAATTTATGTGGCGTGGTCAATGTGAGGTGACAATGGCAATATGTCAAAACTTTGCAGAGATACAGCCTCAGATGCAGTTTGACATCATTCCAGCAAATTCATTGATGTGTTAAACAAAAACCATTTTGTATATTGACACAAAATCCACAACTTTTTTTGTCAGCATGGTCTGAAAGTCAAATTTGGTGAAAATCAGACAAACAGTCTAGGAGGAGTTTAAAAAAGTACGTTTTCAACATAAATCAAAATTCAGCTGACCAAGGCAAAATTGGTATTTATGTTCTCAGCATGACCCAAGGAATATATTGAGACCAGTTTCATTAAAATAGTAGCCTGGAAAAAATCCAGACCCTAATCTGTTAAGATTAAGGGTCTGGCATCGAGCAATGAAAAGAGCCTAACTCGAGGGGCGGCACCAAGCATGCATTTGAAACTCTCACTGAACGCAATTGGATAACGCCACGACCAATCACTAAGTTTTCACTAAGCTCCATACGCTTAGCTACCAGCGGAGCTATCTGATAGATTAAAATCTTGCCATATCCAGTCGGCAAAACAGCAAAAACGTCCTTCTTGCAAAAGAACGATTCGAGCGCGGTTTTCTGTTCCTCTTTTATATAAAAAGCCAAGTCTAACTCGTTCATTGTAGCGGCCAAAGCAGTTTCAAACAACTGGTGTTCATCTGTTTACTAAATGATTCCGGACGTCGCAGAGCTGTCGTCATCAGCTTAGCTCGCCTCTGGCCCGCCTACACCAGATACACCGATTGGTTGGTTCCCAGAACTGCTTACGTAATGCAGTAACGTGCATCATTGCTCGATGCAAGAGTGTCTTGCAGAGACAATTCAAATTGTGCTCTCGCGAGACCTCTGGATTTCCAGGGTATTACAATAGGCTAATAAGTTAATAATATTTTGGGAAATTTGGAAACTTTTTAAATACCATCAGGGCATGGTACTGAAGATACATACCAAGATTCGTAATGATACGCCAATGCGTTCGAAAAATACAGCATTTTACAACAAAATTCAAAATAGCTGGCATGGGAAAATTTGGTATGGTTCAGTCTCAAATCATTCCAAACCATTCAAAAAAACATTCAAAAGTTAGAAACAAAATAAAATAGCCATAATAAAAAAAAACAAAAAACAAAAGTGCAGGTAGCCTCAGGTCATGGTTGTTATTACACACACCAAGTTTGGTCACAATACACAATAATTGCTGAAGATATATAGCCTCCCATACATTTTTGCGTCCTCTTAGTCAAATTTATTTGCGTGTTGTTTGTGAATGGTTTGACTGATCTACTTAAATTCCATACATTTTTGCCAGTATGGTCTGAAAATGAGTCAAATTTGGTGAAAATCAGACAAACAGTCTAGGAGGAGTAAAAAAAAATGTAGGTTTTTAACAAATCAAAATAGCGGACAGGAATTCAGGTAACACTTTACAATAAGGTTCATTAGTTAAACATTAGTTAATGTATTAACTAACATGAACTAACCATGAGCAATACATTTGTTACTGTATTTACTAATCTTTATTAACGTTAACGGAAATACAGTTGTTCATTGTTTGTTCATGTTAGTTCACAATGCATTAACTAATGTTAACAAGATTTTAATAATGCATTAGTAAATGTTGAAATTAACAAAGATTAATAAATGCTGTATAAGTGCAGTTTATTATTAGTTCATGTTAACTAATGTGGTTAACTAATGTTAACTAAAGAACCTTATTGTAAAGTGTTACCAGAATTCAGCTGACCGTGGCAAAATTGGTATCTATGTTCTCAGCATAACCCAAGGAATATATAAATATACTAGTTTCATTACAATAGGCTAATATACTCAAACGTTATTTGATTTTTGTAAATTTGGAAACTTTCATCAGGGCATGGTGGCGAAGACACATACAGAGATTCGTAATGATACACCATTGCATACGTAAAATATATCATTTTACAACAAAATTCAAAATGGCCGGTACCCAAAATAGCTGACATGGGAATACTGGGTATGGTTCAACACCTAAATCTAAAGAGACCAGTATATAAGCAAAAATAGCCATTTTTCATATAGCACCTAAATTGTGCAGGTAGCCTCAGGTCATGATTATTATAACACAAACCAAGTTTTGTCTCAATACACAATAACTGTTGCAAAGATCCAGACATCCATTTTTGCGTGCTCTTCGTCAAATTCATTCACGCATTATTTAAGAATAGTTTGACTAATCGAATTCCATACATTTTTGCCAGCATGGTCTAAAGATGATCTGTGCCAGTTTTGGTGAAAATTAGATCAACGGTCTAGGAAGAGTTAGAAAAAGTTTTTAACACAAATCAAAACGGACAGGAAGTTGAGCTGACTATGGCAAAGTTACTTGCATGTTTGTAAATTTAGAAACTTTGAGTACCATCAGGGCATGATGCTGAAGACACATACAGAGATTCATAACGATATGTTTTTTGATTGATTTACTTGAATTAGTGATTTAATTTTGGCCAACATTGTCTGAAGATGATCTGAGACAATTTTGGTGAAAATCAGACAAACTGTCTAGGAATAGCTTGAAAAAGTAGGTCTTTCAAACTATTAAACATTGTGAAAAATATTGACCCAAAGAATTAAATTCAGCATGAGTTAATGAATCAAAGGAAAAAAAACTTGCTTCTAAACTTGACGGTTCAAAATTTATTAGCAAAAACTGAAATTTTGGATAAGTGGTGGCACTAGAATATTTAAGTTAGAGACTCCAAACTAGCTATGGTAAATGTTGAGACTGTCCTTTATCAGTGTGCCAAATTTCATAACTTAGCGGCAAACGGTTCTATGGGCCGCCATAGACTCCCTGAGCGGAAGAACACCAATGATTACAATAGGTGCCTACACCTTCGATGCTTGGCCCCTAATAATAATAATAAAAAAATGTTTTATTTTGACATATAAATAATAAAATTTAAATCTCAGACTTTCAATGTGGTCTCAAACTGGATCCCACTGTATATAGTAAGTGTCACGTTTTCTATTACAGAATTATTTATGTAAGATGTATGCTGTCAGCATGTGGAGGTGAGCACCCTGACTCGCTTAGTAGGAAATAAACACTGTGTGTATGTGTGTGTGTTCTGGCAGTAAGGGAAAGTCCAGGCATAATGTGAGGAGCAGCATCACGGCGAGTGCAGTTTGTGAATGTAAGCTTGTCTCGCAGCAGTCTGTCTCTCTCTACAAATTACAGGGTTCAGCGGTGTGAACACAAACACACAGACACACCGCAACCCTGGCACACACACACACTTGGGTCACTTTCCAGTCAATTTAAACTCCTCCTTTTTTCCTGGAACTCTCTGTCTGTACATCCTAGGGCTATTTTTTGTGTTTTGTTTTTGTTTTGCTTTACATGTGGTCCAAAAGCTTTAAGCCACTAGTGAGTAAGAATTTTTATTTATTTTTGTTTTCTTAAATAAATACTGTTCTCTTGAACTTTGTTCATTAAAGCATGCTGAAAAAATGTGTCACTGTGTCACGATGTAGGCAGGAACACACGAACAACGACGTAGTAAAAGACGAATATTTAATAAATCCAACGGAATACAAGCAGACACAGGAACAGCAGGGTAAGACATCCATATAACATCAAAGACCGACAAGAATACAGGGGAAAGCACACACCTTATATACACAGACTGATTAAACATCCAGGTGGAGACAATGAAGGAGGAACCAAACACACACCGAACTGCGGGGGAGAATGGGAGAAACCAACATGAAAGTCCGGGGATGTGACATTACCTCCCCCTCCCGGAAGGCGTGTCCTCACGCCGACAAACTGGAAACAACAAACAGTCTTAGGAGGGGGTCTCGGCGGAGGACGGACTCCCGGGAGGAGGGCAAAAGATGGAGTCCAGAATGGAGACAGAAATGTCCAAGGAGGTGATGACAGAGGGAGGAGCCAAGGAGGTGACAGGAGGGGGCTGGAGCAGGAGGAGCCAGGTGGGACCCAGAACGCAGCCATGATGGAATGCCACGGTGGAGCCAATGGAGGGAGGAGCCATGGTGGAGGAAGGGCTGACGACTCCATGGGGCCGACCGACGGAGGCGGAGCAGGTGGTGGGAGAGCCCGAGGCGGAGACGGAAAGCCGATGATCTTGGGCGACACCGCGGATCCGGAGGGCCAAGGCGGAACCCAAGGCTCTGGCGACCAAGGCGGAGATGGAGATCTGGAGATCCGCGGCGGAGCCGGAGCGACAGAGGGCCGAGGCTGTGCCCGCGGGAGGGAGGAGGTCCAATGAGCCGGTGGGACGGAGCAACGAGGCACAGCCGGAGGAGTATATTCCAGAGGCGAAGGTGGGGCGACGACTGACCAGGGCGGAGCCGGAGGGGCGATGGAGCCCGGTGGAGCTGGTGGATCGACGGGCGACGGCGGAGACGAGGGAGTAGAGAGCCGGGGTGGAGCCGCAGGGCCGGAGGGCCGAGGCGGAGTCCAGGACTCTGAGGCTGGAGGCGATGGTGAGGGATCCTCCAGCCATGACACCGATGGAGACTGGCTGACCCGCGGCGAACCCACCGCACAGATGGTGGGCTGAGGGTGAGCAAGGGGACAGACAGTCGACAACGGGGATTCAGGTAGGCTGGGCGGAACCAGCGGAGATTCAGGACTAGGTAGAAGAGGGAGGGTGGGTGGGAAATCCAGGCAGATAGGTATTTCCATGACACAGTCAATAACATCCCCATAATCTTGTTCCAGCTCACCCTCAGTGATAGTGCAGTGGGCGGGGCTCTCTATCGCCCTCTCTTGATCCATGAAGCACTCCACCGTCACAGATGTAATAGTCGGCTCACGCACCTGATCAGCAGTTTTGCCCCCGTCGGCACTCCATACTGCTGTCGCTCCGGGCTCGGGCTTCCCGTCTCTGATGGGCTCATAATCCGCGGGTCGGGGTGGCTGGCTGGGCTCTGGGTCTGGAGTGGCACTGGCGAGATTCTCCTTGGAACAGGCGGGGAACAGGCTGTTTCTCGCCAGTGTCCACTCCACAAACGCGGTAAAATCCGCTCGAGGGCCGTCCTCGGATGACGGTGCTCTGCATGATGTGTTTAGACTCGCGTCATAAAACGCACAAAGCGCGTCGTCCGGGTAGCTGGTGGTGTTAGCTACTAGCTGGAACATTATTGTGTAGCCCTCGAGCGGTAATTCCCCCTGCTTCAGCCGTAGGAGGAGGAATTCTGGGCGGAGTAGGGGATCCATAACAAACACACGACGGAAACAAAAAGACTGGAAAAAACAAACGGGAAACAAAACGGAGGTGAACACGCAAAATAACTGTTTCGGTCGGTCTTTCTGTCACGATGTAGGCAGGAACACACGAACAACGACGTAGTAAAAGACGAATATTTAATAAATCCAACAGAATACAAGCAGACACAGGAACAGCAGGGTAAGACATCCATATAACATCAAAGACCGACAAGAATACAGGGGAAAGCACACACCTTATATACACAGACTGATTAAACATCCAGGTGGAGACAATGAAGGAGGAACCAAACACACACCGAACTGCGGGGGAGAATGGGAGAAACCAACATGAAAGTCCGGGGATGTGACACACTGTTTCCAAAAAAAATAAAATAAAATATTGTACTGTACTGTATTTTCTATATACAGACACACAGAAAAAAATACTCAGAATTTGCTAGTAAATTTCACAAAACATTACACAGGAACGTAAATAAAACTGTGTATATATTCATCTTAAATGATGACATGCATTCAGACTACATTTCTAAATGGCTGATACAAGCAAAGCAGCCTATAGACATGTGACCTCCCTTTACAGCCTGTTTTGATTCAGCGAAAGATTGACTCTCTTCAGTGTCCTTAACATTTAGTTGAATCTGACCCCCCATTAAGCCTGAAGACTGAGAGTTACGACTGTGGTAACAGTCTTAACCACTTCCCCAAGTATAGACTATAATTACTGTCCGTCCGACAGGGTCACTCAGTCAGAGGGAGTGAGAGAGGACAGTACAAAAGAAAAAAAAAAAACAGTAGGGGAAAAATAATGTAAGATAATGTGCATGAATGATCATGGAAATGAAAGGAGGATGAAAGAGAGAATGAAAGTGAGAGGCGTGACTGAGCGATAGTGAAAGTGGCCGTGGTCTTCCATGTGGGTTTCAGGTCAGTACACTTCTTCCTTCCACGGCTGTGAGTCAACACCAAGCTGTCTTGTGTCCTGCCTACATAGGCAGCATCCAAACTCATATGGAATCTCATAAGACACTACATAAACAGGACACAAAAATAGCAGTCTGTACAGGAGACTCAACAATTAGGTCATGCCGTGACAAATCAACTTGGAAACTTCCCCGACTCAAATTTTTAATTTGCAAATATTTTGTCTGTGGAAAGACAAACAAATAGCATTGAAAGCTAAAATATTAAATGCCACAGGTGCATCTCAACAAATTAGAATATGGTGACATGCCAATCAGCTAATCAACTCAAAACACCTCCAAAGGTTTCTTGAGCCTTGGTCTCTCAGTTTGGTTTACTAGGCATCACAATCATGGGGAAGACTGCTGATCTGACAGTTGTCCAGAAGTCAATCATTGACACCCTTCACAAAGAGGGTTACACAGAGATTGATAGATCCCTTAGTAAAATCTGTTGCCTTTAGCAATCTTTATTTCATTATAGGCCAATGGTAACAGTTCAAAAGCACTTCTTGTGTTTTTTGCCTCAAGTTTGCATGACTGTAACTCAAGAAGTATTAAAGATATCTTAATATCCATTTAGATTCTAGTTCTTATTCAACTTTCCTTATGGTTTCCTCATTTTAAAGGCTCTCAGTATGGCACTCAGGTATGTTCTATTCCATTTTTGACCACTAAAAATATGTGAACAATTTACCAATTTACTCATGGAGCTATGTTAAGATCTCCATATCTCTGGGACTGAACCATCGAGGGACTCTAAAATGAGCATACTAAAGGAAAAGTTTGTTAATAACCAGATTCTAAAAGGATATTAATATATTTTAATAATTCTTGAGTTACAGGCATGCAAACCCACACAAGCAAACATTTTTGCCATTTTTGAACTGTCACCATTAGCATATAATGAAACAAAAATTTCTCAAGTGAAGCGATTTTACATATAGACTTAATCTCTGTGTAAAAAGTAAATAATGCTGCTTCCCGCTTTCTAAAGTCATTTTTACACCCCTGTAAATTGGCTCTAAATCTCAGGTGAAAATTGTCATTTTGACCTACCGCTTAAACATAGTGGATTACTAAGAAATCAAAAATTTGAGCTGGGGAACACTGGTTGAGTTGACACAGAATGACCCAGTTGATTTCAATAGAGTATGACATTAGCATTTTGCCATGCTAAAAACATGATATTCTAATAAGTATGAAAATACAACACACACAAATGTCAGGTGGAATAGACCATTTTCAATTAGACCAAACTAAGAATAGAAAAAATATTTTTAACATTTTTCCTCACTGTGTCCACCATGTTAGATTTAAGGCCAAATTGGTTTTTTAAAAGACCAGAGGCCTACAGATTCATCCAAATGGACAGCAATTTGGACAGGTGTCACTCGAAATATACCTATGATGTCCAAAAGTGCTGTGTAGATCACTAGATTTTGAGATGCAACACATTTCCTCTAACAAACCTAAACAACCACATACATATGCTCACATTGAAAAAAGAAATGCTTCTTGAGAAACCACAGCAGCACAAGTGGAACATTTAAATGTTTAGACCTGCAGTGTGCAGATGTAAGACTTCATGCTTTTAGGCCGGTAATCACATTAATCACACAGACTTCAGTTGACATTTCTACTCATTGTACATTTGGTACTATATAAAAGCAAGTGTGGTCTTCACATCTCTAATGGAACCTACTGCAAAACCACAGTCAGCACGAACGCCTGTCGTTCTCACACACGCACATTCTCAGACGTGACCTCAACTTCAAAGCCAGAGTGCACAGCTATAACGTGACATGCGAAAGCGCACGAACACCTGGAAAACTAAGGGGCCACGAGTCAGGAGCGAAGTGAACCAAAATTACTTTTCGCGTATGTAAGAGTGTGAAAAACACGAGGGGAATATTAATGTGGGGGACAAAGTTTCTATCTACGCAAAATATCAATGCAACAGTGAGGTCACACCTTTAGTGCGAAAACTGCCAAAAAGATCAGTACACCGAATGGTGATCTGTACATGTGAACACTGCCAGAGCTAAGCAAATATAAGCGACTTGCTGGGAAATAAGCCAGAATCTGACAGGAGCTTAAATTTAAATGCAAGCATGTATAAAAGTGCCACACCACTGTTTAAAAATAATACAACATTGGCCATCTGTATAGATGCAGATCTCTGGCGGTTTCCATTCAACATCCAACTCAACTAACCACAGTGTTAACTGGTGAAAACTCATTTAAGAGTCTGACTTTTCTTACAATTTGGCTTAGGAGCTACAGTCCTGCCATTTAATTTGAATGTACCTCAGCAGGAAACATTTTACAGATCTAGAGAACGCCGCTCACACTTGTTAAACTGTAATATGGTGCCTTTAAAAGCCTGAATCAGCTAAATTGTTCAATTGTCCAATTATAGTAGGGGTACAAACAGTGAAGCTAAGAAAACATGGAATATTGTGCCTCCTCTTGAGTTTATTATTCATGGAAATTATTATTATGGTTTAGCATAATGTATCTTTATTGGTAGGAGAAAAAAAGTAGAAGACACACAGAAACATATGTTTACTAAAGGAATGTAAGAATGCAAAATCAAATATGCAACGATTCAAATTGTGATACAGTTGGGGGTTTATATGAATGTATCTCTGAAGAAAAGTGACAGTCTTTTAGATTTAGATGACATTTTCTTTTAATCTTGCCCCTGTATAATGCATATTAAAGTAGTTTTCATAAGCAGTGCTGCTTTGTTTACAGCGGTAACCAAGAAAACACCATATTGCCGCTGTTCCACAAGCGCCACTTGCTGTCAGAGAGTAAATTTGCATCTCATTCAGCCCATCTGCTGTTTTGTTTCATGCAGATGTTTTTTTTTTTTGTAGTATAGCTTCACAAAGTTAAAGTCTAAGGAGGCCTGAATAAAAAAAATATATAGGTTATTGAGAATTTACTTACACATTACTTGAAGTTTGTTCGCTCATGTTACATAAAAAAATAAATAATTTTGCCTAAAATTGATGGAGTAGCCTAGATTTAATGCAGGTGCTGTTCAGGTCGCTGTCTTTATTTTTCCGCCATGGGGTGAGAACGTAATTATTAGGAAAACAATTATTTATTTTTGAAAATTATTATTTTATTTCAGTTAGTTTTTCAATAAAAGTTGTTAGTTTCGTTTCGTTCCAGTTTTTCATTTATTTTTACTTTTTTATTTTATTTCAGTTTACGAAAATGTTTTCTGATCAATAGTTTTCGTCTTAGTTTTTGTTTTCGTTTACGAAAATAACCTTGGTCAGAATTGTGTAATAAAAACTTAATTCTGTTTT
This sequence comes from Garra rufa, assembly GCF_049309525.1. Classification (NCBI taxonomy): domain Eukaryota; kingdom Metazoa; phylum Chordata; class Actinopteri; order Cypriniformes; family Cyprinidae; genus Garra; species Garra rufa. Next base: position 10,438,193 of record NC_133373.1, on the reverse strand, counting down.
TTTTTTTAATTGCGTGATACAAACTCACAATTGAGATAAAGTCAGAATTCTGCAATTCAGACTTTTTTTCTTGCAATTGCAAGTTTATATTTCACAATTCTGACTTTTTTCATGCAATTATGCAATATTCACTTGCAATTCTGGCTTTTTTCTCAGAATTGCATGATATAAACTCGCAATTGTGAGTTATATAGTCAGAATTGTGTGATATAAACTCACAATTGCGAGTTCTAAAGTCAGAATTGTGTAATAAAAACTTTGCAATTCTGACTATTTTCACGCAATTGCAAGTTTATATCTCGCAATTCTGATTTTTTTCTGAATTGCGAGATATAAACTTGAATCATGTGATATAAAATTGCAATTTTTTTTCTCAGAACTGCATGATATAAACTCTTATAAAGTCAGAATTGCAAAATAAAACGGACAATTCTGACTTTTTTCATGTAATCTTGACTTTTTTTCTAAGAATTGTGAGATATTTGCTTGCAATTGCAAATTAAATCAAATTTTGTAGGGAAAAAAGACTGATTTGTTCTCAGAAAGAGAAGTTTATATCACGCAATTCTGACTTCACTTCTCAGAATTGCGAGTTTATATCTCACAAATCTGAGAGAAAACTCGGAATTGCAAGAATAAGTCAGAATTGTAAGATAAAAAGTCGGAATTTTTTATTCAGTGGCGAAAACGGGTGAAAATAAGTCATTTAAAAAAAATTTATTATTTAGATATATATTAAGTTTTAATAATTTGCATTATTAATAATATTATTAGTAGTTTGACAGCTACTAGAGCTTATTTGTGTAAAATATCCCACATGAAGCAAACCAACGCGTGTATAAAGTTACGTCATTAATATCCCGATGAGAAAACAGATAACAGAAGAGTGACAGAAGAGGAATTCTACAGGAACGCAAATGCCAGAGCTGTGGCTTACCCAGTGACTAGGCCCTGCTTGGCACAAAGCAGAGAAGTAAATTAAAACAGACAGGAGGTCGAACCCGAGACCCGTTCCCGCTCACACTCCCTCTCTCAGCTCTCCCTCTTCTTCTCCATTTTCCAAATACTCACCCACTGACATTTTTAATATCTCTTCATCACTCACTCACTCCATTTCCCGTTCATTCCTTTTAGCATTTCTGCACCCTCTTATAGCTTCTGAATGACATTGACCCCTGCTGACCTCTAAAGAGCTGTTATGATTATGTGCAGGGATATTATTGACCGATGAGCTGGGGAAATTACAGTAGCCACTATAAACCCACTCCAAACTCAAGTGGACATTCACATGCTTTTAAAAATGTTATAATGGTAGCAATAAAGAGGCTCACTGACAAGGCAACAGATTACTTACACACACCTGGCCTTCAGCAAGTCACGTACTGTAGTGGAACTGACTCTTCAATTAACGTACTGTATAATACTGGAAAATTGCAAGTAGCAAAGGTTCAGGATGAAGTCAGCCAAAAGTAAATCACATTAAACAGTCCTTAGTACTCTAATATAGATGAGAGCATGGATAATTGTAACACTTTGTGAATGTAATGTATCAGCAATGCATTTACAGTGGCCATACATCTGCAAATATAATTCACCCCTGTACTTTTCACTAGCTATTGATATTAATATTTTTTACACTGCCACTTATTTTATCACCACAACTGTATGCATAAAACATAACATCTATAACTGACCCATTTACGCCTACTGAGGGCTAATATACCTACTATAGGTTAGACTAACTTTTTAAAAAGCCAGACTGGGCAATTAGCATTCTTCTGGCTCCAGTGTGGATGTGGTTTAAGAGCCAGAGAGCCAATAGAAGTAATGTGGTGGAGATCTATGCAGTTGGAGGTTACAGTGTCTCAGTGAGAGCTGGAGGAAATGGACTCCTTTAGAAGAAACTGTGTGTGCTGTAAAACCACTTGGCCTTGAGAACATTCAACCTCAAAATATAGGACCCCAACACACACACACACACACACACACACACACACACACACACACACACACACACACACATAGTCTTACACAACAACAACAACAACAGAATTTATTTTCACATGGATGTTAGCCACACCAAACATCTCTCACACACAGGAATTACTAAAAGCAACTCGAGATTTCAACATCATTGTTTGTGGAGACTGAAGTATTCTGCCTGTAAACAGTGGTTTGTCTTTCCAGCAAAACAAATATTCAGAGTGGGTGAACCACAATTACTGCTAGGGTAGCTAACAGCAATTGTGTAGATGTTAAAACCACCAATTCAAAAAGACATATGCCTACCTTTGTGCAAATCCTTACACAACCTCCCAGAACCAAAAACCTGTGATTGGGTATTGGTTATATTGGTCTTTATTTGGATTACTGTTGTCAAAAGTGCTAAAGCTGGTACCAGCTGATAGTGAAATCTTTAAAAAAAAAAAAAGACAAAATTAATATCAGCATTTCCTCCTAACATTTTGAGCGCTGCTGAGCAGGTTCTTAAACACATCTGATTGGCCATTTTGTTCACATGCTCAACATATATGTCTGCAATTTATGGAAGGCCAAATGGGTCAAAAATGTCGACAACAAATAAAATATACGTATTTAACATGTATTATATGCAGGGGTATAGCCTAGTACCTGGAGATTTGGTTTGGTCCTCACACTGCACATAGCTTGACCCATTAAATATAACTATAAAAAAATTAATAATAGTGACAATAATATCATTAGATTTTCTTTGCTTGTTTTTAATAAAAGAATGAAGTGTGGTCATGCTATTATATTTTAATATAAAAAGGCAGTATTTAAAAAAAATATTTAACTTAAAAATAATATTAATAATTTTTACTTTTTTTATATAATTTTTCAAACCTAATTTAGCAATCTTTTATTTAGGCGGTTAATTTAGCCTAATTTTGTCTGTGACATTGATGTTAATAAAGCAATAAAAGAAAGAGAAAAATCACTCACTGCTTTTGAAACCCTTCAATACCCCTAATAAAAGTTAATCTAAATTTGAAAGAATAAAGAATGTGGTAAATGAGTTGTTATAAGTAATGCATTAATAGCCTATATAACCACTGGCATTTCATTGAAAAGAAGACCATTTTTTTAAATTTCAGTTCCGACTGGTACCAAAATCTGTATTTTCGACAACACTAATTTGTATATAGACTAACCCAGTCACCAACACAGACAAATAGAGAGTTAGATCTGGCCTTCAAGACCCACTTTCCTGCAGAGCAACAACAAACATAATCAAAACCAAATCAAACACAGCTGACCAAGCTAATCAAGTCTTCAGGGTTACTAGAAAGCTACAGGCCGGCAAGATATATTAGGAATGGAGCTGAACTCTCCAGTGGATCTCAATGGCCAGAGTACCAAAATCGGTACTTTCATATAAAGCTAATTTATATAAAGACTAACCCAGTCCCCATACTGAGAAATTTGATTTGAGGCAGCAAACAGGACCCAGAATATAGTAGAAATTAGCTGAACTCAAATTCTGTCAAACGTCAAACGTCAATTTTCTGTGTTTCTGACTGGATTTTTAAGGTATTAAGTGTGAACAGAGCCTGTATGTCTCTCATTCTCTATCCTTCATTCTTCCTCCCATACATGGACATGAACACACACATTAACTACTCTAATGCGCACACTCTCACTCAAACACACACCCACACTGCTGTCCATATCTGGCTCTGTCTTTAGTTCTGCTTGAGGTAGTGATGGGACTTTCAGACAGACTGGTGGAGTAAATGACCCCTTTTCGGCCCCGGTGGGAGGTAGAGATGTCCAGCGAGCATACTTAATGTGGAAAAACATCACTCAGTGCGAGAGCGTAGTTGAACACCTGGACTAAATTCAAGTGACAAGGCTTTGGAAACTTGTCTAAATGAGCACTCCAGAATTTAAAACTACAGTCCATACTGCCATGCTAACATGAGGAACCTGCTCATATCCATTACCAGCTGGAACAGAATGTAATCACACATGCTATACGGAAACATCAACATTGTAGGCACATCTTGAACCTTCAACGTTAATGTCACACTTATAGAAAAAGAGACATTTTTCAGGCATGTGTCATCTGTTATTTTTGGACACTAATATATATGGTTATTTGAGACTTAAGCCACACTTAAAACAAACAAAAATAAACAAAAAAAGAAAATAATCGATCTGAGTGTCTTTTATTTCAAAGAAAGAACCTCCTGGACGAGAAGACATCTACAGTTCTAAATGTCAGCAATGATCATGTCAACTAGATGAGCCCCAGAGACATCCCCAGCAAAGACCTTGTCACCTAAGGGTGACACGATTAGGACAAGACCACAGGAACCGGTTCAGCCCTTTGCACAATCGGACTTTGTTGCAGCCTGGAATTAAACTGCTGGTTTCATCTGGCCAGAGGAGAATGATGGAGTTTTGGTTCCTTTGACACGCTATTTCCCTCTTTAATACTGTAAAGCTGACACAATCTGCATTGTAAAAAATAATGGTGACTTATCTTGACTTAACTCAGACAAGTGTGAATAAAGTGCCCATATGTGTTTTGGGGCAATCCTGGTTTATGCTGGCCATTTGCTGGTTTATGCTGGTCCTTTGCTGGTTAATGCTGGTCCTTGACCAGCAACATGACCAGCATAAACCAGCAAAGGACCAGCATTAACCAGCTAAGGACCAGCATAAACCAGCAAAGGACAAGCATAAACCAGCTAAAACCAGCATCCCAGGACCAAAACCAACCTAACCAGCATATGCTGTTTTTTTTCAGCAGGGAACTGTGTATCAATGTGCAATGAGAAGATCATCTGACACCATCACTGTACTACGGGGCTCTTCAACTCCAGTCCTGCATGGTAATTTTCCTGCTGAGATCACTGCTAACCCTTGCTAATTACAGACAGGTGGTCTTCAGGGACTGAAGTTGAAGAGGACTGCTGACATTTTTTGTAAGCGTAGTTTCGTGGACTCACCTTGAAACACCCTGTACCAGGGCTGGGCAACTCCAGCCTTCAAGATCAACTTTCCTGCAGAGCAGTACCAAACCTAATCAAAACCTAATCAAACACAGCTGACCAAGTTAATCAAGTCTTCAGGGTAACTCGAAAGCAACAAGCAGGCAAGTTTCATTAGGGATGGAGCTGAACTCTGCAGGAAACTGGATCTCAAAGGCCAGAGTAGTCTCAGCCTCAAATGTCACGTCCATGGACTGTAAGCTGAACATATGATGCATACAGCACACAAAATTAGAAACACTTCAGGAATTTTAAAGTCGTGGATTTTGGGCAGACGTGTGTCGTAGAGCTGTAACGATACGCGATATGAAATTGAAATCGCGACACTCAGATCAACGATCCTGTGTCGCGGTGTGATAAGGGTGAATCGCGAAACACCCTGTGACTACCTTTCCCATCATGTGACGCCTGCCTGCAAAAGTTGAGCTAGTTGAAGAAGAACGTGAGGAAACATTGCAACCAACCCAGAGATTGCGGACCCTCCCTCCTCATTTAAGTCAGCAGTATGGCAACATTTCGGAGCTGTATGATCCATAAAATACGGAGAAAGGCTATAAATAAAAAGAAAAAAATCCAGAAAATGTGTGTAGTATAGCCTGCGCAGTAAAAATACAATTATGTGTAAAATGTCATAGCAAACTGTGTCTGACATGAAAACCACGCTAGTCATTGTCCCATAAAATGACAAATAGCAAATAACACATGTAGTATTTTCATTACGTTTCATTTATTTTGTTTTTGTCAGGTAAAATGAGACCTTGTTGTTTGCAAAACGTTTACCCCGAGACCGCGTCGCGAACACCAGCTCGACCGCAAAACACTTTCACTATGAAAGAAAGCGGCAGCCGCGCAGTGATTCCACCGCTTGACGCGTCCCATGTGAAAGGGCTTTTAAACGGTCTTAAGACATAGCGTGAACACAGGACCGTTTGAGAGCAGAGTCAGCGTGTACCCCCTAGTGTGTCGTGATCTGTAACATTCCACCTAGAAACAAAGATGTTGTGACACCAAACCCCCTCATGGAGGAAGAAAGCCATCCTGTGACAATAAGCATTTATCAGGATCAACTAAATACTGGTTTTTCAAAAGTATGTGAAATATATCATATTTCCTGTTGAGCAGTCCTTCAGAGAGGCCATGGTTCTCAGTCTAAAGGTCTGGATACGCCAGACTAGGGCCAGAGTTGCCAAGCTCAGCCATGGATGGATGGTCAGTCGATGTGAAGGTCCTCCATTGCTTTAAATAAGAAACCCTTGGTGTCAATATGCCGACGTGAAAGGCAACATTTGTCAATAAAACACAAGATATAACAGGCAGATACAATACAGTATCAGAATTTATTAATATTCCAAGTCCTCTGAGGCAAAACGACTGATTTGTGAGAGAAATAGACGCCATTACCATCTAAGCTTATCCTGTGTGCTGCAGTCTGTGCGCAAATTAAAAAAATGCCACCAGAAGAAGACTTACATCAACCTTGGTTGTGAAATCCTATTGGCTCTTGTGTGTCTTGTGACAGATTGCATAATGCTAATGTTCGGCAGTATCTTTTTGAATGAGATGTGAGTGCGTTAATGGAACGGAGTAATTTTCAGTAATTAAAACCTTATGTTTTACTCTCTTCTTCGCATAAAGATATCGTACGGCTTCAGAAGACTCGGAATGCAACAGGACTTGTTTGTAATGCTTTTATACTGCTTGTTTATGGTCAGTTTTTGCAATAAACACCTGTGACTATACTTATATTTGTCTGTTACATGTTTTATATTGTTCAGAAGTGGGTAGAGGTTTAGGTAAGTGTAAATTTATATAAAATAATTTAGATTTTTACAAATGCATGCAGCCCATTAAATTAAAACAATGGAGGACCCTGCACATCAAAAAGTGACGCTAAAAGGATATCCCTGTGCATCGAGAAATTACGCTAAAGGGGTACCTTCAGAGCACAAACCGAGGACCTTCTTGCTGTGAACTGCCAGTAACACCCACTGAACCATCATTCTCTCCCCCATCAAAGAACAAACCAAGCCAAACCCTGCTTAGCTTCTGAGATCTTTGTTAGATTGCAAGCTCATATCTTTCTAGCAAAATATTCTCTCTTTTCTATTATGACACCTCAACCAATTTCACTGAACTTTCAACATTCAACCCTAGCCTCCACCTTTTCCAACCACCCTTTAAATTTTTATGCTTCATACCTCTCTCATGCTCTGCCTGCCTATTACCCATGTCCTTAAAGGTTGTATCAGCGATTTCTAGCCTGAAACATAAAGTGTAAAATTCAGCTGATCTTTCATCACGATCCGCTCGCTGCCTGCCCCATAAATTGTCTGTGAAAAAACCGCGTCTCTCTGGTCAGCCTAGGGTCCGAGATATGCCAAAAAAACAATCGGCACTACCAACCTTTCTACACATAAACAAACAATGTTCCAACCAATCAGCGTCAGGGGTTTGGTGTTGTGGACTTTCGCTCCGCCTCCCTCACATCCCTGCACCAGTAGGAAAGTCCACAACACGAACCCCCTGACGCTGATTGGTTGGAACACGGTTTGTTTTTTTGGCATATCTCGGACCCTAGGCTGACCAGAGAGACGCGGTTTTTTCACAGACAATTTATGGGGCAGGCAGCGAGCGGATCGTGATGAAAGATCAGCTGAATTTGACACTTTATGTTTTAGGCTAGAAATCGCTGATACAACCTTTAACCTTCACACTAAATCGCATCTCTCACGACAAGCCTGAAGGATACTGCCTGCCCCATTGGCTCCAACTCAAGGACCATAGTAGGCTTGAATGAATGCCAGGCACATGATGTGACTGAGAAGCCTTGTCCAGTGATGGACGCCATCTGAAAGCAGGGTATGGTATTAGAATGGTCTATTCAAACAGACTCTGGATTAGACAGACTCAGCAGTAGACCTCAGACCTTTAGCAGAACCCAGGTTTGATTTACTGTTTAGATGCAATGGAGCCCGTGCAAGGCCTGGAAACACAAAAACAGCACGTTTAACCTAAGACGTGATGCTTTATCACATAGAAGGCTTGATGCAAGTGACTGGATTCATTTCGCGTACCAAAATGGTCCAGAAATTATTGGAGAGCTGGAATTTTGTCACAGTTTTTGGTAAACAGCATAGTAAAAAGTCAAGTTTTCACATCTGGAAGTAGCTTGTGTCCTAGAGCCATATGTCCACAAGAATGTAAAACTGCAGATGTTTCTACGGCTGCAGTGTGAAGCACACATACTGCATGTTCCCTCAGGCAGTGAAATCATGCATTATTGCACAACACTCCATAGTATTAATGTTGGAAGTGACATCAGACTGTTGAGACCATCAGAAACAGATGATCTCATTGGTACAGTAGGATCTCAATGGGAACGGTGGCGTTCGGAGATGATTCAGAACCTAAACTACACTATTAAGTTAACACATTTCTTACAATTCCCAAACACTGAGCTACCGACGAACATATGGACACCACTTGCTCCTTCGCAGAAAAACAGAGAGAGAGATGAAGAGCGAGAGCGCGTTCCTTTTGCACACAGATATATGACAGCCGTGGAGACGACAGTAAAGCACTGTCTGTCTTTCATCCTCCATATCCCCCTGTAACCTGGGGACTTTCGACCTTCGCCCTGACCCCTGACTTTTGGCATCACACAACCGTGTCTAAACTCTGAAGCCTGCAATGTGGAGCGCCTGGCAGAAGTACGGCCTCTCTGAGGGAGACAGGGAGTAAGTGAGAGAGAAATGAAAAAGAAGCTGGAAGGAGAAATTGGAGACTAATGTGCAGATTTAAACTGTCAATGAAATTACTGATGAAAATGCTGAATGACACAAGAACATTACAATTTTATTTTTCACCTTCATGTCATTCCAAACCTGTATGGATTTCTTCCAGTGTGGAACACAAAGGAACAAATTTTGAAAAATATACTACAAGTACACGAAAAATGACCAGTAAAATGTCATAAGCTCCAACCTAAATGTAAGTCATTATGTCTGATTTATGTAAAAACCCTTCTTTTAAGTCCGGTCTTTTCAATTGTTCAATTCAATTGGATGTCGAAATCAGTCTAAATTCCATTTTTTTCCAAATCAAGTTGTCTAGATTTGTAACATTTGCTATGTTGCTCACAAAAAGATTTGCAGGTGATTAAAACAAACCGTTTACAAAAATAGCAACAGTGCAAGATTTTAGCACGAGTGTTGCCAAGTCTTCAGTTTTTCCACAGTATTGGGCTACTTTAACACCGTTGCTGCAGGGTTGTTTTTCATGTCTGCGGGTTGAAGCGACCCCAATAATGTTATATTTATCCCTTGCAATTTTAATGTTACCTGGAAAAAAAGGTGTATTTTTCCCCCCTGAAATGCAATTGGGCAGGTTGTGTTGTGAAACCCTGGCAACCCTGATTAGCAATGTGCTAACAATCAAAGAACTGAATGAATGCAATCAAGCTGCTTTGCTTGCAGGTAATTAAGACATTCAAACACATTTATATGAGAGATGAATGAGCTACATCCACAAAATAGACTAAACATATGTAAACCTATATGCCCCTTTTTGCAAAAGGTAGGCTAATATAAGTCTCAGGTGTCCCTAGAATGTGTCTGTGAAGTTTCAGCTCATAATACCCCACAGATCATTTATTATATCATTTCGAAAATGCCAATTTTGAGTGGAAGCAGAAAACGCTGTTTGCATGCATGGCTCTTTAAATGCAAATGAGCTGGTACTCCCTGCCCCCTTTTCCAGAATAGGACTGCCTTTACAGCTTGTACCCAGTGTTGTCAAGTCAAATTGGGCTACTTTACCACTGTTGCAGTGGCTTGTTTTTCATGTCTGTAGGTTGAAGTGACCCCAATAATGTAATATTTAGCCCCTGGAATGCTAATTTTACCAGGGGAACCCGACCAAAAAAACGTGAATTTCATCCCCGGAACGCGATATTTAATAAAGAAACCCCTTCAAAATGTAATTGGGCTACTTTTGGGCTAGTTTTGAGTAGCAATTGGGCAGGATTTGTTGTGAAACCTTGGCAACCCTGCTTGTACCTCAGATACTCTGCTAAAAAACTTCTGTTTGGTTTTGATTATCATTTATATCATACTGAAATCATGTTATAAACCATATTTGAACTTTTCTTAGCACACACATCCAAAGCACACGCACAGAAAATGGCTGTCACTTGGAATGTGAGAACTAAACTAAGTTCTCTTTCATGTCTTATAGCGCTTAAACTGTCAAATACACACAAGTTTATGTTAAAAACACACAGGAGTTACAAAAACAGTCGGTTATGTCTATGAAGGTAAACAGCTGGGAAAGAAATAACATGTTTATAGTAGATCTGTGTGGTGGTAGTAAAATATACAGTAAAGAAATCAATAAATTCCCTGTTCTCTTGTCTACTCTTAGGCCAACAACACAACAGTTAGCATGCTTTGCTTGAACTTTTGCCATGGTGCAAAACCTAAATTACGGCACCGAGGTTGGAAAGTATAACAGAATAAGGGGCAGTAATATTATAATAAGATCTCTTTACCACGTTACGGGGGAAACAAAATCTGAGCTGCTCGTTTTTTCATATGCTTGCAGAAAAAGGCTTGTACCAAGACAAAGTTACTGGGTTGTCCTTTTTCACATTTTCTGATTGGTAGATGTACCGGGGACCGATTACGGCACTCAAACACAGAAAGGTCAGATTTTCATGATATGTCACCTTTAATATTACAACTTAAATCTGCAGATTGACTAAAGCTCAAGGAAAACTCTGTAAAAAAGCTATGACTAACACAAAACACTTTGTAAAAGCACTGCTAATGGGACATGTCTTTCTTATGAATCACGAGGAATGAGGTGAACAAACGTTCAGCTGGATATGAGAGCAGGGAGGCTGGGAGAAGGACCGGACTCTTGTGTTTGCGTGAGTGAGATGACAATGAGATGAGAAGCAGATGTTTGTATACGCGAGCTGGAGAAACATGACGTCCATGTGAGACCAGACTTCCCAATCACACTTTGACATAAAGAAAACCCTGCAGACTACATCATAAAGCTGTGCTAGCTGAGCATCACTTCTCCACAGCTCTCAGCATGTGACGCAAGAACTGGGACAAATCCCAGGCCGTAATTGTCTGATCAGGGGTTTATTTCCCAAAAGCAACTATGGTTGCAAGTTCCGTCGTTACCAATAGAGTTTAATGGAACTTGGGACCATACTTAGCCAATAATGCTTAAGGGAAATGCACTTCAGGTCATCTAAAAACCTCTGGTTGATGGTGGTTTGGTCCTGGTCTAGTAGTGGTCAGACAATATAATTGTGCTTTGTGTTTTTTGGTCAACCTTGGATGACTTCCTCCTCTGTTTACGTGTGCAGCTGTGAACAGTGTCAAATACAGGAAAGGTCAAGTTCACAACACAAGTTCCAAGATTATTGTTTACTGGAGATGATTCTCATTATGTACTTTTCAAGGTCAGTGGCTGCAATACGTATAAACTTTCAAGCAAATATTCTACTTGTGTGGTCTTGAGCTTTTGCAGTCATTATCATATATTAGGATAATCTAGCAGCATTAGATCCAATAATGTGATTTTGAACCCAACTCAAAGAGTCTGAGCTGCTACAGAGCGTTTCAGAGCCCATGAGAACGTCCTTCATCTTTGTTACCCAAAATGGATCTCAAAAAAAGAATCAACTGACATGTCATATCATTTCGTCTTTTATTTGTTCTTATTTGTGTGATAAAAAAAGGTGTGAGGTCCTTTTTGTGTGTGGGAAGATGAGAGAATGTGGCTTGGCAAAACAGGGTGACTTTTCCTCTCTTATGAGGTGGTGAGCTGAAGCAGTGTGACTGCTGGGAAATTTTGCAAGCAGAAAATGTGTTTTGTTCTGGGCCACCCCGAAAATAGCCGTGAAATTTAGTGTGAACAGTACGGGCAACCCTCCATAGTCCATAATGACTCACTCACTATCAAACAGAGAGGCCAGATGACACTTACACAATGTCAAGTTAACGTCCTCACCACAGGATATATATACAACCAATGTGTGTGAACTGAAATCTAACATGGGGCTCAAACTTCTACTAACTAACTTTGAGAAGCAGCTAAGCATGACTGAACGGTTTAGTGGTGCTTAATAGTTATTATATACAGCCAGATCAACCCTCAATTCAGTTGAATGAGTTTCTTTTGGACAAAATATCACAAAGTTGAAATCAAAATGTAATAGCACCAGGTTTGAGAAATGAATTAAATGCTTTTATAATGCAAATTAAATTCCATAATTTGAATTAAATTTGAATGGAGGTAGCATATTGAAACCAGGGTTATAAATGTTAGTAAAACTAGAACTTACCTGGGTAACTGAAATATAAATATATAGGATGAAAAACTTTACAAGGCAAGATTTCAATTATTTTCATTTATTCAGTTCAATTCAATTTTTTTTTTTTTATTGTATGGCTTAATATGACGTAACATTCTCACAATTACGTTTTTGTCATGAGACCAGGTTGGATACGATGTCACATTGTGCAGATTTTGACTATTTTCAGTCGAAGAGCAACAACAGAAGCGATGCAAGTCTTTACTGCTTTCCTAGACCCATGTCTTTGTTCTCTTCACTGCCCTGATGTTTTTGAGGCTTTTAGTAGACCAAAGCTATTGAATTAGCTTACAAATGGCAGAGACAAGAAACGCTAGATGTCATCCAGGCAGGATGTAAACATGTTGACCTAAATGATATCTCTTACTGAAATATGTAGTAGAAAACCCCTTTAAAAAAAAATAAAAAATATGTTTTATACATATTTTGGACTATACTTTCAGACATTCGAACTTACCTGTAGGAACGTTTTCGCAAAACGCGAAATATGCAATAATAAATACGAATCACTGCAGTTTCCAATAGAAATGTCCACTAGAGGTGGTAAAACAGCAAGCACTTGTAATCGTTTTTTGTACACAGTTATGATTACAGCTTCATATGCTTCGCTTACAGGCTTGCCCAGTAGCTCAGCCAGCATGGAATTGGACTTAGGATGTGGAAACCTTTGGGTATGAATCCTGTCAAAAACATGACTCATGATGAAAGACCTTAAAGTTGAGATATCAAAAAACAAGCTAAAATGGCATGCTTGCGATTGCGTTTTTACGTCACATTCACTTTTGTTCATACTATGGGGTGGGTTTAGGTGTAGTGCAGAATGTGTGAATGAATAAAACCTCCTAAAGACCAGCGTCTTTGTTCTCTCCACTTTAGCCCTGATGTGTTGAGGCTTTTAGTAGACCACAGCTACTAAAAGAGCTTACAAATGGCAGAGACAAGACATGCTAGATGACATCCTGACAGGATGAAAACATGTTGATGCTTAAAAATAACATGTACACAGAAAAACTAAAGGTGCTTCACGATGCCATAGAAGAACCCCTTTTGTCTAAATGGTTCCATAAAAAACCTTTAACATCTGAAGAATCTTTGTTTCACAAAAGGTTCTTTGTGGTGAAAGAAGGTTCTTCAGACTATAAAAAGGTAAGAAAGAGATAGTTCTTTAAAGAACCTTTGGCTGAAAAATGGTTCTTCTATGGCATCGCTGTGAAGCGCCAGTAGCTCACAGAGTGCACATATTTCACGTCATAGAAATAATGTTGCCCCCATAATCCAAATATGTATAAAACGATGTGGATTTTTTTTAAATGACATAAATCTATCATGTGTTTTCTACTACGGATTTCAGTAAGAGACATTTATCTGGGGTTCCCTTTAAAGGGGTCATCGCAGGAAAAACTCACTTTTACACGTTGTTTGAACATTAAAGGTTGTATCAGCGATTTCTAGCCTGAAAAATAAAGTGTCAAATTCAGCTGAGCTTTCTTCACGATCCGCTCGCTGCCTGCCCCATAAATTGTCTGTGAAAAAAAACGCGTCTCTCTGGTCAGCCTAGAGTCCGAGATATGCCAAAAAAACAATCGGCACTACCAACCTTTCCACAGATAAACAAACAGTGTTCCAACCAATCAGCGTCAGGGGTTTGGTGTTGTGGACTTTCGCTCCGCCTCCCTCACATCCCTGCACCAGTAGGAAAGTCCACAACACCAAAGGTAGTGCTGATTGTTTTTTTGGCATATCTCGGACCCTAGGCTGACCAGAGAGACGCGGTTTTTTCACAGACAATTTATGGAGCAGGCAGCGAGCGGATCGTGAAGAAAGGTCAGCTGAAATTGACACTTTATGTTTTAGGCTAGAAATCGCTGATACAACCTTTAATGTGTGTTGGCAGTTTGTGTACACATGATAAAAATCCACCCAGTGGTATTTTTTTCGTCTTTAAAAAGTAATATCTCATTAGCATTTAAAGGAACATGCAACAGAATAGTTTGCTCTAAAAAGGGCTGATTTCGACCTGGTAAAAAGACAGTTTTTTACATTACCATTGAGAAATGTTAACCAAAGTATGTTATAGACTTCTAATTAAGACCCTAAAAAATCATATCAACTTGTGTAAAATGGGAATCCGATGACCACTTTAAGTCCTACAATGACTAAAACGAAAAAGAAAGCAAAACAGAAATATAAAAAATATATATGATTTGGGATTCACTAGTCCCACAGGATGGACAAGTGAATTGGGATTCAGTCAGTGACTTACACCTTTGTGCACATCTGGTAACTGGTTGACATACTTTAGAGTTGAATAGTGAACAACGCCAGATGACTCAGCAATTTTCAATGCTTTGTGGCCAGAGAAAATAGCATTTGCAGCAGTCTGTAATGGATCTGCACTACAAATGAACACACACAAGCTTTCAAATAATCTTCAGGAGGATGGTTTTGGTCAAGTGGGACTATGTTTCCTGTAAACGGATCTGCCGTGACTGATCTGTTTCATCCATCGCCTTGCTCAACAAAATTAACACCAGAATCGAAACTACGGTATCCAGCAAATCTTTCTCGCTGAAAATGTTTTGACAGAATATTTAGCTGTCCTACAGCTTTTTTCATTCGAAATGGCATGGGTTTGATTTATTCACATCTAAATCCAGCCAGAACAATGAGATCAACTTTGGCCAGCTTGAACCACAGAGAGAAACTTAAGTGAGTCACTGAATTTCAGATTGATAGCTCTTCACTGAACCATTACATCAGTTGGACGGTGTTGTAGACAACTGAGATACACAGGAAACAAAACATGCATTGGTTCTGACAGCATCCTAACTAGACAAGACAAGATAAAATGACGAGTGGTAAAAGCTCTCGTATCATTTTTTTCCCTTACCAGCGACAGAACAACGCTTATATGCAAAAATCTTTATTTGTCTGTGCATTTTGTGAAAGAAAATACATCTGACGCCAGTGTGGGAGATCATGGGTTTTAGCTTTATCTAAGTGAGAAACTACCTACTCAGAAGTTTCAGATAAACTTATACTTATCATGATTCAAAGGGTAACAACCATCAATCTGTTTGGCAACATCCAAAAGGCAACATAAACACTTTGTGAAATGAATATGGTCTATACGTGGAAAGGCTCTACTGTATGTATACATTAGTAGCATTATGATGAGTAGCAGTTATCTTTATTTACATAACAGCACAATCATTTATGAGAATTGAAGTTTTGCACTGATATGAAGAGAGAAACTCCGCTTCATAACAGTGTGGATAGGGTTTAGAATTGAGCTTTTTTACTCCTTTTTTTTCTACTCCTGACAGACAGTATGATGATGAAAAAGGTGACTGACAGATAAATCTGGGGAGTGGCTTGACAAGAGATAATGTGCGAGAGAGAGGCCAGAAGAGCAATGCTGCAGGTCTCAGAGGGCGAGAGAAAGCGCAAATGAGGAGTGACAGAATAACACCCGGAGGGAAGAGCGTGAATGTGAGTGTCAGTGAGGAGTTCAGCTTCTCTGATGCCATCTGACCTGTAATACCATCAACATGTGTTCATTCTGATAAATCCAGCACTGTGTTTTTCAATAGAAACTTCCACACAGCAGTTACTTACCGATTCATAGCCATATGCACGCATGTCTGCGCATACTGTGGATTCTGAGATTCATAACGTAAATTCAAAAAGTGAATTAATTAAATTGAAAAACAAAATGTTAAAATATACATTTAATATATAGTTATTACATTTACAGATCATTTAAACATCTCAAATAGTTACTAATAATGTTTTTTTTTTATTATTAAATAAATGTATATAAAAATTGCAATACAGTTTCCTCAATGGATTATTTATGTATTTATTTATTTTGTGCCGTTTACATAATCAATAATGCACATTTTCTCACTTATATTATGAGATTATGAGATAAATACAAAATATATATATATATTTAAATAAAATATAATAAAAAATATGTAAAAGATACTGTATCTAGGGACAATACTAGAGGACCAAAACTGAAAAACGAACAAATAAATAAATAAATAAATAAATAAATATAACTGATATATAGATATGTGTATTATCTAAAAAATAATTGCATGATCCAATAGGGAAATTGTAGTTTAATTTTGACACAATTTAATGTATTTATTTATTTGTTCATTTTTTTATTTCAGTAGAAAACAAATAAACAAACAAAATGTATATATATAAATACACATATTACCTAACAATAATTACATGATCCAAAAGGATCAAGTTTGAAAGGATTGTTTCAATTTGTCCATAAATGTATTTATTAATTTTTCATTTAAATAGGAGGAAATATCAGTAGGGAACAAATAAATAAAATTGATATTTAGATAAATAAATACGTATATTACCCAAAAAATAATTACATGATCCAATAGGGAAACTGTGTTTTAATTTTGATACAATTTATTCATTTATTTATTTATTTGTTTGTTCATTTAAATGGAAGGAAATATCAGTAGGAAACAAACAAACAAATAAATAAATACAATTGCTATATATAGAGAGAGAGAAAATGTATATTACCCAAAAATAATTACATGATCCAATAAAGAAATTGTTTTTTAATTTTGACACAATTATTAATAAATGTATTTATTTATTTGTTAATTTACCCAAAAAATAATTAAATGATCCAACAGAGAAATTGTATCTTATTTATTCATTTGTTTGTTTGTTTCCTACTGTTATTTCCTTTTCTCCTTTTCTCTTATTTAAATAATAATAATAAAAAGTAATAATAATAATTCATTGTATCAAAATTAAAGTACAAATTAACTGTTGGATGATGTAATTATTTTGTTTAATTATTTTGTAATTGGTTTGTTTCCTACTGATATTTCCTTTTAATTAAATGAATGAATAAATATATTTATGGATACATTGTATATTGTATAAAAATTAAAATATAAGTTCCCTATTGGGTCATATAATTATTTTTTGGGTAATATATATATATATATATATATATATATATATATATATATATATGATTGAGAGCATGCCCAGTCGAATTGCAGAGGTCCTGAAAAAGAAGGGCCAACACTGCAAATACTGACTCTTTGCATAAATGTCATGTAATTGTCGATAAAAGCCTTTGAAACATATGAAGTACTTGTAATTATATTTCAGTACATCACAGAAACAACTGAAACAAAGATCTAAAAGCAGTTTAGCAGCAAACTTTGTGAAAACTAATATTTGTGTCATTTTGAAAACTTTTGGCCACGACTGTACATACATATAGATAAATAAATATGTATATTACCCAAAAAATAATTGCATGATCCAAAAGGGAAATTTTATTTCAATTTTAATACAATTTATTCATAAATGTATTTATTCATTTGTTCATTGAAATAAAAATACATATCAGTTTAGATAAATAAATATATAAATATCAGTAGGAAACATAAATGTATAAATATTACTACTACTAAAGTATTATATTAATTTTTTGACATTGTATAATTGTTAAATAAATTTACAAGAAATTCAAATGTAGCTGCCACATTTGATTATGTATGTAAAGATCAAATTGGTTGATATATAAATGATTAAGGTCTGTAAAAAGAAAAAAAGCCTATCTCAGACGTCTGAACCGCATGGTGAACATGAATTTATAATGCACATATTTGGCACACAATTCTACATGACCTCACCTTGGTGTAATTTTGCTAGTGACAGCTAGATATAGCCAAACAGACCATTTGTCTCTTTTGACATCAAAATATGCCGTTTCGGGGAAAACGCAAACGAGACAGGGGAGGGAAAACCTCCCTAATCGTCTGCCGTTGATGCGTTCCAGATCATCTCTGCGTGATTCGGACTACATGAGACAGGACACAGGTGTCCGCCAGCGTGTATTTTTGCGTTAAGTCGAGCACATCACGCAAAGACTCATCCTTACGCCATCATTAGTCACAGATTCCAAACATGCTTCATCTCATTACTGGAAAACAGGACACGTTCTGTCCATGACAGTAACAGACACAGTACAGAGATGGGTTTGGACCTCCTCACAATTACCACTAATGTAGCATGAATGAGGACTCTGACCAGCTGGATAAAGGCCATTTCATTCCTCACGAGGAAGCAACATCTCCTGACTGACATTTTGCAACAAACAAAGCAAGCTGAAGAAATAGCTGAGCACCGGCAAAATTTCGAGCAACATATAAACAAACTCGGGAATATTTAAAAAAAGGTCCAGGCTAAAACAAACCACATGTGCTTGACTCCGTTTTGACTCATTTATACTAATGGCTTTCAAGGCTCAAAGAAGTTTGAAAAACTAAATGAGACGTTAGCCTATTTCAAACTGCCAAATGAGTATCAAACATAAGCTGCTTACATATTTTGCAGTTGCAGAGAAGGCCTCCATGTGTGGATTTATTGATTGTTAGCATTAGCAACATCCAACATTGTTGTTGTTTGTCTTGTGATGAAATCCTGATGCCTACCTTTTGCTCCTGGATTTACATCCTTGTTAAAGACTATTCCCATCATCCATCCACACTTGAGGCTTAGTTTGGGGCTAGAGTTAGGGAAAATGTTACTGCTCACAGGTTGCTCTTTCAGGGCCCATGAGATTTAAAGGGATAGTTCACCTAAAAATAAAATACAATAGATCACATTGTGCAATAAGAACTACTTTGGGAAATATAAAGTTATGCTATGTGAAAGCATAAAGCCCCAACACAATTGTAATATAGAAAATTGCAACTTAGAGATATACAGTATAGTAACAGTTATTAAAAATAAAGATAAAGTTATAAAAAATAAAGACACAATGTAAAGTATAAAACAAACACTAATTGGGAAACACCATTTTTGTTCTGTAGACTCCCTTCTTCACATTTTTTGCAATATAAGATCTAATTTAAGAATTATGCAAAATAAAGTGCCAATTATAAAAAATACTCACAATTGGAAAAAAAAATAAAGACGCAATTATGAGCTATACTATTAAAATGATGAAAAATAAATATGCA
The DNA here is from genome assembly GCF_049309525.1 of Garra rufa. Taxonomy (NCBI): domain Eukaryota; kingdom Metazoa; phylum Chordata; class Actinopteri; order Cypriniformes; family Cyprinidae; genus Garra; species Garra rufa. The sequence goes on along the minus strand of NC_133373.1, from coordinate 10,418,748 downwards.
ATTTTGAGAGATGACAATTAATAAAACTAAAATTTAAAAAATTGAAAATTAAAGACAGTTAAGTTTAATTAAAGTTTAAATGTAAAATTGTACAAAATAAAAAAAGCATAAAGTTGGTATCATGAGCACCAGCTATAACTACAAAAAAATAAAGTTGCAATTTTAAGACAAAGTCACAATTAGGACAATCAATCAATAACAATATTTATTATGAAAAAAAATGCAATTATGAGACATAAAGATCAAGTTATGAATATTAAGACAATTATGAAAAATAGTCACAATAAAAATGCAGTTGCAATTAAAAAAGATGCAGTTATGAGATCACAATTATGAGTCACAATTAAGAAAATTTAATCAGAATTGTGATGAATAAAGTCATAATTATGACATAAAGCCGCAATAAATGATGAAATTATGAATAATACAATTGCTAATGTGAGAAATAACTTCACAATTCTGAAATATGAAGTTGCAATTTTGAGCTATAAAGTTACAATCAAGAAAAATCGAATCAAAATTGTGACAAATAAAGTTGTAATTATGAGATATTAAGATGCAATAATGAAAAAAAAAATTGACAAAAAAGTCATAATTATGAGATATTAAGATGCAATAATGAAAAAAAAAATTGTGACAAAAAAGTCATAATTATGAGATATTAAGCTGCAAAAAATAAAAAATTTCATAATTTATGAAAAATAAATTTGCTAGTATGAGAAATGAAGTCACAATTCTGAAAAATAGCTGCAATTTTGAGATATAGTTACAATTAAGAAAATAAAATTAAAACTGTGACAAATAAAGTAGCAATTATGAGATATAAAGCTGCAATAAAGAAATTAACCTATGAAACAAAATTGCTAGCATGAGAAATGAAGTCACAATTCTGAAAAATAAAATCAAAATTGTGACAAATAAATTCATAATTATGAGATATTAAGCTGCAATCATGGAAAATAAAATACAATTCTGAAAACAGTGTCAAATAAAGTCACAAATATGAGAAATGAAGCTGCAATAATAGAAAAAAAATTATGAAAAATAAATTTGCTAGTATGAGAAATAAAGTCACAATTCTAAAAAATAAAGTTGCAATTGTAAGATATAAGGTTACAATCAAGAAAAATCTAGTCACAATTGTGACAAAGAAAGTCACAAATATATGAGGATGCTTTAATAAAAAAAATGATTAAAAAATAGCTAGTATAAGAAATAAAGTCACAATTCTGAAAAATAAAGTTCCAATTTTAAGACAAAGTTACAATTAAGAAAAATCTAATCAAAATTGTGGCAAATAAAGTCGCAAATATGAAGCTGCTTTAATAGAAAATGAAAATGAAAAATAAAATTGCTAGTATGAGAAATCACAATTTTGAGATATGAAGTTACAATTAAGAAAAATAAAATTAAAACTGTGACAAAAAGTAGTAATTATGAGATATAAAGCAGCAAAAAAATAAAAAATAAAATTGCTAGTATGAGAAATGAAGTCACAATTCTGAAAAATAGCTGCAATTTTGAGATATAGTTACAATTAACAAAATAAAATTAAGACTGTGACAAAAAGTAGTAATTATGAGATATAAAGCAGCAAAAAAATAAAAAATAAAATTGCTAGTATGAGAAATGAAGTCACAATTCTGAAAAATAGCTGCAATTTTGAGATATAGTTGCAATTAACATAATAAAATTCAAACTGTGACAAATAAAGTAGCAATTATGAGATATAAAGCTGCAATAAAGAAATGAAAGTATTGAACAAAATTGCTAGCATGAGAAATAAAGTCACAATTCTGAAAAAATAAAATCAAAATTGTGACAAATAAAATCATAATTCTAAGATATAAAACTGCAATAAAGATATGAAACTATGAAACATAAAATTGCTAGTATGCGATATAAAGTTACAATTAAGAAAAAAAAATTGTGACAAATAAACTTTTAGAGAATAAGAAATAGTCACAATTCTGAAAAATAGTTGCAATTTTCAGATATAAAGTTACAATTAAGAAAAATCTAATTAAAATGATGACAAATTAGGTTGTAATTATTATATATAAAGCTGCAATAATGGAAAAAATAAAACTGCTAGTATGAGAAATAAAGTACAAAATTGCGACAAATAAAGTCACAAATATCACTAATCACTATTATGAGCAATACGATTACAATTATGCAAAGTTGAAAAATGCAAAGTTAAAGTTTTGAGATATAATGTCACAGTTTTGACAAATAACATAATAATTGTGAAAATTACTGCTGTAATTAAGAGATATAAAGTTGCAATTATGAAAATAAAGTCATAATTGTAAGACAGGGGTAGCTACTTTTTACTGCTTTAACACATCTACCTTATCAAATTTTCAAGTACCCCTGAACCCCTTGATTAGCTGGTTCAGGTGTGTTTGAAAGAGGTTGGAGCCAGGGGAGTTGCTCACGCGGGCATGGATATCTGCGTTCATAGTCTTCAGTTAAACTGCGTTGCTTTTTGAAGCGTTAATTCAGCTGTTGCATATAGTTTAATGTCTTTATTTCAGGATTATCAAAGTAAATTATAACTCAAATTTGAGATTAGGGGCACAGCAGATTTTTACTGGGGCATGTGCCCCAGTAAAAAGGGTTTAGCGACGCCCCTGGTTGGAGCTGAATGGTACCTCTCCAGGAATAGGGTTGCCTACCCGTGTCATAACATGTAGTGCATTTTTAAATACAGTAAAAAAACACAAAAGTACCATAAAAGGTCAAATCATAAAAGTGGTTCATACAACTCGTGCACTATATCTACGTCCTCTGAAGCCAAATAAGCTTTGTGTGATGAACAGACTGACATTTTAATCAGATGAACATTCCCTTCCATCCTTATCTATCATTTCTGTCTGTTTTCCCTTTTCTGGCTTTAATCAAACAGAGAAGGACTTGAGCTGAGAGGTTCCTACAGTATCTGTCCCAGAATCGGCCTCAGGTATGTAAGAGCGTCTTTCAGCATGCTGTGTCCATCTGATGATCAGATAAACCCCAGACCCAAACAGATCATACAGAACAGGAAAACCCGCCTTCAAAGCCTCAGACTGCAGTCCTCATGTGGAGCCTGAGCCTGCGGCACACAACCATGGGAGACACGGACACACAACAACTGCAACTAAATGAACTCAGTTTACATTTATTGGAGGAGAATTAACGTCATTGTTATGCCATTGGCAGTAATATCCAGAGAGTTATAGTAAATCTTGTCATCTCTAATGGTGTGGCGTAAACAGCGAGACCACTAAAAGCCAGTCAATCGAAGACTGTTACCAAACTGAAGCCGGTTGTGGGTTTAAATTTGTTGATTTGCCATACTTGTCACTATTAAAGCATGTATTTCATAATCTGAGGATATATCTGTTTTTTGAGGTGAAAAAATGATTCCAGCTCTCCCATATTTTGTGTGGTTTTATTCAGACTCCAGCATTAGACCTCCAGTATGTGGTCTTGCACAATAATGACTCTTGCGCAGATGTTCTATGGCAACCTTGAACAACGTTTGGGAAATCGGCTCCACAAATTAAAACAAGGTTTACTTACGGACTGGATGATAACAGGATGTTTTCAAATGCAGTAATTAAACTGCAGAGAAACATGCTGTTGCGTGACGCTCTCGAGTAGTGAGTGAAACACAAAGCTGAACTGAACGCACTCATGATGACCCTGTCAGACCCTGGGAGAGAGGAAAACTAGATTCAGAACATTTGGATTCAGCTGGATTCAAACATTCAGGCAAGATTCAACATGTAATTATATACAGTGCCCTCCACTAATATTGGCACCCTTGGTAAATATGAGCAAAAGTGGATGTGAAAATAAATCTGCAGCATTTATCCTTTTGATCTTTCATTCAGAAAATTCACAAAATTCTAACATGTCATTGAAGTAAATCAATAGAACCTAGGGGTGAAATCTCATTATGAAATAATTTTTTTTCTCTAGTTCAAGTTGGCCACTATTATTGGCACCCAATTATTGCAACATCCTTTTCCCAAGATAACAGTTCTGAGTTTTCTCCAACAATGTCTAATGAGTTTGGAGAACACCTGACAAGAGATCAGAGGCCATTCCTTCAAACAGAATCTCTCTAGATTCTCCAGAATCTCTCTGTTCCCAGCTTTATGTTGGTGGTGCTTCTCTTCAGTTTCTCTACAGGGTTCAGGTCAGGGAACTGGGACGGCCGTGGTAGAAGCTTCATTCTGTGCTCAGAGACACAATTTTGTGTTGATTGATGTTAGTTTTGGATCATCGTCCTGCTGGAAGATGCAACCATGGCCCATTATAAGATTTCTAACAGAGGCAGATTTTTTATCTGCTGGTATTTAATAGAATCCATAAAGCCACGTATCTAAACAAGATGTCCAGGACCTCCGGCAGAAAAATAGGTCCACAACATTAAAGACCCAGCAGTATTTTTAACCGTGGGCATGGGGTACTTTTTTATCCCTGTCTGCACCAAAACCATCTGGAGGGTTAGCTGCCAAAAAGCTCATTTTTAGTTTCATCTGACCATAGAAGCCAGTCCTGTTTGAAGTTCCAATCATGTCTGACAATTGAATATACTGGAGTTTGTTTTTGGGTGAGCCAGGAGGATTTTTTTCTGGAAACCCTCTGGAACAACATGTGGTGATGTAGGGGCTGTTTGATCATTTTATTTTAGGCTTTCTGACGCCAAGACTCAACAATTCTCTGCAATTCTCCAACTGTGATCCTTGAAGAGTCTTTGGCCACTCAAACTCTCCTCCTTATCGTGCATTAGGATGATATAGACACACGTCCTCTTCTAGGCAGATTTGTAACATCTTTAGTTGATTGGAACTTCTTAATTATTGCCCTGATGGTGGGAATGGGGATTTCCAATGCTTTAGCTCTTTTCTTACAGCCACTTTCTATTTTGTGAAGCTCAACAAACTTGTTCTGCACATCAGAACTACATTCTTTGGTTTTACTTCTGATGGATGATTAAGGGAATTTGGCTTTTGTGTTCCTCATATTTATAATCCTGTGGAACAGAAAGTCATGACTGGACAATTTTATACTCCTAGCCACCCTGGTGTGCTAAAAAAAATTTCAAATATTCTTTAGAGATATTTTACTTAGACAAATTTTTAGGGGTGCCAATAATTCTGGCCAACGTGAACTAGAGAAAAACATTTATTTCATAATGAGATATCCCCCCCATTTTCCATCATTTTACTTCAATGAAAGGTTAGAATTTTGTGAATTTTTCAAATGAAAGATCTAAAGGATAAACAATACAGATTTATTTGCACAGTTACCTTTGCTCATGTTTAATAAGGGTGCCAATATTAGTGGAGGGCACTGTATAAAAATACTAATACACAAGCAAAAGTTTTCAGCAGACCCTCCAACAACGCTACCTGATGTTATTTTTTCCCACAATACAACTTGAAAAAGAAAATACTGATACGATGCTACATTGTGCGGCGTTTTGTTGTAATTTACAGTTGAAGCGCAACAGGAGAAGCAATGTAAGTCTTAACTGCTTTACTAGCGATGAGAAGATGAGAAAAGAATGGGAAGATGCCTGTGGAAGAATAAAACGTCTTAAAGACATCTCCTGATGCCCTTGAGGCTTTTAGTCGACCACCGCTACTGAAAGAGCTTACAAATGGACAAGACAAACTATGATAAATTGCAAACTATGACAAACTATGACAAATAAAGTCACAAATATGAGATATGAAGCTACAAAAAAAAAAAAAAAAATTATGAAAAATAAAACTGCTAGTATGAGAAATAAAGTTGAAATTTTGAGATATACAGTTACAATTAAGAAAAATAAAATCAAAACTGTAACAAATAAAGTCACAAATATGAGATATGAAGCTGCAATAATGAAAAAAATTATATTATGAAAAATGAAATTGCTAGTATAAAAAACAAAGTAGCAATTCTGAAGAATAAAGTTGCAATTTTGAGATATAGCTACAATTTTTTTAAATGTAATCATGAAATATGAGAAATAAAGTTACAATTCTGAAAAAAGTTGCAATTTTGAGATATAAAGTTACAATTAAGAAAAATAAAATCAAAATTGTCAAATAGTGTCACAAATATGAGATAAAAAAGCTACAATAATGAAAAAAAAAAGTTAATTATTTGTCTTGTCCATTTGTAAGCTCTTTCAGTAGCAGTGGCCGACTAAAAGCCTCAAGGGCATCAGGACTAAAGTCTTTAAGACATTTTATTCATCCACAGGCATCTTCCCATTCTTTTCTCATCTTCTTATCGCTGCTAGATGCCATCCTGGCAGGATGTAAACATGCTGACGCTTGTCATGGCAAAGGAGTTTCTCAGTGCATTGATGGTACAGCAACAGGCAGAGTCAGTAGCTCACTGAGTGCAACCATTTCAGGTCATCGAAATAATGGCACCCCCCCATAGTCAAAAATATGTATAAAATATTGTGGATTTTTTTTTTATAATTTTCTTTATTGGGTTTTCTACTACATGTCAGTAAGAGATATCATTTACATTAAATTAAGCCATTTAAAAATGGCTATTTCTCTTTAAAGCAGCTTTCTGTCTGTCAGTTTTAGTGCCACGTTAAAAAAATAGAAAAATCTAATATTATGAGATTAAAGTCATAACATTTTGAGAATAAAGTCGAAATTATGACATTAAAGTTGAAATTATGACAATAAAGTCAAAATATTTCCCGAATAAAGTCGAGATAGTCAAATTTATGAGAAAGTCAAAATTATGAGTAAACTCAAAGTGTTTCGAGAGTAAAGTCAATTTTTTAAGAATAAAGTCAAAATATTTTGAGAATAAAGACAAAATTATGAGAATTAATTCATAGCAAATGAGATTAAATTTATAATATTCTGAGAGTATATTCTTAGCTATTGCACATGCAAATGGACTTTATTCTCGTAAATTCGTAATTTCGACTTTATTCTCAAAATATTACGACTTCAATCTCATACTTCTAGATTTTTTTTATTTTTTAACGTGGCACTAAAATGCCGTCCTACAGGAGTTCACCTGTTCACCTGCTAAATCACTTTACCAAAGTTTGTACTATTGTCTCCTTATTTTGATAAATAAAATATTTTTTATCAATAAATATACTGTCATTAAAATATGTTAAAATAAAACAAATATTTTAAAATACAGAAACAAAATCATTTTAAAATGTACATTCTGAAAGCATTGAAGATCCCATAGTAATTTAATACAGATTATACAGATTGAAACAAATATTTTATTACATGATATGATTGATAGCATAGCATGTTTTTAAACATGATGGTTTCATTCAACAAGTAACTTGCTTGTAGATGATATATCATTTAGGAAAAATTAACCATGGTTTTATTGTAGTAAAAGTGTAACAACAGTTTTGATTACAATTTGTGTAACCACAGTTTTACAACAAATACCATGGTTGAACTATAGTTAGTGTAGGAAAACCATGGTTAATTTGTGATTACCATGGTTTAACTAAAGGCACTTTCACACCAGATGAACCTTTTCAAAATGTTCTAGAACAATTTGCCAGAAGTTCCCGCTTTTTGGTGTGTTTGCATCACAGAAATTAGGAATAGTTTTAGTTCTAGGAACTTCGTTTAGGAAAACTAAATTAGACTACTTCAGAGTAGGGTCTAAAACAGTTCTATTGGAACTACCAGTGACTTAAGTGTACGCATACGAAGCACGGCTAACGTTACCTGGCATTTTTTTAAAGGCGTGTAAAAATATTTACTCCAGGAACATGAAAAACAAGATAATTAAGCAATAAGGTACAAGAGGCCGTGCTGTATCGTGAATAAATCACGGCTGAAGGGCGTTGTTAGGCACGACGCGAAGCTTTTATAAAATGGTTACCACACAATAAAAATATTAAAATCAAAAATATATATTAATTTATATATATTAAGTTGTATGTTTTCATAAAGTAAAATCATTAACTGCTGCAGCTGTGTTTACGTTGCTAAGGGTGGTTGCTAAGGGGGTTCAATGATACACAAAACCGTTATCCGTATCATGAATACGACACAGCTGCTGACCAATCAGAATTGAGGAATGGAACTAACCGTTTTATAACAGCATTTAGCCACCTGTTGTCTGCAGCGTTGTGTTCTTTTCTCAGCCTTGATGGTAACACTGCCAGCTGCCATAGGAGATTTAGTCAGATTTTCGTGCTCTCTTAATCGTGTAAATTGTGTTTACATTCCATCTCCGTTGTTACGAAACCCTCGACACACAATCTCCGTTCATGCGTCCTCTATTCACGATTGTTGACGTTTGTAAATGCCGCGCATTAAGACGTCGCTGTCGGCCGCGGTCAGAGTTCCTGCTGCCGGCAAGAATGCAACCAGGAAACGGCCCGAGGCTAGTAGGCTTGGAGTTCCTATATGCGGTATAAAAGCGCCTTACAGTAAGCAAGCATGATTTTGGGGTTTTATTTGTAGTGAAATCATGGTTAATTTTCGTAAGGGATCTCACAGATATCTAAAATCCCCTATTTCCATATTATATATTAGGCGGGAAAACAGTATGTGAATAGTATGTGAGTATTATGTTTGAATTGACAGTATTCATACAGTAAAACAGTAGGAAATAAGTACCAAGATGATCTTCTAGTGATTCTGAAGTGTGCATCTGATGGACACTTTACTATCCCATGAGGCAAAGGGAGGGTTGTGGCTAGAAGGGATACGTCTACGACCGGAAACTAACAATGAAATTAATTTTTCTACCTATTAGATTGTGTTTTTTTAACGTCTACACCTACCCCAACCCTAAACTTAGCCCTTACTATAATAAAAAAACAGTATTATTGTTGTACAGTGTGATAAAATAAACGTTAGATTGATGTGCGCATGCCCAGAAGCGAATCATGTATCCCTTCTAGTCTTTACCCAAAGGGAGAGGATTTGTGAATCGCAGTGAAGCAACACAACTAACATAGGTAGGTTACACAACAATAATGACCAATGTATCAAATACATATAGAACAAACCTTACATTCTCTACAAAATAACAAAAAAACGTACCTACCTGTGATTTCGTATGCAGACAAGAGCTAAAATACACACAAGGTAACAGGAGACAGGTGAAAATAATCATGAGATAACAAGGGGAAAACTTTACAAACACATTTACCACATTGGTTTCTGCTTAAAGGCCTGAACATTTGTCCAATGTATGTTTACATGAAACATTTGTGAGATATGAACCATTACATTTGACATATTACTTTCTCTTTACTCAGTTCAGACAGGCCATGTTTGCTTTAGTCAGGCAGTCAGAAAATCATCTTGAGTGTTTTCAGGTCTGTATAAACCAACTTTAATTAAAACAAAACAAAACATGCTAACTTTAATTACAAAATAACTCTCGTCATATACAGTAATTGAGCAATGTGATCCTTATTATCTGCAGATGTTTATTTTAAAAGGAAATCTGATAAGAAAACACAATTTCCCGGCAAAATTCCTAATAAGACTCAACGTAGCCCTGTATGGCAGAAATGAGAGCAGCCAAAAGTGGGCCAATCCTGTCTTTGACAATTAAGAGGATGTTCTTTGGATTGCTTTATTATTATGTTTAAAGCCAACCGGAAATTCTGGGATATTGTTTTAATACTGTAAATCTGAGAAAATTCAATTGAGCTGCAGGATAATCCTTTAGAAATCAGAGTTTGATTAATTCCTGTGAGACCCACCTACAAATGTGCCTTCATAAGAAGAGAGAAAGAGAAAAAAAAATCCACTGTAAATGCTGCTGTGTGTGGATTAGTGTCTGGAAATGTTGCCGCCATTCATAATGGATTTACCATGAAAATTGTGCTGTGCGTCAAACACCGATAACTCATTTCCATCACCATAAATAACCCTTTTATCTTTTTTGTGGGCTTGTCAGACTTTTAAGTCCTGTGAATGTTTTTCAGGGTAGGTTTATTTCTGAAAGTTAGCTTGTGTGTGTGTATATTCACTATTACTGCAATGAATGAATTAATTAAATCAATAAAATAAAGTTCATTGAACACAATAGGGTAAGTTGTCACAATGGAACCTGCCATTAAACAGCCTATTATAGGCTTTTTAGGTTAATTTAAACATCACAAAACTGAAACAAACCATTTAAAATTACTAAAACTTAAATTAAAATAAATTATAGCTACACAGAAATATAGAAAATAATAAAATGATAAATGCACATATAAAAATTACTAAAATAAAATAAAAAAGGTACACTTCAACACAAAAATTGTGTCACTGAGCACAGAATGAAGGTACACAATTAATTTACAAAATTATAACACAATAATTTGAAAAGCTGCCTTGGCAACTAACTGAAATAAACTAGTTTAAATTGAATTATTAAAATTACTAAAGCTTAAATTAAAATTATTATTATTATTATTATTATTCATAATTATTATTTTTATTATTATTGTTATATTAAAATAGAAAAAAAAATAGAAAACAATAAAGTAATAAAATGACAAAAGCACATATCAAAATGACTAAAAAATGACCAAAAAAATGTAAACTTAAATACTTCGATATAAATCCTACAAAAATTATATCAAAAAAAAGAAAAAAAAAAGCTGTCTTGGCAGCTAAAATAAACCCGTTTAAGTTGAAGTACTAAAATTACTAAAACTGAAATTTAAATAAATTATATCTAAATAGAAATAATATGGGTAAAAGCATCTGCTAAATGTATAAATGTAAATGTAAATATAGAAAATAATAAAGTAATAAAATGACAAAAGCAAATATCAAAATGAATAAAATAAAATAAAATAAATAGTTAAACAAAAGTTAAACTTCTTACATTTGTACACAATTATAACATACAAAAATTAGAAAAACTGTCTTGGGAATTAACTGAAATAAACCAGTTTAAGTTGAAGTACTAAAATTATTAAAAAAACTGAAATTAAAGTATAATTATTATTCAGAATTATTATGACTATTATATTAAAATAGAAAAAATAAAAAAGTAGAAAGTAATAAAGCAATAAAATGACAACAGCACATACCAAAATTACTAAAATGTAAAATATGAAATAAAATGATAAAATAAAATAAAATAAAAAATGTAAACCTAAATACTTTGATATTATAAATCTTACAAAATTATATAATCTACAAAAATGTGAAAAGCTGTCTTGGCAACTGAAATAAACCAGTGTAAGTTGAAGTACTAAAACTACTAAAACTGAAATTAAAATAAATTATATCTAAATATAAATACAGAAAATAATAAAGTAATAAAACGACAAAAGCACATATCAAAATTACTAAAATAAAATAAAATAATAAAATAAAAAATAGTTAAACATAAAAGTTAAGCTTTTTTACATTTTTACAAAATTATAACATAAAGAAAATTAGAAAAGCTGTCTTGGCAACTAACTGAACTTAACCAGTTTAAGTTGAACTACTAAAATTACTAAAATTGAAATGAAAATCTCAATGAAATGAAAATTATTCAGAATTATTAATATATTAAAATAGAAAGAAATAAAGTAATAAGGTGAAAACCGCACATATAGAAATTACTAAAATCTAAAATAAAATAATAATAAAATAAAATAAAAAACATAAACATAAAAACTTCGATATTATAAATTCTACAAAATCATATCATCATACAAAAATTAGAAAAGCTTCTTGGCAACTAACTGAAATAAATTAGTTTAAGTTACTAAAATGACTAAAACTGAAACCAAAATAAATTAGAGCTAAACAGAAATATATAAAATAATAAAGTAACAAAATGACAAAAGCACATATAAAAATCAAATACTTAAATACTTTGATATAATAAATCCTACAAAATTATAATATTATACAAAAATTTTAAAAGCTGTCTTGGCGCCTAACTGAACTAAACCAGTTTAAGTTGAAGTTCTAAAATTACTAAAATTGAAATTAAAATAGAACTATTATTCAGAATTATTATTACTATTATATTAAAATAGAAAAAATAAATTAATAAAGTGACAACAGCACATATCGAAATTACTAAAATCTAAAATAAAATAAAATAAAAAAAATATAAACAAACACTTCTATAAATAAATCCTACAAAATTATAATATTGTACAAAAACTTTAAAAGCTGTCTTGGCAACTAACTGAACTAAACCAGTTTAAGTTAAAGTACTAAAATTGCTCAAATTGAAATTAAAATTGAACTATTATTCAGAATTATTATTATTATTATATTAAACTAGAAAAAACGTAATTAAGCGACAACAGCACATATCGAAATTACTAAAATCTAAAATAAAAAATAAAATAAAATAAAATAATATAATAAAATAAAAAATATAAATATAAATACTTTGATATTATAATTTCTACAAAATCATGTCATCATACAAAAATTAGAAAAGCTTCTTTGCAACTAACTGAAATAAATTAGTTTAAGTTACTAAAATTGCTAAAACTGAAACAAAAATAAATTATAGCTAAACAGAAATATATAAAATAATAAAGTAACAAAATTACAAAAGCACATATCAAAATCACTAAAACATATAAAATCAAATTAAATAAAAAAAATTAAACAAACATTTGAAAAGCTGTCTTAGCACCTGAACTAAACCAATTTAAGTTGAAGTACTAAATTTGCCAAAATTGAAATTAGAATAGAACTATTATTCAGAAGTATTATTATTATTAAATTAAAATTGAAAAAATAGAAAAATAAAGTAATAAAGTGACAACAGCACATATTAAAATTACTAAAATAAAAAAGAAAAGAAAAAATATAAACATAAATACTTTGATATTATAAATTCTACAAAATCATATCATCATACAAAAAATCGAAAAGCTTCTTGGCAACTAACTGAAATAAATTAGTTTACAATTATTACTAAAACTGAAACAAAAATAAATTATAGCTAACATAACAGAACTATATAAAAAAATAATAACAAAAATATATAAAATAATAAAGTAACAAAATGACAAAAGCACATATCAAAATCACTAAAACATAAATATAACATAAAAAAAATAAAAATGTAAACTTAAATACTTTGATATAATAAATCCTACAAAATTATAATATTATACAAAAATTTGAAAAGTCTTGGCGACTAAGTTTAAGTACTAAAATTACTAAAACTGAAATAAAAATAAATTACAGCTAAATGGAAATATTCCAAAAACCTAAACTAAAATAAAATGGAAAAAAAAAGAAACCTATATAAAAAATAAAATCTATTTTCAGATATTAATAAATACTATAATAGTTTAACACTGTGACAACTTGCCCCAACATGATATTTATTTATTTTTTAAAAGCTGTTAATTAGCCTAAAATTAGCTGAAGCTTTGAGCTAAAATATGCCATTATTTTACCGTTAACTCTTATCTGAATGTGTAGTTTTTGTAAAGCATCACTTTTGACCCTTGCATTCAACTCGACTTTTTTGATTGCTTGCACAGATGACATCCACCTTCCTTTCTCTCTTCCTTTCCTCTTTGTGCTTATTTCTGTGCATTTCTAGGTTGGATTCAGGAATGTGCTCCATTTCCCTAAAGGAAGTGGAGAGCGGAGCCCAGCCCTGTCGCCCCTCCTCACGGTGGACCGTAGAGTGAAAAGACCCTCAGAGCCCCTGGACGTCCTTCCTGCTGTGCCCGCCCTCCACGCGGCCTGATTCCCATCCCTACCACAGCAGCTTCTGGCTGGACAGCTCCTCCGTGGGCCACAGTGCTCTTCTTGTACCTGGAGTAAATCTTTAAGTATACAGTACATGTGGCCGTACGCCGGAGGACTCATAAACCTCGCCGCACAAACCAATAAAATCTTAAACTTAGAGACAGAGGATGTCATTTGGGATTTTTTCTGCTCAGCGTTGAGGCTGATTTGATCACGTCTGCATGAGTCTGGAGGTGTTTTATTTCAGGCTAAAGGTGACAGTAGGCTGATTTCAATGGTGATCACACACTGTTGGCTAGCAAGTGTACATCCCCAGGGGAAACCCATTGACTTAGTGTACAGTAGGCAAGGCATTACGGAGGCAACTGTGGTCGGGAAAATTATAACATTGGAAAAATACAATTATATTACCCTACTTTATATACTGTATATGAATATAACCTTAAATATGGCATTAGTGTTAATACAGATACAATGGGAGACTGTCTGATAATTTGTCACTAGGACTGATTTAAACGCTTAACCGCTCAACAATACTAGTTTAAATTGTTAAAAATGTACACTGCACTTTATAAAGGAATAAACAAACAAACTTTTTTTTTTATAAAAAAAATTGTTTCATATTAGATTGGATTTACAGCCATTAAAACTAAAACTATAGAAATATTTTTTCAACTTAACTATAAAACTTAATAAATAAATAAATAAATAAATAAAATCTTAAACTTAAAAAAAAAAAAAAAACTTTGAAAAAATAATAACATATTAAAAAAATTAAAAGCTGTCTTGGCAAATAACTGCAATAAATCAGTTTAAGGTCTAAGGTTTAATGAATGAATTCATTAATTAATACATTACAGCTCAATACAAATACAGAAAAAAAGTCAAAAGCACATACTAAGATAACTAATAAATAAAATAAAATAACTACATAAATTAATAGTAAAAAAAAACTTACAAAAAAGAATAGCATTACACAAAATTTAAAAAAGCTGTCTTGACAACTAACTCAAATAAATCAGTTTATGATGAAGTACTAAAATTACTTAATCTGGAAACAAATAAATAAATAGGAAAAAAATTTAAAACGACAAAAGCACATATTATTATTACTAAAAATTAAATTAAATTAAATTTCTAGCAGGTAAAAAGCTGTCAGTTTAAGATGAAGTACTGAAATTTTTAAAACTGAAATAAAAATAAATTATAGCAAAATATAAATATAGGTAAAAAAAAATAAAAAATGACAAAAGCACATATCAACATCAACAACTAAAAATAAAATAAAAATCAAACTTAAAAAATTCTAAAAATTAATAAGATTAAACAAAAATATGAAAAGTTGTCTTGCAACTAACTAAAATAAATCAGTTCAATATGAAGTACTAAAATTGCTAAATCTAAAAATGAATGAATGAATGAATAATTTAATTAATTAATACATTATAGCTTAATACAAATCTAGAAAAAAAATGTCAAAAGCACATATTAGGATTACTAATAAATAAATAATGGATAAATAGAAATATAGAAAAAAATCACAAAAGCACATATCAAGATTACTAAAAAATAAATAACATTAAATTAAAAACTAACAAAAAATATAACATTATACAAAAATTAGAAAAGCTGTCTTGGCACCTAATTGAAATAAATCAGTTTATGGTAAAGTACTAAAATTACTTATCTCGAAACAAAAAAAAACAAACAAAAAAAACAATCACATACATCAATAAATAAGTGGACGGAAAAAATTTAATTAAAAAAATACTAAAAATAAAAGAAAATTAAATGTTATTATAAATAAAAAATAAATAAATAAATAAATGAAATAACATTATACAAAAATTAGAAAAGTAACTAAAATAAATCAGTTTGAGATAATGACTAAATCTGAAAATAAATAACTAAAGAAACAAACAAACAAATAAATACATATATAAAAAATATAAAAAGCACATATCAGGAAAAACATAAAAAATTAGAAAAGCTGTCTTTGCAAAAAAATACAAAAAACAAATCAGTTTAAGATGAAGTACTAAAATTGCCAAGTCTGAAAATAAATAATTAAATCATAGCTAAAAAGAAATATAGAAAAAACGCACATCAAAATTACTAAAACACAATCAAATAAAATAATCAAATAAAATAAAACTTGAACTATGGCCTAATCCTGGTTTAAACTAAACCCTGTCTGTAAAACCAGGCCTAAAATTACTAATCTTAAAATTAAAATAAATTATAGCCAAAGAGAAATACAGGGGAAAAAAAGACAAAATCACATATCGAAATTATTAAAAACCTAAACTAAAAAAATATATATATATATATATATTTGAAATTATAAAAATAATTTACAAAAAATACTACAGTTTACAGTATATTAATAAATATTTAATTTATAAATAGTACTAAAATAAAAACTTGCCCCAACCTGAAATTTATGGGAAAAAAAAAAAAAAAACGTTTGACCCTTGCATTCAACTTTGACATCCTTGTTTGGTTGCACAGATGACATCCACCCTACTTTCTCTCTTCCTTTCCTCTTTGTGATTGTTTCTGTGCATTTCTAGGTTAGATTCAGGAATGTGCTCCATTTCCCTGTTACCTATTTAAGTTCTTTGTAAAAAACATTTGCATGACGTATTAATGACGATCATGGAAGTTACATTTAATCATCTGCAGGAGCATTTCATTGCGGCATTTGACAGCAGTCAATATTTTGTATAATCTGCCTCATACAAACAAACATACAAACTCAGGTTATTTAAGTTTCAACGTGAGGCAGGACTAATTTGGTGGCTTACTGAAGATGTCAGTGCAAAACCAGTGAGATACAATGTCGAAAACCACAACCATGCCGAGGCTCACGACAGTAAGAGTAACACAACCTCACTGGTTTTCTTCAGCACTGGCATCCTGCCTCCAGGCCTCCCGGCTCTCATCCCACAGCCAAACATGACCACAGAACCAGAACTGCTCTCAATGCCATCCCTACGATCCATCAGACCTCACAAACCTGCCCTGAACCCAACCCACTGTAACATACCCTCAATTCAATGCTGGTGCCGCCATCATTTTCCCTTATTAAACTCAATTTGATTGGTTAGTTACATTTTACTGTAATTTGTAGAGATGTTTCAGCTATACGTTGACGTTTCAAGGCTTAACGGTGGAGACTATGACAGCGCGCCACCATCAACATTAGAAACGATGATCTGCACACAGCCAAAATATGAAGTCACAGTTTTAGTCCTAGGAAAACAAGAACGCCCAGCCCTGATTGAAACATGCTGACGGTATTAAAAGCGTATTATTTCATTCCAAGACAATTCATTTGGCTTCTTTCTCAAACTTTTTATGATGGGTACTTGAGTAACAAGTAAAACACCACATAAAAATGTTCTATTTGAAACTTTAATGCAGTTTACTCATCAAACGCTAGGACAATTTTACAATTGCGGTAACAGTGTGTACCCGTATAACAAACATACATTAAGACACCAAACACACAAGTTTGGGGTTAGTAAGATTATTTATTTATTTATTTGAATTAATTCGCTTTTATTCAGCAAACATGATGCTTTTAGAAATTAATTTGCTTTTATTCAGCATTGCGTTGGTCAAAAGTCACATTAAAAACATTTATGTTACCAAAAAAGTATATTACTATAGAAGCCCATTTCCACCACTGAATAAAAAAAGAAAACAAGGTAATTGCCACTTTTTATCTAGCAATTCACAATCATGAGTTAAAAAGTCAGAATTGGGGGATGTAAACTCTAAATTTCCAATTGCGAGTTTATATCTCACAATTCTGAGGAAAAAACTCAGAATTGCGAGATACAAACATGCATTTCTGGGAAAAGTCAGAATTGAGGTTTTATTTTTCAGTTTATATCCCGCAATACTGACTTTATTTCTTTCAATTGCAAGTTATCCTGCAATTTTGTCTAAATAATTTGCAATTGGGAGTTTATATCCCGCAATTCTGACTTTATTTCTCGCAATTGTGTTATTCCGCAATTCTGTCTTAATAACTGGCAATTGCGAGTTTATATCCCACAATTCTGACTTTATATCTTACAATTGTGAGTTATCTTGCAATTCAGATTTTTTTTCTCGTAATTCTGTCTTAAAAACTTGCAACCACAAGTTTATATCCCAAATTTCTGACTTTATTTCTTGCAATTGAGAGTTATCCTGCAATTCTGACTTTATTTCTCACAATTCTGTCTTATCACGCAATTCTGACTTTTTTCTCGCAATTCTGTCTTAAAAACTTGCAACTGTGAGTTTATATCCCGAATTTCTGACTTTATTTATCGCAATTGCGAGTTGTCCCATAATTCTGTCTTAATAACTCGCAATTGTGTTTATATTCTGCAATTCTGACTTTTTCTCGCAATTCTGTCTTAATAACTTGTAATTGTGAGTTCATATCCCACAATTCTGACTTTATTTCTCGCAATTGTGAGATATCCCACAATTCTGTCTTAATAACTCGCAATTGTGTTTATATCCTGCAACTAGGACTTTCCCCCCGCAATTCTGTTTTAATAACTTGCAACTGCAAGTTTATATCCTAAATTTCTGACTTTATTTCTCGCAATTGTGAGTTTATATCCCACAATTTTGACTTTATTTCTCATAATTCTGAGTTTATATCCTGCAACTCTGACTTTATTTCTTGCAATTGTGGGTTTGTAACCCGCAATTCTGACTTTATTTCTCACAATTTTGAGTTATCCCACAATTCTGTCTTAATAACACGCAATTGTGATTATATCTCGCTATTCTGACTTTTTCCCCCACAATTCTGTCTTAATAACTCGCGATTGTGAGTTTATATCCCGCAATTTTGTCTTGATAACTCGCAATTGTGTTTATATCCTGCAACTAGGACTTTTCCCCCCCGCAATTCTGTTTTAATAACTTGCAACTGCAAGTTTATATCCTAAATTTCTGACTTTATTTCTCGCAATTGTGAGTTTAAATCCCACAATTTTGACTTTATTTCTCATAATTCTGAGTTTATATCCTGCAACTCTGACTTTATTTCTTGCAATTGTGGGTTTGTAACCCGCAAATCTGACTTTATTTCTCACAATTTTGAGTTATCCCGCAATTCTGTCTTAATAACTCGCAATTGTGATTATATCCCGCTATTCTGACTTTTTCCCCCACAATTCTGTCTTAATAACTCGCAATTGTGATTATATCCCGCTATTCTGACTTTTTCCCCCACAATTCTGTCTTAATAACTCGCAATTGTGATTATATCCCGCTATTCTGACTTTTTTCCCCACAATTCTGTCTTAATAACTCGCAATTGTGAGTTTATATCCCACAATTATGAATTTCTTTTTCACAATTCTGAGTTATCACGCAATTCTGACTTTTTATCGCAATTCTGTCTTGCAGAAATTTGCAATTGCAAGTTTATATCCCAAATTTCTGACTTTATTTCTCGCAATTGTCCCATAATTCTGACTGGATAACTCACAATTGTGAGTTTATATCCCGCAATTCTGTCTTGATAACTCGCAATTGCGAGTTTATATCCCACAATTCTGACTTTATTTCTCACAATTCTGAGTTATGAGTTTTTTAGCAATTCTTAGTCTTAAAAACTTGCAACTGCGAGGTTATATCCCAAATGTTTTACTTTATTTCTTGCAATTGCAAAGTTATTCCACAATTTTGTCTTAACAACTCGCAATTCTGACTTTATTTCTCGCAATTCTGAGTTATCACACAATTCTGACTTTTTTCCTGCAGTTGTCTTAACTTGCAATTGTGAGTTTATATCCCACAATTCTTACTTTATTTCTCACAATTCTGTCTTAAAAACATGCAACTGTAAGTTTATTTACCCGAATTTCTGACTTTATTTCTCGCAATTGCGAGTTATCCCACAATTATGTCTTAATAACTTGCAATTGTGTTTATATTCTGCAATTCTTAATTTTTTTCCCCGCAACTCTGTCTTAATAACTCGCAATTGTGAGTTTATATCCCACAATTCTTACTTTATTTCTCACAATTCTGAGTTTATATCCTGCAACTCTGACTTTATTTCTTGCAATTTGTATTATCTTGCAATGCTGTCTTAAAAACTTGCAACTGCGAGTTTATATCCCGAATTTCTGACTTTATTTCTTGCAATTGTGGGTTTATATCCCGCAATTCTGACTTTATTTCTCACAATTTTGAGTTATTCTGCAATTCTGTCTTAATAACCTGCAATTGTGCTTATATCCCGCTGTTCTGACTTTTTTCCCCACAATTCTGTCTTAATAACTTGCAATTGTGAGTTTATATCCCACAATTATGATATTATTTCTCATAATTCTGAGTTATCACGCAATTCTGTCTCGCAACAATTTGCAATTGCAAGTTTATATCCCAAATTTCTGACTTTATTTCTCGCAATTGTCCCGTAATTCTGTTTTAATAATTCGGAATTGTGAGTTTATATCCTGCAATTCTGACTTTATTTCTCGCAATTGCGCTTTATCCTGCAATTCTGTCTTGATAACTCGCAATTGCGAGTTTATATCCCACAATTCTGACTTTATTTCTGTTTAATTCTTATCTTGAAATTCTGACTTTTTTCTTGCAATTGTCTTAAAAACTTGCAACTGCGAGTTTATATCCTGCAATTCTGACTTTATTTCTCGCAATCGCGCTTTATCCCACAATTCTGACTTTATTTCTGTTTAATTCTTATCTTGCAATTCTGACTTTTTTCTTGCAATTATCTTAAAAGCTTGCAACGGCGAATTTATATGCTGCAATTCTGACTTTATTTCTCGCAACTGCAAGTTATCAACACAATTCAGAATTTTTTGTCTCACAATTGTCTTAACTCACAATTGTGAGTTTATATCCCGCAATTCTGTCTTGATAACTCGCAATTGCGAGTTTATATCCCACAATTTTGACTTTATTTCTCACAATTCTGAGTTGAGTTTTTTAGCAATTCTTAGTCTTAAAAACTTGCAACTGCGAGGTTATATCCCAAATGTTTTACTTTATTTCTTGCAATTGCAAAGTTATTCCACAATTTTGTCTTAACAACTCGCAATTCTGACTTTATTTCTCGCAATTCTGAGTTATCACACAAGTCTGACTTTTTTCCTGCAATTGTCTTAACTTGCAATTGTGAGTTTATGTCCCACAATTCTGACTTTATTTCTCACAATTCTGAGTTTATATCCTGCAACTCTGACTTTATTTCTTGCAATTTGTATTACCTTGCAAAGCTGTCTTAAAAACTTGCAACTGCGAGTTTATATCCCGAATTTCTGACTTTATTTCTTGCAATTGTGGGTTTATATCCCGCAATTCTGACTTTATTTCTCACAATTTTGAGTTATTCTGCAATTCTGTCTTAATAACTCGCAATTGTGTTTATATCCCACTATTCTGACTTGACTTTTTTTTCCCACAATTCTGTCTTAATAACTTGCAATTGTGAGTTTATATCCCACAATTATGATATTTCTCACAATTCTGAGTTATCACGCAATTCTGTCTTGCAGAAATTTGCAATTGCAAGTTTATATCCCAAATTTCTGACTTTATTTCTCGCAATTGTCCAGTAATTCTGTCTTAATAATTCGGAATTGTGAGTTTATATCCTGCAATTCTGACTTTATTTCTCGCAATTGCGCTTTATCCCGCAATTCTGTCTTGATAACTCGCAATTGCGAGTTTATATCCCACAATTCTGACTTTATTTCTGTTTAATTCTTATCTTGCAATCCTGACTTTTTTCTTGCAATTGTCTTAAAAACTTGCAACTGCGAGTTTATATCCTGCAATTCTGACTTTATTACTCGCAATCGCGCTTTATCCCACAATTCTGACTTTATTTCTGTTTAATTCTTATCTTGCAATTCTGACTTTATTTCTGTTTAATTCTTATCTTGCAATTCTGACTTTTTTCTTGCAATTATCTTAAAAGCTTGCAACGGCGAGTTTATATGCTGCAATTCTGACTTTATTTCTCAAAATTGCAAGTTATCCCACAATTTTGTCTTTATTTCTCGCAACTGCAAGTTATCAACACAATTCAGAATTTTTTGTCTCGCAATTGTCTTAACTCATAATTGTGAGTTTATATCCCGCAATTCTGTCTTGATAACTCGCAATTGCGAGTTTATATCCCACAATTCTGACTTTATTTCTCACAATTCTGAGTTATGAGTTTTTTAGCAATTCTTAGTCTTAAAAACTTGCAACTGCGAGGTTATATCCCAAATGTTTTACTTTATTTCTTGCAATTGCAAAGTTATTCCACAATTTTGTCTTTTTTCCTGCAATTGTCTTAACTTGCAATTGTGAGTTTATGTCCCACAATTCTTACTTTATTTCTCACAAAATTGAGAGTTATCCTGAAATTCTGTCTTAATAACTCACAATTGTGAGTTTATAACCCACAATTCTGACTTTATTTCTCACAATTCTGAGTTCTGAGTTTTTTTTATAGCAATTCGGTCTTAAAAACTTGCAACTGCGAGGTTATATCCCAAATGTTTTACTTTATTTCTTGCAATTGCAAAGTTACTCCACAATTTTATCTTAACAACTCGCAATTCTGACTTTATTTCTCGCAATTCTGAGTTATCACACAATTCTGACTTTTTTCCTGCAATTGTCTTAACTTGCAATTGTGAGTTTATATCCTACAATTCTTACTTTATTTCTCACAATTCCGTCGTAATAACTCGCAATTTTGAGATTATCTCCAAAAATTCTGACATTTTTCTCGTAATTCTGTCTTAAAAACTTGCAACTGTGATTTTATATCCCGAATTTCTGACTTTATTTCTTGCAATTGCGAGTTATCCCACAATTCTGTCTTAATAAATTGCAATTGTGTTTATTTCGCACAATTCTGAGTTTATATCCTGCAACTCTGACTTTATTTCGCACAATTGTGTTATATTGCAATTCTGTTTTAAAAACTTGCAAAATTCTGTTTTAATAATTCGGAATTGTGAGTTTATATCCTGCAATTCTGACTTTATTTCTCGCAATCGCGCTTTATCCCACAATTCTGACTTTATTTCTGTTTAATTCTTATCTTGCAATTCTGACTTTTTTCTTGCAATTATCTTAAAAGCTTGCAACGGCGAGTTTATATCCTGCAATTCTGACTTTATTTCTCAAAATTGCAAGTTATCCCACAATTTTGTCTTTATTTCTCACAACTGCAAGTTATCAACACAATTCAGAATTTTTTGTCTCGCAATTGTTTTAACTCACAATTGTGAGTTTATATCTCGCAATTCTGACTTTATTTCTTGCAGTTGGGTTATCACGCAATTTTGAAAATTTTCTCTTAATTTTCAAGTTTTTCTGCAATCCTGCAGTTATCCTGCAACTTTATTTCTCGCACTTGCAAGTTCATATCCTGCAATTCTGACTTTTTTTCTCACAATTGTGTCTTAACTCACAGTTGTGAGTTTGTATCACATAATTCTGTGAAAAAAAATCAGAATTGTAAGATGTAAATAGACAAATAAATAAATAAATTAATTAATTAATAAATAAAATCCATATTAGAATAATTTCTGAAGAATCATGAGATTTGAGGATTTCTAAAGAATCATGTGTCTGAAGAAATGCTTCTCATTTGTCTAAGAAATGATGCTGAAATTTGTTTAAATAGAAAAAATATTGTAAAATAGAAATTATAGAAACTGAATAGAATAGAAATAGTAACATGCAAAGTGGCACAAAAAGATAGTTTAAAATTTTTTCAATTTTACTCAAACTACTAGGACATTTTCAATTTCACACAATAACAAACATTGACTAAGAAACCAAACGCTGTTTTGTTGTTTATAACGAGCTTTTATTTAAAAGCACATGTATTAGAGCTAAGTACATTTAGCAGAAAAACAAAAACATTTTGCTATTATTTCTTTTGTACAAAATGAGACAATACAAAAATACTAATAGTGAATTTGATACAATTGTATGTGTTTTATTCAACGCTTATTAAAAACGTACTATCACAAATCTACAATAGTTTAGTTACCTAAATACAAAAATCTGTCAATCAATGCTCATAAAAGCAGCACTTTGTAAATAACACAGGTCATGACACATTGCGTTTTTAAATTCATAGTGGATATATCTGAACATGTTCAGAAATAATATCTTACATAGTTAAATTTTAGTGATCTATACATTATTTATATACTTCTGAGAGAGAAATAAAACGGTTCGTTGAAATGAGAAGGACGGACTATACAATGGGAGGGATGTGCAACACATTTGGAGCTTGACTCGTGTTGTATGGATGTGTTCTCTGGAATAATCAGGCAGTACTGTACAGCTGTTAGTGAGGACAGTAGACATCATCACGATAGGCTAAGAAAAGGCATTTCCAAAAAAAAAAAAAAAAAAAAAAGAGTCCACAGTTTTCTTAAGTTTCTTCACATGGGTGCGGAAACACACATACAAACACACACAAATGGGACAGATCGTCCTGCCGAGGGACCCCACATCCCCTTTTCGGGGCAGTTTGACTCAGGCATTGGGCACAGGTGGCATTCTGGGTAAAAACACACAACTAAAGTTGAGTGATTATGCAGTTGGAAGGGAAAGAGGTCAAACCAGCCAGCGGAAGAAGCTCGTTCCCGGTTCCAAAAATAAAACAAAATAAAAATGTGCCAGTGCGGTCATCGGGAGTCAATCCCGGCGACCGTGGTGACGAGACACACCTCTCCGACGTCTAACCCCGCCCCCTGACCAATCAGAAGCCAGCGAGGCGGCACGGCTCAGCCACGCCCCCAGAATCAGGCAGGGATGGGCGGCGAACATCATGAAATCATCTATGTATCTAAAATAAAACTCTATTTAAATCTAAGAAAAAAAAATGTGTAAACCCACCCACCCGCCATTTACAAACCCTTTAAAATGCATTCTCCAATAGTTAGGCCACTGTTTGGGTAGCTAAGTTCAGCTTTGATGGGTAAATACGATCTTCATCAAGCTTCTCGAAGCTACTCTTCTCAGATAGCGAGTGGTGACGTTTAATGAACTCGGATATAGTGCTATAAGTTATTCTTCTTTATATTGTTAATATATCTGTGCTAATTACATCGCAGGTAAAACCAATCATTCCTATTAATAAGGAATTTGTTGTCCTATTACTGTTGCTGAAAGGCCACAGAGACGAGAAAGAGAGAAGCGCTGGTCACGTGACCAGCCTCACATTCGCTCTCTTCATTGGCGCTCATTAACGCATTCTGCGTGTTGCTTTCGTCAGTGGAGCTGAATTCATTCTCCCCAGTATTTTGAGGGAGAAATCGCTTTTTTGTTAGCTTTTTGTCTGTTTTGGCCTTTCGAATCGGGCTCTAGGATAGTGAGGTCATTAGAATAAGAGTCAAAAGGATTGTCTCTGTCCTGTCCCTACATTCTACTGTCAGATGAGAGAGAGGAGGTGCCAGCTAGGCCGGAGCTCCTCTGTCACAGGTGGCTGTTCTGGATTCTTCAGGGGATTTCGGGGAGAGGTGAGGGATGGGGAGATTGCAAACGGATCCTCCCGTTTCCTCCTCCTACACCATGTTGTGATGGTTGTTCCGGTCTATGATGTCAGACGAGGGGAGGAGCTCTTTCTTGATTGGCGAGGGAGGGGGCGTGGCAGTCTTGGCTTTGGGTTTGAAGAGGTCTGATACATAAAAGGCCTAGAAGAGAGAGAGAGAGAGAGAAAGAAACATTAGATCATTTGAGAATCAAACTCTTACCAGGATGCAAATCAAGTCACAGTAGCTACGGAATATTATTCTAGTGGATAAAAGGGTTGAACGAGAATTAGTTTTAAAATCATGTATTTAAACCAAAGTGGCCATAAATCACAGGAAACTGAATTGAAATTTTGAAAAGGACAGGAAATTGAACTGACTGATTTATTTTTAAGATAGCAGCTAATTGCATTTTGAGAAATGGAGTTGTCTTCTATTCTGGTCTATAAAATTGTATTTTACTATTATCACTATTCAAAAGACTTGGGTCGATTCGATTTTTTAATTTTTTTGAAAGAAGTTTGTTATGCTCACCAGGGGTGTATTTATTTGAATAAAAATATAGTAAAAAAAAAAAAAAAAGTAATAAAACAGAAGTTTAAGAATGTAAGAGTCGCTTTCAAAATATAGAAATAAATAAATAAAAAATCTTATAAAAATGACCCATACTTTTGAAAAGCAGTGCATATTAATACACTAAGAAATATTATTTACATGAATAGGTCTGTAAGATCGTAAAATCATATATATATATATATCGTAAACTATTTTATATATTAAACATTTTTAGAAAGACATTTTTATAACAAATGTAAATGTTTTTACTGTTAGTTTTGATTAATTTAATGCATCTTTGGGGAAAAAAATAAATCGGAAAAATATAGACAACTTTTGAAAAGTAACGTATATTAAAAAAAACTATGAAATATATATCAGTGTATATATATGTATATATATATAATTTAACATTAATACTTAACAATAGAGGTGCAAAACCTTTAAACTTCAATACTTTGAACTTTTTTTTTTTTGATTTTTTAAAAGTTATTTTTTAAAGTGAATCTTTTTTGATTCCACTCACTGTTTTTTTTTATTTTAATTGTATTAATTTTACTTTATTTAACTCAATTTCTAATTGCAATTCTAGACTCCATTTGCTACCGTAATTCAAACTCAATTGGAATTTAAAAAATGCCTTATGAATTCAGTTCAATTCTGTGGTAGAAATCCCAATGACAACAGTATAAACTTCTTTAAAAATGCCCCAGCAGGGTATTAGCAACTGCAAAAGTGACTAGTTTGAGAAAACATGATAAATAAGTAACCAACAAATTATTAAACTTTGCCCTAATATAGTTATTCAGAAGCATTGTTGCATATTTAGCTGGCCACAATGAGTAACATGTGAGATGATATAAAGACTGGCAAAGCATTGTCTGTGACATACAGATGCATATGAGGTCACACACTGATAAGAGCGGTCAACTTACGCGCACGCCTTAAAAAACATTGAGTCAGTAGTAAAGATAAAGAGGAAACCCCTCAGCTCTTTTGTTTCGGTCTTGACTGCGAAAGACTAAGGTCAGTATTAACGGTCTCACTTGGCGTGGGAAGAACTTTGTTGTCAAGGAAAGATGCCCGACAACCCTCTCTTTACGTCCTAATGACATCACTGGCAAAACAGGAAACCGGGGAGGGGAAGAAAGGAAGTGTGCCCTTGGCATTAGACTAGGCTTGCACCCAACGGATTTATAAAGAGCTGAAAATACACAAGCCTGAGTCACTGGCCTTTCATGCCAAAGACGGGATGCTTTCACGGTAATGCGGGCATAGGAGAGGCCTAGGGATATTTAGCCGTCGACACAGCATGAACGTTACTGAAGCATGCAAAACAGCTGAGCTGGACGGCAGCGGCGTGGAATCACCGATTCCAGAAAGCCTGCCAATGCGTAAACACACTCTATTTATGAGTGTGTGAAGAGTATGGGGCCAGTGTGTGACAGGAAAAGAGGTCAGTGTTTGGGGTAGCTAACAGCTAAATTGTCCTGACATGTTGCAGGAGCTGCTGTCAGCCACGGCACCCCGGAGCGGCGTACTGCCCTTGGGCGATGCCAAGGGGGAAGAAAAAGCGCATAGAGACTTGCACACAGTGTTTAAAAAAAACTTTCCTATTTGGTAAAGCTGTGACTATCAACAGGTTTGTAAGTGTGTGTGTGGAAAGAGATAGCGAACAGAAAGGGAACAGAAAGACTTCTGGAATCATCTTTCCAGCAGCTGTTTCTTGCATATCCTTTCAGTGAAAGCCGTTGTGCTCCCATACAAAGAGAGCTTTATCCAAAGGTTACAGCGGATGAGTTCATCCTATAGGGCCTCCGGTGACCGTCTTCGGCCCGTATGAGTGAAAGTACGCCAGAAAGATCATGACATTTCCAGAGTGACCTTCACATTGCGATCGAATGACATCAGGAAACTAGATCCAGAACCTTTGACTGTTTGCAGTTATGAAGGATTTCATTATAAGAGCAAGTATAGCTAAACAAGCTTTTTTCAAAGTCCAAAAAACATATTGTTTCATAATTCATATACTTATGTTTGTGAAAAGTTTAGCTTGAAAAAGGCATTTGTAGAACATTTCTTTAAAATACATGCCACTTGATGCTCCGGAAGAAAACAGGATGCATTAAAAGCCAGGGGGTGAAAACTTTTGAATTTGAAGGTCAAGGTAAATTGAACTTGGTTTGTCTTCTAGGAAACACGCAAGTATCTTCTGTTGCTTCCGAAGGGAGCAAATGAAATGAAAAATAAAAATTATATTTCAATAAAATAAGAAAAATTTGGACATCTTCGTCTTGTTCAAAAGTTTTCACCCCACGGCTCTTAATGCATCGTGTTTCCTTCCGAAGCATCAGTGAATGTTTGAACCTTTTTTAATAGTTGCATTTGAGTCCCTCAATTGTCTTTAGTGTGTGAAAAGATGGATCTCAAAATAATAGTCACTGCTGTAAAGGGTTCAAATATGCGAAAAGGGGTTCCCAAAATTTAATTAATTAATAAATAAATTTAATTTCAATCTTAACATTTAACATTAGTAGATGGTCTAAAGCAAAGCGTTGTTCAATTCTAAAAATCTTTTAGAGCACATAATTTGTTAAAAAAAAGTAACGTATTACACATTAATGATAAATCAGTATATATAAAATTATTTTAATTTACAAGCACAAGTGAGTTATTCCTCTTATCGGCAAGACATATCGGCATAATTATTATATCGGGCCAATGCCGATATTTACATTTACATTTAATATATTGTAGTTCGTTTTTTAACAATAATATTAGTTAGATGCTATTTATACTACTTAGTGCAAGTGGCAGATATTTGCACCTCTGTAGTACATTATAAAACAGTATGCACTAATAATGTATTGAGTGTAACTTATTTTTATATTTAAATTACTAAATGGATGCTGCCATGGGACAATAAAGCCCTCCCTACACCACTGATTTGAAAAGCGAGAAGAATGAGATCGACAAAAAGCGGATTCGAACTCGGGTCAATCGTGTTAAAAAAAGTCACCATTACGCGCTTTATGCCTATGCCACTGGAGCTTCATTTATAGCACTTATAAAATATACACAAAACAATATTTTCAATGCAATATTTTCAGAAAAGCCACTCAGTGATCTAAAAGAACTGACAGGGCTGACGCAAGATAGAGCATCTGATAATGGCCAAACGTCTCCATATCTGCAATTGTGTGCAATGTGCTATCACATGTGCCATCAGCTGCAGTCAGCATTCAGCCGTACTGTCCAGCATGACTCGAGAGTTGTCTCTCACAATAGGCTTCTTAATGCACTACAACCTCTGACTTGCAATCACAGGCTGCCAATGAACCTGTCACGGGGTGAGTGCTTCCTGTGTCACGGCCCTCTGTCTGAAAGTGTTCTTCCACAGCAAACTCGCTCCATTGTGTTTGAATGCCCAGTCAGCACCAGGAAGCTGTTTTGCGTGTTTGTCTAAGCCTGTGTGTGTGTGCTGATCTTATTGCGGTTTCACCAACTAGGGGAAGAATTAAAGGAATAGTTCACCCATAAATGAAAATTCTGTTATTAATTACTCACCCTCATGTCGTTCCAATCCCATAAGACCTTTGTTTATCTTCGGGAACACAAATAAAGATACTTTGGATGAAATTTGACCACTTTCAGACCCTGCATAAAAGCAACGCAACTACCACATTAAAATAGTCCATGTGACATCAGGTTCAACCGTAAATTTATGAAGTTACGAGAATATTTTTTGTTTGCAAAGAAAACAAAAATAGTTACTTTATTCAAAGATTTCTGCTCTCCTGGGACAGTCTGTCACATGGACTATTTTAATCATGTCCTCGGTACGTTTCTGGGCCTTGACTGTGGTAGGACTCTTGCTGTCTATGGAAAGTCAGAAAGCTCTCGCATTTTTATCAAAAATATCTATGTGTTCTGAAGATGAACAAAGGTCTTATGGGTTTGCAACGACATGAGGGTGAGTAATTACTGACAGAATTTTCATTTTTTTGGGTTAACTACCCCTTTAAATTGTCACATATGTAAAAACAGCAAGGCGTCAAGTTGCCTCATGTACTATTTTAGCCTCCATCTCTGGATTACACCGTATTAAAGTGGTTTGACATTATCTACATGGCAAACTAACTGCTCCACCCGGCACCGTCTCACACACATTCACTTAATCAGACAGGAAATGACACCAAACAATTTGTCACCATCCGACAGTGGTGCCAAAGAGTCAAAAGATCAACATAATGTACACTTATTTTGGATACCGGAGCTGGGAGGGCACACTGACTCCATCTAAACACTGAAATGAACCACACTTCTGCTACTTACATCAGCTTGACTGACCTTCTGCCGCTTTTCACTGGTGGACTCATGGAGCTGGGATTCAACTGAACTGTGAACAGGTTCATAGATGATATGTCTGAGTGTGCGCACATGTGTGTGGTCTTCCATTGGTTTGGGTGTGCCTGATCCTCAAAGTGCCAAACACAGCACATGATTATGTGTGAGAGTGTGATGCTTATGTTATGCGTGTGTCTTAAATTGTAGTTTCAGGCACTGAGCCACATCGGCATAATAATTGGGGAGACCAAGTTGTGTTTTGGCTGCTTTACTCTCCAGCGTAACATTAGCAAAGTTTAATAACACCGTTAAAATTTCCTTTCTTCTTACACTGCACTATTTTCGGTTTAAGGCGGCATCCATTACCATAGCTACATGGAGAGTGCTGTGGCAGCCAGTGGAAACAAAGAGTCAAGCTCAGGCCTAACATATGGGAGGGAGCGATAGGATATCGGGACAACCATCTTGCAACCCAAGCCAGACCAGAAGCACTTAGCTATGAACCGTTATCGTTGGAGGAACTGGAATATTGAACGTTGAACATGCCCCTCTGTGCTCTTGAGGAACGGTGGGATACTATTAGCCAGGAACTGTTGCGGTGTGAGAACTCGAGGGGTGCTCTGGATAGAGAAAGAGAGAGTGGGAAGAGGAAAAGGCTGTTTGAGAGCTGGCCTCCAGCTGTTTCCACCCTTGTCTAGTCCTGCAGGAAACACCTCTGCAACCGAGCCTCACGAGCAGCCAAACTCTCACACTCTCCATCCATGTCAGCAGCTTAGAAAGTGGTCCGTGTTTGATGACATGAACAAACAGCTCACGCCACTCTTTAACAGGAAGGACCGGAGGATGTGGCCGCAGTCAACAGTCCAGAAAAGACAAAGAAGGAAAATGCGGTTTCTGAAGTCTGATTCTCAAGGGTTCTTTAGACATTTAGACATCAGAATTTAAACATACGCCAGGGCTGCCTGACTTCAGTAACGTAACGTTGTAGCGAATCTTGCCAAAACTTCTGATACAAACCAGGCCCGAGTATTGAATGTAGGACTTCAGGAGCCTCCTTTTGAGATTGAACGAAACTGATGGCCTAGTTAACATTGTGCTGCTCGACGTTTTAAGTTTCTCTTGCATGACTGTTCTGAGATCAGTTCTCGGTAGGCATCGCAGTCCAACAGCGCCATGTGAACTGATCCTCTTTAATATGGAACATACAGTAAGTCTGTAATCAGCTTTTGCAGTACGGCCAAAACTCACCAAGACCTGTAACTTTCCACGGTTTTCTTTGAAGCCAGCCAATTGGACACCGACCCAGAGCGCTTACAACCTTTAAACGTCTTTAAACACAAGCCCCTTAAGCAGAAATCAGCACCTACAGCCAAGCCCAGAAGAACTGCTGTACCTCCCAACCATGAACTGTCTGAGACTACTTGCTGAGTAGTTTGGATAAGCTGCACCGCCGCCTACGGTGCGAAACCGATGCGTGATGTATGGGGACATAACTTTTCTTTTAAAAGACACGTACCTTGCATTACCTCTATAGGCTCCATCTGAGCTTTGGTCATTAGAGATACTTTAATTGGAGCTCTAAAGCGTTTACAGATGGGGAGCAGAACAGATTCCAAATGTAGGCTCGTTAAAACAAGTACATGGGCGCCTTGATCTGTAGTGGAAAGGATCTCATTTCTCCTCTCTTATTTGTACTTATCTGCTATTTTCTGGTCTCACACTGGGGGGAAACTTCTCCAGGTGTCAAAGACTAGTTCCTACACTTTAAACCTGAGGGGTTAGATAGTGGATGGATAATTTAAGTAAAACAAGATTGTTTCACTAAAAATGTCTTTCTTAACTTAATGAGGTTATTAAAGGGTTGGCGAAAGCCTAAACTGCTTTTGGAAGAATCAGAAAGCCAATAAATAACAGTGAGAGCCAACTGAAAACTAACCACACAGGTTTAAGAGATTCAAGGACTGAGGTTTAAATGTTCATGATACCAGTAGAGAGATGTTTGGTGAACATCTGTGTACCATAAAAAGTGTGGCGCTGTCACAGCTAATTAGAGTGAAGAAAGACACTGCTAGGACATTCTGGGAATTGTAATGTTGAGAAACACAACTCAACATCTCAATTTCAACACTAACAATTTAGATATTTGTCTTTCGGATGTTGTAGATGGAGTGATATCTGGGGAAGAGGTCTTGGTGTCTTGCAAATGGGTTCTCTTATCAAATGGGTTTCAAATCTTAGTGCTGCCCCCCTCCTTCCGATGCAGATAAACTGTTTCTCAAATAAATAATTAGCATTGTCATTTCTCCTAAAGAGAAAATGTTCTGCCTTTTTGTACATTCAGTCCGTTCCCCTCGACTCAGTTTTCCCCAAACACAATCCAACTAAGTGAAGCTTTGCTTACTGCAGGGAAAGTCTGGCACCAACAAAAGCGACATGTGCCACAATTATGAAGTGTAAAATTCCTTTTTCCACAACCCTCTCCCTCCTCTCTTCATTTGAGAGTTGGTAATGGTGCAATTGAGGCAATATGCTCTGCATTAGCAAGAAAAAGATTATGCTTCATTCTGATGGATGAGTAATTTTGTGGATAGGGGTGAAAAAGAGAGAGGGTGGGGTCTGGAGAATGTTGTGGTCTGGTTCCAGATATTCAGATCCCCTTCCGACCTCAAACTCCGAATGGCCTGCGGTCTTCACTTAACTCAAAAGACACCAGATACAGTCTGTTCTTAATGGTTCTTTTGACAAGTTATCTGATAAATCTGCCTCGGGTTGAGCTTAAACATAGTCATGGACTGTAACGGACGAAAAAGAAAAACATGGGAAACGAGAAAACATAAGCTATATTGTCAAACTTGTTGTTGGGTTGTTAACTGCCAGCATATTTACGAAAAGAATGTTTAATTAGTTTTTCTGGTGTTAACACAGTGTTAAACAATATTAGAAAAAAGTCCAGATGTTGTGATGAAAACAAGATCAAAGCCAATGGTTATTAAATGTTGTAAAGTACAACATTTCCAGATTGGTTTACATTGCAACCAACAAAGATTGACTTCAAATACACAACAGCTTCTTGCCTTAATAGATACTTTAAAGTATAGTACGCCCAAAAATGAAAATTCTGTCATTGATTTCCAACCCTTAAAGGTTGTATCAGCGATTTCTAGCCTAAAACATAAAGTGTCAATTTCAGCTGACCTTTCTTCACGATCCGCTCGCTGCCTGCCCCATAAATTGTCTGTGAAAAAAACGCGTCTCTCTGGTCAGCCTAGGGTCCGAGATTTGCCAAAAAAAACAATCGGCACTACCAACCTTTCCACAGATAAACAAACAGTGTTCCAACCAATCAGCGTCAGGGGTTTGGTGTTGTGGACTTTCCTACTGGTGCAGGGATGTGAGGGAGGCGGAGCGAAAGTCCACAACACCAAACCCCTGACGCTGATTGGTTGGAACACTGTTTGTTTATCTGTGCAATAATTGTTTTTTTGGCATATCTCGGACCCTAGGCTGATCAGAGAGACGCGTTTTTTTCACAGACAATTTATGGGGCAGGCAGCAAGCGGATCGTGAAGAAAGGTCAGCTGAAATTGACACTTTATGTTTTAGGCTAGAAATCGCTGATACAACCTTTAAGACCTTTGTTTATATTCGGAGTACAAATTAAGATATTTCTGATGAAATCCGAGAGCTTTCTGGCCCTGCATAAACAACAATGCAACTATGACGTTCAAGACCCAGATAGGTAATAAGGACATCATTAACAAGATACTATCATAAATGGTGGTGGAGGCTGACACGGAAGAGAAGAAATTGTTAAATAAAGACGTTTTGTTTTCTTTGCATACAAACAAAACTCTTGTAGCTACATTAAATTAAGGTTGAACCACTATTGTCTATTTTAACAATGTCCTTAATACCTTTCTGCGCCTTGAATGTTTAAGTTGCGTTGCTCTAAATGCAGGGTCAAAAAGCTCTTGGATTTCATCAAAAACTTTGTGTTCCGAAGATGAACAAAGGTCTTACGGGTTTGGAACGACATGAGGGCGAGTAATTAATGACAGGATTTAACCTTATTTAAGGAAGCCTGAAATGGATTCAAATACAAAGATGTACTTACTATGCAGTAGGCCACCAGGGCTCCTTGGACAAAGCCAGCTAAGACATCAGTTGGGTGGTGCTTGTGATCAGAAACGCGTGATAATCCGGTGTAGAAGGCCATCATTAGCAAAGTGAACTGGAGGAGTGGCCTCAGCAGACGGGCTCCTCGCCACGTGAACCGAGACTGCAGGTAGAACTAAAGAAACAGAGATGGAAAGCAATTTAGACAATGGCAACATTTGTGTTTTATTACATAACAGCTTAGAGAAAATTAGATAGAAAACAAACCAAGGTGGAGAAAAACAAAGAAAAGGAAAGGAGTGAACAAAAAAAAAAACGGTTTCTCTAGTCAACTAAATCCAAGGACCCCTTGTAGAGTTTGCTTTCGGTGAACAGGAAGACTCATTAGGGTAAGAAAACAAATGGTTGAAGGTTACAAAGATGAGTGGAGGATGGGGGTCAGGAGGACAAACTGTTGACGACGCTCCGGCGGCCCATCAGTCCTGAAACCCTTCAAACTGGGTCAGTCAAGGACCCTGTACTCATCACCCTCCCGTAATCATCCATCACCACACGCGAAGGAAAACTTCCATTATGGCCCAAACCACAGCAGACAACAGAAATCTCTGAACACACCCTTACACGCAGACACTAACTGATAAACACTCTAGCACACGATCTGTTAGACAAAACAAACAATGACAATCTTGAGCTTTGAGCTCCCAAACGAAGGTGTGTACAAGGTCATGTCTGCTTTCCTGAACAGCTCTCTCCTCACTCCGAAGGCATTGTTGTACGTAGAGAGGAAGGAATCCCTCCCTGAGGATGTTTGGGAGTTGGAGTTTCCTTACTGGATGAAATTCTCAGAAGATGCGAGGATGGGTGTGCCTGTACAAGCAGATTGACAGCTCTTTGAGTCTTCGCAACATGGGCCAAAAATATTCACGCCACCTCAGAGGCAGCAAGACTGAAGATAAATAGAGGCTCCTCAATCATTTTCAATTGATCTAATCTCTCAAAAACAACCCCTCAGAACGGAAGGATGGTAGCGATAAGCATCTAAGGGTGTTTATGCGCGGCTGTGCGCTTGTGCCACAAACCAATTGGAATCAACATATGGCCTGCCGTCTCATTTCAATTTACATTGCGGCCCAAAGCAGGAAGTCCTTGAAAATATGCTGAAATGCCTGCATCAGCAAACGTTTCTTCCTCTCACGCTACTGTATATGAGCTCTTGGGTTTACAGCTGGCTAAATAAAAGAGTTATATGTCACAGATGACTGACTGAAATGGAGATACTTGCTTGATTATATGGCTAAAGTTCATCTGAGGCAAAAGATAAATAAATAAATTCATACTCATGTTCATTTCGGTCCAGCTTGGCCTCAGTGTTGGCAGTAAAGAGAAAATTTCTAACCGAGCATCTGTAGCTATTTCGACCACAGGCTTTAATACGCTTGGCATTCCAATGCTGAAAAAAGCTCCAGCGGAGAACTTACAAACAAACGTGTCAATAATATCTTTGATCAGGCCATGTGAATGCAACGGAACGCTCTTCGACCGCAGATCTGTGGCTTATGGAGACAGAGGTCTGTCCGCTTATTTCTGACTGACGTGACTGCAAATTAAATCACAAAAGTGAATTAATAAATTAGGATTGTGAAAATGAACTGAATGAGTAATCCCCGGGGTTTTCCCTTCCTCTTTATGTTCTTGTTTTGTTATTGGCTTTTAAGAGTTTTTTTTTTTTCTCACATCACAGATGACAAACTGAGAACAAAATAATTTTATGTTTACTGTTCTGATTATTCATGAAGGCTTTCAGAGTTTTCCAACCTTCCAACCTAATAATAAAGAGCTAGAAATAGCAGTTTGGTTTTCCAAAGTTAAAGGATTAGTTCACATTCAGAATGAAAATTTCCTGACAATTTACTCACCCCATGTCATTCAAAATGTTCATGTCTCCCTTTCTTAAGTCAAAAATACTTTGAGGAAAAAATTCCAGGTTTTTTTTCTCCATATAGTGAACTTCAATTGGAGGCAACGGGTTGAAGGTCCAAACTGCAGTTTCAATGCAGCTTTAAAGGGCTCTACACAATCCCAGCTGAGTAATAATGGTCTTATCTAGTGAAATGACTGGTCATTTTCTTCGTCTGTGTTCTCCGGTTAGGTCGAAAAACTCCATCTCATTTTCTCCTCCAACTTCAGTATCATCTTACGTCATTGTTTTTTCCTAAAGGTTGTTTGAGTTTCTTTGCACCTTAACTTTGTAAACACTGGGTCGGTACTTCCGTCTATGTCACGCATGACCTTTCCAACCTGATTATGTAACGTGTGAAGTCCAGTTAGTGCAAGACGAGCATTTGTGGTTTAAAAGTATATTATTTTTTACATTTTTTTTTTTTTTTTAGAAAATGACCAATCGTTTCGCTAGATAAGACCCTTATTCCTCGGCTGGGATTGAAACCCTAACACTAACCCTAAACCGAACCCTATGAAACTGCAATTTGGAACGTCAACCCTTTTGCTTCCATTAAAGTCCACTATATGGAGAAAAATCCTGGAATATTTTCCTTTCCTTAATTTCTTTTTTCGACTTTCAATCTTGGATGACATGGGAGTGAGTAAAGTATTAGGAAATCTTAATTCTGGAAGTTAATTTATTCTTTAAAGAGACCTTTAGAGCAGCAGTGACATTCTCATGCTCTTTTTCGCACAACAGTGAATATTGCACAATGAGGGTAATGTTATCGTCATTTCACTTCAAAAACCAACAAATGACCGCAAGACAAACAAGACAACCAGGGCCTCTGGATAACATCCACCCATAAGCTCTCGAAGACATTTTCTACTTCTACTTTTTTTGAATTGGGACTCACGGCATCCCAACTTAAAGGTTGTATCAGCGATTTCTAGCCTAAAACATAAAGTGTCAATTTCAGCTGACCTTTCTTCACGATCCGCTCGCTGCCTGCCCCATAAATTGTCTGTGAAAAAAACGCGTCTCTCTGGTCAGCCTATGGTCCGAGATATGCCAAAAAAACAATCGGCACTATCAACACACCACAGATAACCAAACAGTGTTCCAACCAATCAGCGTCAGGGGTTTGGTGTTGTGGACTTTCCTACTGGTGCTGGGACGTGAGGGAGGCGGAGCGAAAGTCCACAACACCAAACCCCTGACGGTGATTGGTTGGAACACTGTTTGTTTTTGTGTGGAAAGGTTGGTAGCGTCGATTGTTTTTTTGGCATATCTCGGACCCTAGGCTGACCAGAGAGACGCGTTTTTTTCACAGACAATTTATGGGGCAGGCAGCGAGCGGATCGTGATGAAAGGTCAGCTGAATTTGACACTTTATGTTTTAGGCTATAAATCGCTGATACAACCTTTAAGGGCTTTCTACACTAAAATGGCAAAAAGAGATTTCTGGTATATGTTGGGACTGCGAGAGGTCATGGAAGGGTGACGTCTGACACATGGAGTCCTACTGACGCTGATCTCTTTAGCTGTAAGCCAGCACGTCTGAGTCTGAAGATGTAGAGATGAGCTCTGCGACTTCTCCAAACTCTTAAAGTGGCTCTGTTCCTCAGGGCGAGAGTGGGGTCCTCTCCACACGTAGGCATCCAAGAGCTGATAAGAACAGCAGACCCTGAGGGCTCAGATACAGCCCATCAAATCTACCTCTTAGCATCTTGCTATCAGAGCTCAGATAAGCCAAACGTGACGCAGACGGTGTGGGGTGTATATGGCTCTCCCATCTCTTTGCTTTTTGAGTTGGTGGCAGCAGGAATGGCAGACGGTGTGGTCTTAAATTCTCCAGCGACATCCGAACTCAAAACACAAACATATACACACGCCCTGTGAAGATAGCAAGCTCCATCCTACTGACATTCTCCATCTGGTTCCTCCCTGCAGGCGAACTGGGTCGTACCATCAGCACTGATAATGGTGTATCAAATGGGACAATGGAAAAGATCCTGGTTGGTTAATAAAGGATTCATTTTTTTATTGACATTTAAGTTGTTTAAAACTTCATTTTCCATTTCAAGTTTTGTTTTAGCCAAAAACAACAAGCAAATCTATTGTTTTACTTGGAACAGAGTCATATGGACCCCATTTGATACTTTTTATGTAAATAAAGGTTTATCCTTTTGAATTCTGAAATAGAAAGTCATACAGGTTTGGAGAAATGTGAATAAACTAATCCTTTAACCCCAGGAATTGACTAGTTCAGGTCATAGAAGCAGCCACAAAATGGCGTGTTAAGGCCAACTTGGGACGGGAAACAGAAAAAGCAAGAGAGATGTGGTATAATAAATCATATTAGCTTAACCAAAAAGGTGAGTGAGGAAAACGATACTTATTTCGTAATATTTTCAAAGGTTTTTCATGGCGCTGTGCATGGTTTTGTGGGTCACTCTGAAGTGCATTTGCACTTGCCAGTTCTGGTAGAAAACTGTCAAAGTTGACCGCTGAAGGCTTTTCTGTTCTGGTCCAAAAATATTACTGCAAAGCCAACGCAGCCATGTTAATGACCACAATGTAGAGAAATAAGCTTGAAAACAGCAGGTAGAAGATTTGCCGGAGTGGTTTATGCTTGTTTCTACTCTGTCCATGGTCTCGTATCATTCACCGTCTGTTTTCTGGTCACTACGGCTTACTAGAGCATCTTGTGTCACCATGTGGTCTGAGAGGTGCAGTGACACAGCAGCCAAACCAGAAGTCATTAGAATATGGAGTGTGGAGGTCATAGAAAAGCTAGGAAATAACCAGTTTGCTGCCCACGAAATACCCACATACACTTGCTTCCTAGAACAAACTAGGAAACTGCTGTTTCAATTCAATGAGCACATGAGGGTGAACAGCCACTCTGGCATTGATCTGCATGGATGTTGTGGCTCACTAAGACCCTGATATACACCATTCATCCACATATATGTATAGTACTAGCAGTCTAGCAGTCACTCTAGGGGGTAGAGCTCAACTTATTATATTTAAGCATCTTAACCTGACTATGATCAACATGAAGCAGAGATATCTTATAAATAAATAAACAAACTGCACCATTTCAACATGAAAATGTGCCCAGTATACACACATTCCAAAAGTTTGGAACCAGTAAAATTTGTAATGTTAAAAAAAAAAAAAAAAAAAAAAAAAAAGGTTTTTATGCTCATCAAGGCTGCATTTATTTGATCAAAAATACATAAAAAAGCTGTAAAATTGCAAAATGTTATTATAATATAAAATAATAGTTCTGATTTTAATATCCTTTAAAATATTATTTATTTATGTGATGCAAAGCTGAATTTTCAGCATCATTACTGCAGTCTTCAGTGTCACGTGATCCTTCTAAAATCATTCTAATATGCTGATTTTTTACTTTTATCATCAATGTTGGCAACAGTTTTCAAAATTCTTTTCTGAAGGATCATGTGACACTAAAGACTGATGCTGAAAATTCAGCTTTGCATCACAGAAATTAAATTTTAATAAATATTAAAATAGAAAAACTTTATTTTACACCGTAATATCACAATTTTATTTTTTTCTGTGTTTTTGATCAAATAAACGCAGCCTTGATGAGCATAATTAACTTCTTTAAAAACATTAAAAATCTTACTGATTCCAAACTTTAGAATGGCAGTGTGTATATATACGTAAAACTGTTACTTTACATCTGAATAATTCTAATTATTGTAGTTTTATAGTCAGAATTATAAGAATGATTAATAATTATAATAAAAATAATAAAAGTATTTATTTCTGTGATGGCAAAGTTGATTTTTAGCAGCCATTACATTACATTAACATTATCCTTCAGATATCATTCTAATACACTCACTGCAAAAAATGCTTTTCTTACTGAGATTTTTTTGTCTTGTTTCCAGGCAAAATATCTAAAAAAAATTGTTTTTTTTTTTCTGAAAACAAGACAATTTTTTTTACTTGGCTAGAAAATCCTTCTTGATTTAAGATTTTTAGATTTGAATTTAAATAATTTTTAGATATTTTGGCTGGAAACAAGACAAAAAAAATCTAAGTAAGAAAAGCATTTTTTGCAGTGCTGTATCCTATATTACATATTTTTTCAATATTCCTTGATTAACACTGTTTAAAAGAACAGCATTTATTTCAAATAAAAATGTCTTTAACATTATAAATAACTTTACTATCACTTTTGATCAAATGAATGAATCCTTTGTGAAATAAATAAATAAAACTTCTGACCCTAAACTTTTGAATGGTATAATGTATGTAATTAAAATTTTAATAAATACATTTCAGATTTATTTCATAATTTTATTTTTTAACATGCAGTTTCATGATAGATGACTTTAATTTTATAGAAAATGTATACTGATCTAACAATTAAAAAAAAAAAAGAAGTCAGTCATGTCACATTTTAAAACTACAAAAAAAAAAAAAAAAAAAAGACAAAAGGTGCAGACTTAATGGAAATTAATCTTGGTTTCTGTGTAATCACTGTGGTTTTTACAAGGAACATCAAAAAAAATAAAATAATAATTAATATGCGTCATGAAACAGGTGTGAGTTCTGTGTTGAGCAATTAAACCAGAATGATTCATTCACAAATTTGGTGAGAACAAAGACCAGTCTAGTTTGACCTGGGCTGCGTATGTGCAAATAAAAGGGGATCACAAGAATGGTGTGAGCTCTCATTATGACTTCAGCGTCTGACCCATGAAGCATGACAGCTAGACTGAGATAATTACAGGGAGCGAGGCCAGGGAAGGGTAACGCTCCAGTCAATAAGACGGCATTGCTTGATCGAGAGCACTTGTTTTTCCCATTTTCCAGATTTATTCAGCACTGCAATTCTGTTTATCATGTGTTGTGCTTTGATATCTCAGAGCATTCTCTCTTGGCCTCTCGTTTTTAACTCTGAAGGCCAAGAGCAGATGGTAAAATAATCTTAGAGAATCACCTTGTATCTTAACATAATAGTCTATTCACATGTTCGCATTTTATAATGGACTTTGACTACACATTGGCTTCAGCTGTGAGAAATCCGGCCAGGATTTCTGATAACATCTGACAATTTGCCCCTCAGAGACAAATCCAAAATGATAATTAAGACCCAAAATGCTGAATGTCTGCTTTTTAGAATCCTGTTTTTCCAAATTCTTGCTTTTCTCCATGAATAATGATGTGTGACACTGGCTGACATCTCTCCTGCCTTGCGGCTAATCACTATGGTTTGAAATACACGAGGTCTATGTGTAAAAACGGATCGTTTTAGTCACAAAACACTCAACAGAACCTGCCAGGGGTCTGGTTCTTAACGTACTGCTTCCTCTTGCATAGGAAGTGCTGCACAGGTCAGTGTTTCAGGCGTCAGGCCCAGCTGTCAAAGTCACACATTACTTTAATGGCTGTTTTGAGAGCATTAGAACCAAACCTGCATGAGACGGAACAGGTTTGTGGCCTCAAACACACTTAAGCACACATATTCTCCATCACCCTCTTAACTTTCTCAAATAATCTCTCAAAACACTGCGAATGAACACCTGGCAACCTCCGTTAGCCGAGCGGCTCCACCTCCTGCCATCTGAAAGGTGTAGGGGCCCATGGAGATGCTGATGATTTAGATCCAGAAAGAAAGGAATTCGAATAAAAGGAGGGAGGAGTGGAGGGACCTTGCGTGTGAAAAGTTTGAAGCCTTTGAAAGAGGCTTTACATACAGTGAGAGACTCCAGGAGGCTGAGTGAAATCTGCCTTTGTGTGTATGCAAAGCTATATTAGGGATCCTGCATAAGGAGAGAATGTAAGAGAAAAGAGAAAATAAATAAAGCATTAGGAATGAGAGAGAAATGAAGGACAACTTCAGAGGGGAGGGAAGTCTATACAGCTGCACAAATAAAAACAGGTGAAGTGCGTCCATCCGGGAGATGAACAAGGAAAATAAGAGTGACCCACATTTCGGAGACCCACAGAGGAGGGTGAAGGGGCGATAGAGGGTCTCTGTTTCATACTAGACATAACAGCCATGAATGAACAGCTCTTTAGATAAATAACAGAACCGTGACAGTGTGAGAGCACCATGCAGTGTGTGTACTTACTGCAAGATACAGCATGGTGTACATCGAAAATGAAGCATGTCCAGAAAAGAAGGATTTCCTGTAGGGAGAAACAAAAGAACATTTAATGCTTTGTTATTAAATGCACAAAAATGTATTTATTTATTTATTTGTCAAGTTTCTATGATGAAATATAAAAATAGATTTTTAAGTAAACATTTTAGTTTAGTTATATTTTAATGTTTTTGAAAGTCTTTAATGCTCACGCTGTTTATTTGATAAAAATAATAATAATAAAAAAATAAATACTAATACTACTAATAATTTTAATGCTCACCAAGGACCAAGTCTGCGTTTGATAAAAAATACAGTAAAAACCATAACATTGTGAAAAATGACTACAATTTAAAATCAGTGCTCAGCAAAGCTGCATTTATTTGATTTATAAAAAAAATTTAAATAAATATTTTACATTTTTAAAAACATGCTGACAGGTTTTTTTTTTAAATAAAAAAATACAGTAAAAAAAATAAACTTTTTGAAAGTCTTTAATGCTTACCAAAGCTGTTTATTTGATATAAACAGAAAATATAAAAAAGATTTTTTTTTTTTTACATTTTTAAAAACATTGTTTTTTCATTTTTTAAAAAGTTTTAAAAGGCTGCGTTTGATAAAAATAAAATAGAGCAAAAACAGTAATATTGTGAAAAATTATTACAATTTAAAATCTTTAATGCTCACGGAGAATGCATTTATTTAAGAAAAATAAATAAATAAATAAAACTTTTATTTTTATATTTAAAACTTAGTCTTAATGCTCACCAAGGCTGTGTTTCATAAAAAATACAGCAAAAACAGTAATATTGTGGAATTTTTTTACAATTTCAAATTAATGCTCACAGAGGCTGCGATTATTCGATTAAAAAAATATAGTTTCTTATTTTTTTACATTTTTAAAAACATGTTTTAAAAAAAAGACTTTAAGGCTCACCCAGGCTGTTTGATAAAATAAAAAAACAGTAAAAACAATATTGTGAAAAATTATTACAATTTAAAATCTTTAATGTTCACCAAGGCTGTGTTTATTTGATTAAAAATACAGTAAGAAAATACAATTTTTAGAAACATTTTATTGTTTGTTAAAGTCTTTAATGCTCATCAAGACTGTGTTTGATCAGAAATACAGTAAAAACAATATTGTGAACAATTATTACAATTTAAAATCTTTAATGCTCACCAAGGCTGTTTATTTGATTAAAATATAACTTTTTAAAAACGTTTTGTTTTTAAAAAATTTGAATGCTCAAAGCTGTGTTTAATAAAAAAAAATACAGTAAAAATAATATAGTATAATAATAATAAAATTACTACAATTTAAAATAGCGGTTTTCTATTTTAATGAATACGTAAATGTAATTTATTCCTATGACACATTATCCTTCATTGTATTGTACTGATTTGCTGCTCAAACACACATTTCTTATTATTATCAATGTTGAAAACAGTTGTGCTGCTTAATATTTTTTATC
This sequence comes from Garra rufa, assembly GCF_049309525.1. Classification (NCBI taxonomy): domain Eukaryota; kingdom Metazoa; phylum Chordata; class Actinopteri; order Cypriniformes; family Cyprinidae; genus Garra; species Garra rufa. The sequence goes on along the minus strand of NC_133373.1, from coordinate 10,374,945 downwards.
TCACCTGGCTTCTTGTACTTTGCTGGCATCACCCATACATGTGTACTGAGTAATATATCCCATAGAGCAGTTGATGGTTGAGTAGTCAGGCTGACAAACGTCTAGGAAGTGCGGCCTCATCCGTCCAACCGAGACCTTGGCAATGTCTGTAAACGATTGGCTGACGGCGCAGCCGAAGATGAACACGCCCACTTGTCTGTAAAGGGCGGAGACATAAGGGTTTCCCACAAACGACTTGGAGCCCTGGTTCAGGTAATGGATCCTGTAGCATTCTCCAATCACAATCTAGAGAACGATTCATTTGCAATAGAAAAAAATAAATAAATCACTGATAGCTGAGATTAATATTCCACATAGGCTCTGTTCCAAAACCTAGCGAAATCCTAAGAAAAAGCCAATTCAAAAATTCAAATGCGTCAACTCTAACCAATTTGTGCAATGCTCGGAACTGCTGCCTACATAGTGTTCCAGATGTCTCACTTATCAAGTTCAATGGTAGTTAAGGATGCCTATGTAGGCAGCTGCCTATACAGGCCTTAGTAAACAAGGCAGCTCACTAGGTTTTGGAACAGAGCTAAATGTCAATAAGATTACAAAGTGACGGTGAATTTGTGAAGTGGTACCACAGACATTAATGTGTCATTGTATAATAATCACAAGATTTCAGTGGTCAGGTAGGGCATGCAGGGTGGAGTTAGACAACATGCAAATGAAGTACCAGTTAGAAAAGCACATGAATCAAAAAAAGCAAAAATAAACAAGTGAAAGAAATGAGAGAAAATGAGTAACCTGAGTTATGACTGAGCATGGCCTGCCCATTGCTGGTGATATTTTAATGATATGGAACGTATTATGCTTCTAAAGGTTACGGCTTTCATGAGCAGTTAGAGTATGGGTTTTGAAACCAGCGGGACGTAAATTTGAGCAGAGAGGCAAGGGTTATGAAGTACATAAACCATGCCTTAATGAGATATTTACTATCTCTTGCTCTCTTTTTTCTTTTCTCTCTTCAAACTGTAGAGGAACGCTGTTGTGGTGGTAGTGAAGAGAGGGACTGCTTTCCCTGAGGCCTAACCAAACTAGGACTGGAGACACTGCTAATTAACTACAGCTGTGTGAGGGGTGCCAACACACACACACACACACACACACACACACACACACACACACACACACGTATATACATATATATGCACACACAGTCCTTGTTTTAATCAGGAGAATTGCTGAGCATGGGAACATGTCTACTCCAGACAGTGAGGCACGCATGTCTCCTTATGGGATCTCCATGGAGTCATGGTTTGGTGTGGTGCCAGTTTACAGGGGCTTTTACTGCAAGACCACTTCCCTCATCTCCACCACTTTATTCCACAAGGGGTTCGGCCTGGCATCATGTTGAATTTTTGCTTTCAGACATTGTTTTGGAGTTTCACAAGAGCTAAATGTAGGTTTGATGTTGCATTCTTTCTTGTTCTTGGTCGAACATGTGTTCTCCAGGTGACTGGGTTCATTTGTAAGAGGTTAACCCTTTGACAGCTGTCAGAAAGGCTGTGAATGTCCACTAATTCAACACCTCAGCAGCTGTGAGGCAGTTTAATCTCTTGTCCAGATTTATCTGCACTTAAATTGAATTTTGGGAGGCTTTTAGTTAGGGTGTTTTTTTATTTATTTTAGTGCTGTCAAATGATAAATCAAGATTAAAAAACATTTGTTTGTTTATATATATTTACATGCGTATATTTATATTAATTTAATTTATATTATATATAGTTATATTTAATATATAAACATAACACTTTTCTTAAATATATACATGCATGTGTGTGTATTTACAGATACATAATAAATATACACAACACACACACACACGTTACATAAAAACTTTTCTTTTAGATGTGATTCATCGTGATTATTCGCTTGACAGAACTAATTTGTAAATTGTAGTAAATCTCACAAAATCTGTCAAAATCCAAAAGAAAATAGAAACTATAAATACAAAATAACATAAATATGAAAAATTTAGGAAATCATATTTTGGACCATTAGGGTTTTTTTTATTTAGCACTTTGATATTATTTTCATGAAATGAAGTTATTAGGGTGGAAGTGATATTTCCACCCAAATTCTCAGTTTAAAAAAAGCTAAAAATCCCTAAATGTTTTCTTGAAATTAAAATATATTTCAAATTACTCATTTTGTAATGGTTTTGTAATTAAAATTGTGAATTCCACTAATTAATTCACTAATCTTTTGAACTTAAAGTACACTTTCTTAATATACCAAAGAACAGGTAAACTTTGATTTTAATTTTAACCATAGCATGTTAATTAATATTACATTTTAACTGAATATCTTTACTGCACTACATCCATCGCAAATGCATCATTAGAAATATATATTTACAAATGTTTAAATACATGGCACTAAGTATATTCTCTAAAAGTATATTTAAAAGTATCCTGAAGTTTTCTATCATATTATCCATTTAAAAATTTTTTTTTTTTTACAATTTTAAACAATCAGCATTGCTGTTTTTGAGAATTACTTTTTTTCAAAAAAGTAAAAACACAAAAATAGCAATATAACAAAACACATGCAGACAAAAGAAGACAGAACAGAAACAGAAAAGAGAGAATAAGATCGAGACAGAAAGAAGAAGAGGGACAGCGATAGCCCTGACCATGGTCAATCTCTTGATGTTGAGTTATTCAAATATTTTAAATGAAAAGATGGGATGGGGAGGATTGGTTAATAGATTTTAAAAGAATTATGGGTAGAATTCTCTGCTAGAAGTCACCATTTATTTCTACGGTTATTCTACTGGTCTAATAGGGGGTGAGGGATGTAGATGGGATGTTTATATGAATCAGTGGTATATTTATATGAATATATATATATATATATACATAAGAGAGGAACTTACAGCAAGGATGGCAATTAGAATGCCTGCGGCACAGAGCACGGCATCGCTTATGGTGTCCCCGTTTTTATACGGGTACTGGATGGACTGGTCACTGCAGTAAAACCCGCGATGGTACGGCTTGATTGTGCTAGTTTCAATTATCAGGAAAGGCAGGCCAGCTACAGCGAAACACACACACGCACACACATAAAAAGAGAGAGGGGGAGAGAGAGAGAAAAAGAGAGAGAGATTTCAGGTCAGTCACAGAAAGACACACGCAGGTAGCGGCACAGCACAGCACAGCACACGGCAGCCGAGGATTATGGGAAATACCAGGCAGGGAAGGAGGGTCTGACATGGTAGCTCGGCTTCTGAGAGAGTGAACGGCTACATATAGCTAAGGTTTAGCACAGTTTCTCCTATATAAAGGCTATAAACTATAATAACTCTCTCAGAAGACTTGATTTCCCATGCAGACGCCCCACTCGCCTGGCCCCATGTCCCCTGTCTGAGGCCCCTCTATGGGGCACTTACGCTGGCAATGGGCAGGAGGAGGCCCACGGCTGTCAGCACAGAAGAGGGCACAGTGCTGCTTTTATAGGCGTAGCGGATACTGTCGTCCGCGCAGTAGAACCCACGCTGGTACGGCTGCACTGTCGATTTATGCAACACCATCGAGGGCAGCATAACTACGCAAAAGACACACACACAGACCCCGTGGGGCGTGTCATGATACACACTTACCTGAGACGACAGGGATGTTTCACATGACTTACATTCATAAAGCGTAATTTATAATGAAAAACACACTGCAAAATCAGTATTTTGGCTTTTTTTTCTTGCTTTAAAGCATTTCGTATAATTATTTTTGCCTTAAAATTAAGATTTATGCTTCATAGGAAAAAAATAAACTGCTTTTAAAATGTATTCTTTAAAAACAAGACATTTTTATTAGAGAACAACATACTGAAAAATACTGATTTCAGTGTAAAAAGCATGAAAATCGAGTGCAAAAAGCATTAAAGGAGAAGTTCACTTCCAGAATAAAAATTTACAAATAACATACTCACCCCCTTGTCATCCAAGATCCATGTCTTTCTTTCTTCAGTTGTAAAAAAATTGTTTTTTGAGGAAAAAGTTTCAAGATTTTTCTCCATATAGTGGACTTCTATGGTGCCCCGAGATTGAACTTCCAAAATGCAGTTTAAATGCGGCTTGTAAGATCCCAAATGCGGTTGTAAATTATCCCAGCCAAGGAAGGGTCTTATCTAGCGAAACAATCATGTATTTTTTTTATTATTTTTTTATTACAATTTATATACTTTTTAACCTCAAACACTAGTCTTGCTCTGCCTGAACTGAAGTTTTTTCCGGTTCATGACAGTTAGGGTATGTCGAAAAACTCTCATCCATCTCATTTTCTTAACTTCAAAAATCATCTTTCGCTAAATAAGAACTTCTTCCTCATCTGGGACTGTTTAAAGCTGCATTTAAACTTAATTTTGGAAGTTCAAACTCGGGGCACCATAGTAGTCCACTATATAGACAAAAATCCTGAAATGTTTTCCTCAAAAACAATTTCTTTAGGACTGAAGAAAGGAAGACATAAACATCTTGGACGACAAGACATTATCTGTACATTTTTGTTCTGGAAGTGAACTTCTCCCTTAAAACTGAGCAAATGGCATTGAAAATTAAAGCAACTGTCATAGGAAATGTATTAAAACCGACACCAGTAGGCAAACTAGGAAGTTCTTGTAGCCTTTATCTAATCTCCGGAACAAAGCACTAGCTCAAAGTGTTGCTACTACAAGAGCTGTGTACACAAACCCTCAGAGAGCGCACATAATGTGCTGTGTATCCAATACACATTGTCTTGAAGTAACAGTTTGCGCGTTTGCTAATTAAGTAATTTGCGCAAAGCGACACAATAGCGAGAGAAGCTTCCCGTCCTTTTGGCTTGGGTTTAGGGCTATTGTCAGTGCAAAGTAGCTTAGAGATAAAGACAATGCAGCCTAATGGCATTAAGCAAAGCTTTTCGGCAAACAATACTGTATGGAGAGCTTCACAGAAGTAATTCAACACAGATAAGACCTTATAATGAACACCAAACCCATCAAAGTCCTTGTTTGGTTTTATAGTTACGCTGAGTAATTCAAACTTATTTGTAAGGTATTAATAAAAACAAGGGTGACGTGCCTGTTTAGTGACACCTTTGGTGAAGTCTTGTTCCAAAACCTAAGGGTTAAATCTTAAAGTGATAGTTCACCTCATGAGCTATGAAAATTACTTCATGATTTATCCACCCTCAAGTGTATATGACTTTCTTCTTTCAGATGAATACAATCGGAGTTATACTGAAAAATGCCCTGGCTCTGGACAGGTTATGGATTCTTCAGGTTCATTTGTGGTTTTGCTACAACATTTTCACAGCAGTTTAGTTTATGTCCATCTGTTTTACGAGGGAACAATGATGGAAGCACTTTTTGTGGTTAAAAGCAAAAACCCAAAGACTTATGTCGTGGAGGGTTTCCCTTGGTATAGAAATGAACAACAAACTACATGCACATTATTTGGCATGCGTCTAAACCAGTGTATTTTTTTCTGTAAGGTGCCAGGCTGGGACCTCAGCCCAAAATGGCCGACTCATTAAAATGTCACACGTCCTGCAAAACACACGTCAGCTGTCATCATCCAGCCAAAGGCGGGAAAAATAAATACATATTTTCGAATCAAAGCAAACTAAACATCAGACTCAAAGTTGTGGTGGGAGCTTTGAAACGTTCCCCTTGAAGGATTGTAAAATGTGTGAATAGCAAGAAAAACAAAGCTTAGCTTACGCCGACCACCCAAACGTCTGGAACGGTGTTTGGAGCGAAAGAGAGAAGGGGGCGTTTGGGCTTTTTGTGGTTGGAGAGAGGGGAGGCTGCAGCCGTGGTGACTGATCCTTTCTAACACACAAATGTATACATACAATAAACCAAACCTTTAAGATGTAAGATCATACTAGCGCTGGGAATCAGAACGTTCTGAAAAACAACTACCCTCAGGCCTCTTTGCTTCTTTTCACTTCTTCTCCTCAACCTCCAAAAACTTCATGACGACGTTCTTAAGTGAATAATATTCAAAGGAACATGAAGTTGTGGCTTTTTGACATAAGGTCATGCATAACATAAGCTACTTCATCTACATGCGGTCAAACACCTCAGTCTTTCTTCTATTCCCTCGCTCTCTACTTTTTAAACAGATGGGCATTACCAGAATTAAGGAAGTAGACACTTTCCACACCTGCAAAAATATAGTGCTTCGAGCCACAGGGGTTTGTATAAAGTGTTATCACGGGTGCTTGAGTTGGGGACGCTCAAAGAAACTTGACTTAGCTAATTCAACCTCAGAGTATGAAACTGGGTGGAGGGAATACACATGCAGACATGGACGCACATTCCTCCTTGGCACCGCTTGTGACGTTTTCAGATCTGTTCTGACCACAAGGTCAAATTTGCTTAGAGTGTCTGGAAAAACCAAGTGTACAGACAACACAAACCATATACATTTCTGTTAGGGTGTGTATATATCTGCACACGTTTGTTAGATGAGTGATCTGATCCTCAAAGCTAGAGTACAATGCATTTTTAGTGGGAAAGACAGCAAAAATAGAAATTTATAAAATGATCTATTGTAGTATTGGGGGGGTTTAAATATGTTGCAGGTAGGGCTGGGCGATATGGCCTAAAAATAAAATCCCCGATTTTTTCACAAAAAATCCGATTTACGATTTAAATCGATTTTTTCCCCCCTACTTCTTTTAGCATGTAAAGAAACCCCAGCTTTTCCACAATATATATGGGCACCATATATTTTGCAATATACATTGCAACTGCATCAGTGATCACTTTCCACCAGGCCCCATTCTTATCATACCAGACACAGTAAATGTTTGTAAGACAAATAAATATGAGACGGGAGGAAAATATATATTGCCATGCTTTTCTCTTGCACTTATATCGTATACAAAAATATACAATTTTGAACACAGAAATATTAAATGATTTAAAAAACTGAAACGATCTGCCAGCAGGTGGTGGTAAGACACTGATTTAATTACTGAATCATTTCATCCATTTGATTCGTTTGAACAGATGGTTCATTCAAGAATAAAGCAAGTGACTCTTTATGAATGGGGAATTGAATCATTTCACTAGATTCGTTTAAAAACGCACGTTCATTCATAAACGAAACACCGCTGTGTTTGAGTGGAGATGCGCAGCGGCTCAGATGTGACTTGTTTCAGATTACTTTTGACGACGAAATAGAGCAAAATCAGGCAATAGTGTTATAGTCAGACAATGTAAGTCACTTAATAATAACTTCTTGTTTATCTGTTGTAATAAATCAGTATATCTTGTTTACAAACTCCCTTAAAGATGATTAAAAGCTGTCCCTCATCTTAGTTCGCAATCTCACAAAGCTCTATTATAATAAACGAAGCTACTGCCCATTCAGACTCTTATTTACACTCTCTCTACACTTGAGATACATTAGTCAACGTGCAAAACACATAGAAACCTTTGAAGCTCCACTCAGCGCAAACACAAATATGCTGGTCGGGTCAGTCGCACATAGTGCTCCTAAATATTTTTTCATAGTCGCACGTAGTAGTTTCTTTTTGCCCTTGAACGGCGGGTCGCACCATTGAGAAATTAGGTCGCACTCTAGAGCCCTGATATGCAAATAATTCGCCATTGTCTTCAATCATCTCTCTACTCTGTTTATGTGGTAAGTGAAATTGTATGTGCTGTAATGTAACAGGCTAACTTGCTAACAAGCAGCTAATCATGTCCCCTTAGTGACTCGCGTTATTTTACCAGAACGCGTTGTTTTCCGTTCTGAATACATACACATATACATATATATATATATATATATATGTCGCGATACCTCGATTTAATAAAAAATTAAATCGTCTTAAAACGTAAATTCGAATTAATCGGAAAAAAAAAAAATAATCGAAAGAATCGCCCAGCCCTAGTTGCAGGGCATCATTTTTGTGGTCACTATAGTATAAACTTAGCACAACTGAAAAAGGAGCACTAAGCAGCCATAAAACCTAAATAGTTCTAAAATGTGTTTGTGTATGAAGACCTCCACATTACTTCCATGTGTTTGTGAAAAGCCTTCTGTTTGTGCCCAATAATGTTGGCTGAAAGCCCGCATCATGCCAGCATGCCGTTGTTCTGCCACCCATGCCATCACCATGAGAAACGATTGGTATGTTGAGACTCTCCTCAATCATCTTTAGCTTTCTTTCCCACTCATCAGCAATAATATTCTTGCCACAATCTAAAGAGCAACTTTACTCAAAACACTAGCAGTTAACATTAAGCCATGGTACTTATGCTTAGGTGCTTAGAGAAAAAATAAAATTTAGAATTCATCTCATCTCTCATCTAGTTAACTCAGAAGGTCTTCCAAAGGTTTAACACCACCAAGAATCTGAGGATGGGACTAGATCAGATGTGATTTGTTGGTGTTTTATATCTACTATAACTCTCTCTACTTAACCTTCCTGGTACAATAGTAACTATGTGGCTCAGTAACTTCGAAAGAAGGAAGGGAGGAAACCACAAGCCTGAGGTCTGTGCAAAGTTAATTAAATAGAAATAAATTCAGGCGGATTCACAATGAACCCATGGCCACAAATAAAGAGTGTTGAGTGGTGACCTACAGACACAAAGAGGGAGCTGTCCAAGTTAAACAGCTCTTATCGCATCCTCGTGTCAAGGGAGCCATGTGAAAAATATTAAAAGCTTAACTGATGTCAAACAGAACAGTGTCCTTGACAAGACGTATTTACTTGACGCGAAGATGTAACCAATTTACAATGATCAAAGTCAAGGTGCAAATTGTACAATGACGCAATCAATATTTCTCATTGTTTTTAAAAATATGATGGTTTTACATATTAAACAAGTAAAAAATTAAGCTGAACATACGCCCCCATCCAAAACCCTAGTCAGAGAGTTCATCATATGATAGCTCTGGATCACTAGGTTTACTGTGTATGAACTCTCAACTGAGTCTCTGACTTAACGCTCAATATGAGCTTAATGAAAAACAATAGGGCCAAAATCTATTGGGACCTCAAGCACCACGCATATACCAGACACACTCACAAAACAATTATAAGTGGGTGGCAGAGTGGTGCATTGTGGAGGAAATTTTTATATTTGCGTTATCAGATGTGGACATGCAGTCTTTATGCTCTCAGAAGGGGAACGGCTAGACGCCAGTCAGTCGCTATGAGCAACCACTGAGCCGGCACTTCACAGCCGCAGTTGTTGATAGGCCAGAACGGAAATCAGTTGTAGAAATCAATGTTTATATAAGAAATGGGACGATTCTTATCGGACACTATCGACTATTGGAGGCTGGCTGAACCCTGGAGGGAAAACGTTTTTGTGTGTCTGCCGCCGAGATTGCATTGACAAATCTTATGTGAAGTTGTGTAAATGTGTAAAAGATTGTGGCATAATCAGCTTTGATTGACTTTAAGTGTTCATGTTGTCCAACTGGGTCACATCCACTAGAAAAAGCCACTGGAAGTAATGCAATCTGACAGAATCACTATTGCTGGGTCAGGCTCTTTGGGATGTTCAAACTATTTTCTAATAGCGCAAAATTTAAAGGCTACTCTATTTATTAGACATCTGTTCAGAATCCTAAACCATTAGGACTTAACAATACTGCAGTCAGAATATGTGAAATGTTTGACCTTTCCTTCAAATCTTCTGAAAGCTTCTCGCTCTAAAGGAAGTAGCGGTATTGACTGTGTGATGGAGTGAAAGTGAACTGCACTGTGAAGCAGAAGCCCTGAATGACTATTAAAGGCCGATCTGTCATTGTTAGGACAAAGATGCATTGCTGAATAGGAATGAAGAGGGAAGAAGGCTTTGTGAAGAGATGCGTATGCAAGAAAGGCCTTCTCTCGATGGGGACCTTCTGCCCTCGAACAATGACTGCACTGAGAGAACAACATATTGTGCATAAGCATAAACATTATGAAACACATTTACGTCTAAGGTTCCCTTAGATGCACACAGCACCAAGGTGCTAACACGGATGCAAGTTAGCGTGACTACGTCTGTGTGCAGGAGACCTGAGGTAAGCTAGCACAAGTACGTATTTAAAATGTGGCAGAAGAAATACACACACAGAAACAAAGATTCTCCGAAATAGAAACCACAATTACCACAACAGATATTCCAGCCTATCTCTTCATTATGTGGCCCTCGTTGAGTCATGCATATCAAGTCTTCCTGTTGCTAGTGTGCAAAGATACCACATGATGAGTGTCATAAGTCAGAAACATGCTAAAACACGCTAAGAGAAAGGAATTGTTAATACTACAAGATAAATTGCCCAATGACACACCTTTGATTACACAATAACCTACATTAGTAAATGATTCAATAAAGGAAGTGGTTTTAGATAACGTGTACAGGAAGTTGATCCATGAATGCTTACTTCTGGTGATTCACTTCACTCATAGGTTGCACCTTGTGCCAGAACTAAGGTGTCAAGATTTGGCTGGTTAATAGAGCCATTATTAGCCAACTCAACTACTATTGAGCTGGATGGAAATGTTGTTTCGCACTTCAGGTTCTTGTCTGGAGAACATATTGGTCACCGACCCATGAGCATGCAAATTCCTTAAACCTGAGACCCAATTGGACACAATGAGTCTGGGGTGAATGTGATTCTTTATGCTAGAACTAAGGTTTCAAGATTTGGCTGGTTAACAGTCCCATTATTAGCCAACTTAACTGCCATTGAGCTGAATAGGACTGCTAACAGGCTTCTTTCTCCAGGTACTAAAAAGACCTCCTTGGCCAGAACTTTCTTCTCAGGTTCTTGGCTGGAGAACATGAGCGTGCAGCTCCTGCAACCTGACTCCCAATTGGACACAATGAGTCTGGGGTGAACGTGATTCATAACAAACCTGATATGAGGAAAGACCTTTCCAACCATTTTCAATCTACAATAGCAGCAATCAGGACTACACCTTGTGGAAACAATGCACAGATGACAGTGTGCAAGAATAGAATCATTTTAGATACAAGCATGTCCTCTGAGGCCACTGAGGGGTGACATGAGGGTTTGTTGTTTAGCTCCATTGATGGCTTTATCATCAGTGATCTGCACAGGGCCTGTGGCCAGGGCCTTCACACAATGCGAGAGCCTGTGGAGGATGCAGAGTGAGGGAGAACGGGCATGGTAACCCCTGTGGGAATCTGTTGAGAATGAGTGGCTCACTGCCAACTCTCATGAGACTCTCACTGACTGAAAGACTGAAGCCGAACACAAAAGAGAAAGCCACCCCTGCTGGGAACAAGGGAAACGTAAGAGGAAGGCTTCATTAATTACTGGGAGAAAGGTAAATGGAGGGAGGGCGACAGAGCGAGAGGAAGGCCACTGAAATCTAATGCAATGCCAAAACAGGAAGCATAAGGTATATTTAGAACAAAGTTTGTGTGGTATTATAGACAGAGGTCTATAATACCTAGAGAAAGCCATGCCAGCATTCCCATTCATCTCAACGCCAATTGCTCTGCTGGCACAGGATCCTTCAAGAAGACCTTGATTTGAAGTTTCTGGATGCAATTGGTTATGACCCAATCACCTGTGACATAAAATGCTTTGTGAGGCGGAATGATGTCATGACAATTCTGATTGGATGATGTCACCACAAGAACATGCACAGGGCCAAACCCTTCACTAGTGACTATTCTGAGTTACACCCCATCCCAAATGGCACCCTAAAACTTTGCGGGGCTCATCCAAGTCTAAACTTGTGCATCAAGGCACAAAGCAAGAAATGGGACACCCTACGCCCCTCACAGGCATTCCAAGAAATGCAAGTCTGTAATCGACCGATCAAGTGCACCATTTGGAACAGGGCCTTAGTATAACTTGGTATGTATATAGCATACCCTTGCTAACCAGTCAGACCTTGACCCTTTGGTGAGGACATACCAAGTTTCTGCACTTGCTCACTGGAATGAGAACGCCCTGTGTGGGATTCTTCAGAAGTCAGAGGTGCATTTCAAACTTGATTGACATTTCCGAAACACACACAGATCCATTCTAGCTCCCACCTAGACTAAACACTAAAACACACACAGAAGTACACACAAAGAGATTAACGTTCTCTGTCACCTTTGACCTATGCACCCTGACCTCTGGAATGTGTGGTCTCAGTAGCACCCTGCATGTTTTTCTCTCCTTTGCCCCTACTACGGTACAGAAGCACTGACCCGAACACTAAAGCCATACCCGTGACCCATCACTTACAAATATCCATGTCAGAAAGAGACTATTTCTGACAAAGAGTCCAATACAGATCAATGTGGGCAAACTCAGATCTACTAACCCCATTTCCATCTGACCTACCAGGGTCAACTAATCAATACTAATTATATCTGTGTCTCTCAGTTCGACTAATTCGAAATACTGCCACACTTGTTGTGCATACCACCAGGCAACTTTTTGTGCATCACATATTTTGTTGTCTCCAAAAGCACAATGCCAACAGTACTGGTCCGAACCTTGGTTCTCAACTTGTTGCAGGAGCATCATGCCTGGTTAGGACACAGTGTGCAATTTAGAAGAAAAATTGATTTGGAAATGTTTGTTTGGTTCATGACCAAACCTCACTGTGTTTTTAAGTACTGTATGTGAGAGGGACCCCTGCTGTCACTGTTCTCTGCTCTCTCACATGCACCAGTGTTGCTCCGTTAGCTTTGTCTATGCAAGCTGCTGTGGTCAGCAAAGCCGTGCACATTGGCAATCCTACCTTTCTCACTCTCTCAATACATTAGATAGGCTCTGGGGCTGGGGCCCAGCTCAAAACATGTGCTTACGCACAGCAATTTTAACTCACGGAAATCGAAGCCAGGGTCGTGGCTTTTCACACGGGCATCTGAGTGGGCAGCCTTGCAAGGGGGCTGATACCACTGTGTGCAAAAGCCTAGAGTCATGTCCAAAATCACCCCCCATAACCATAGTGCACTCTTTAAAGAGACACCCATTTGTACTGGTGACCGTAGTGGACATTTTCGAATGCACTCATTTAATCCCACAATGCATTATAATAAAGAGTGTACAACTGATGTACACAACGGCTAGGTAATGTGAGTGTCCTGCCAAATAAATTCTTGCGTCTTCCAGCTGGCGGCATCCCTAGCCCTTCTGGGAAACTCAGTAAATGAAAACGAGTGAGCAAATCCAGACACTATTTCAAGTGGACTGTATTAGTGAACAAATGTAGGAGATTATATGTAGGAGAGTATAGGTGATGAAACACAACCCTAGGCTATATCTAGAATCAATAGGTGTACTTGTGTTTCTTTACTTTCAGGTGAATGCATATTAAAAAAAAAAATGTTGGGGCAGCTTCAACCTGGCATTCCTCTGCACTTGAGTTTAAGGGAAGTCTACTTGACTTGCAAAAGGTTGTGGGTAGTACATCTAAAAAAGAACATGTACTAAATAAAGTATATCATTGAGGCCCATTTAGCTTACTTGCATCAACATACTGATGCAGTAATTCTTATTTTGCATTCTATTTAGGATGATCTGCAACAATACAAAAGTCCTCCAATTCCTAAACATGTCAAAAGTGTTTACTAGAGGAGAATTATTAGCAGAGCTTCGAGTCAAACTGTCTGTGTTTAACAAACACTCCCAAATGAGATGTTTATTAAAATCATAAATATATAAACATATCACCCATTCAGAGTAAAATCACAGTGGGCGGGGGTGTAATGGAAACGTGTCGAAGCCGCTCTGTTATTTAACCTTTTTGATCTCCTCCCCACCCACAAACAGCCCCTAGAGGAGACCAGCAAACCAAATATATTTAACTAACAGAAGACACGAGGACGCAAATAGCATTTACAGTGGTTTCTTCTAAAAAAATAAGTGTTTCTGTGTTTATTTAAATCATGCTGTAAATAGGCCAAGCATGTCATAATAAAAGTCCGGCGATTCCACTAAATGAAGCAAGGCAAAGGTTCCCCTAAAAAAGTCACTGTGCCAAGTGTGTCACATTCTTTGGAAGGTCTGTTTACTTTGCCTTTAGGTGAGGAAATGTACAACTGCTGGCCAGTCTCCCTAGGTCAAAGGTCAAACCCAGCCTTTTTCTTCTCACAGTAAAGTGTAATTAAACAAATGAACACCAACTGTCTCTCTGCCTCTTTTTTTGCATTTCTTTACCAAGGTCATAAAATAACGTAATAAACACTTGTCGCTCAGGAGAAGTGGCTTCTTTGGACTGGCGTATCCTTTTTTCCCCTCCATCAATCCTTTCATCCCTTTCGGCCACTTCACAGACCCTAGAGCCAGTGGTGTGTTATGATTGTGGAGGTGTGTGCATTTAGGGGTTAGCCTAGGCCACCACAGCTTGCTGTGAGCATCTTCATTTGGATAGAGCCCAGGAACTGCTCCCATCTTCCACCCTGCCCTGGAGCTCAAGAGAAAGACCTGCCACAGACTTAACACTACGACCATATCATCTGAAAATAGCAATCTACGCTCTACTAGAGTGTGAGAGCTGCATTTAAGCGTTTGGTGTGGTGTGTATGAGAATGAGATCATGGAAATGGCACTGTTTAAATGTGTTTATTATGTCTATGAGTTTATGTATATTGACAAGTTTGTGTAAGCAGCACTTCTTATTGTGGGTGTGTGCTCCTGCAATGAAACGGTTACAATAACAGTGAAGGTGTAAACGATCACAGTATTGTTCTCCTGCTCCTACTCCACCCACCAGGAAACATCCGGAGAAAAAGAAAGACACAACTCCTATAAAGTAGTGTTGTCTGAACTAACGACGTCGGCACTGAAATACTTAAAATGTGACAACAGCAGCATTCCCAGCTAACTTTTTAAGTATTTGCCATTGTGTTCACATGCTCAACCGACGCAGTGATACATATAACATATGTGACCCTGGAACACAAAACATGTCTTAAGTAGCACAGGTATATTTGTAGCAATAGCCAAAAATAAATTGTATGGATCAAAATTATCGATTTTTCTTTTAAGCCAAAAATCATTAGGACATTAGGTAAAGATCGTGTTCCATGAAGATATTTTTTATATTTCCTGCCGTAAATAAATCAAAACGTAATTTTTTACGCCTTCAAAAGGCGATTTTCTCAATATTTAGATTTTTTTGCATCCTCAGATTCCAGATTTTCAAATAGTTGTATCTTGGGCAAATATTGTCCTGTCCTAACCACTGTACACATCATATGAAAGCTCAATAAATAAGCTTTCTATTGATATATGGTTTGTTAGGATAGGACAATATTTGGCCGAGATACATCTATTTGAAAATCTGGAATCTGAGGGTGCAAAAAAATCTAAATACTGAGAAAATCACCTTTAAAGTTCCCCAAATTAAGTTCTTAACAATGCATATTACTAATCAAAAATTACATTTTGATATATTTATAGTAGGCATTTTACAAAATATCTTTATGGAACATGATCTTTACTTAATTTCCTTATGATTTTTGGCATAAAAGAAAATGTTCAATAATTTTGACCCATACAATGTATTTTTTAGGGCTGTAATCAACCAAAGAAAATCTTGGTCGACTGAAGTCCAGAAACTTTCGACTAAAAATCGACTAAAAATGACGTTGTGGAGGAAAAAAAAAACGTACATTACATTAATTAGATACGTACTGTGCTCAGTACTTGGTAGCCTTGTTGTCTGCCTAAATTAATTATAAATAAACATAAAAAACTTATAGGCTTTTTGCAGTATATTTAATCGTTTTTGACCTAATTATTTTGCACTGAAATTAGTCTGACACGCGAATCTGTCGTCTCTGACAGCGGTGCATCACGTGCACCTGCGCAATATCATAGCCTGTGATTTCTGAAAACAGTACTATGTTGTCAACTAGTGATATCACAAGAACTTTTGAGGAATGTGCAACATAATTTAGAAAATTATTTTTGTCATGTTATAAGTATAACTGTCAGACACTATCATTTCAGCCGCTCTGCGCAGCTCGCACAGAGCGAGGCTGAACATTAGAGCTCAGCTACGCGGCTGAGACACGAATAGACTTAACAATTCCTTCCGTGATATTATTTTTCCGTTTGGATGAGGGGCCGTTCACATGTCGCGCCTAAAAACACGTGGAAAACGCTAGGCGCGATGCTTTCTTCCTTGTCAACAAAGCGCTCGGGCGCTTGCTCTCCGGAAGCGTCTGCCGTTTCTAAGCAACCATCAGCTGCGCTCTAGCTCCAAGCCAGCCTATATGCGTCTCATGCATTGTTGCTTCTATTAGCGTCAAAATAATGGAGGCTTGACAAATCATAAAGTTCAGAAAATCCTTGGACCACAATGATGAGCTGTTTCTGCTGAGGTTTCAATGTAACGGAAAAACGTGAGGAAGCTGATGAAGCGGAAAAAACGAGCGCGTCGCACCGCGAGCGCGTCGCTTCCATAATGCGCGCGCAAGACGCGCATCTACATTGAAATGTGAACGGCCCCAAAAGCCTACTTATCTGTCTCTCTTCTCCAGTGAGTTGGGCTAATCCAAAAAAGTGAAAACAATGGGGGTGTTCTGAAAACAGACTGTTCCCTGTGAAACAGGGGTGCTCTGGAAACACCCCCATTAGCAATTAGTGCTTTCCACCTGATGAAATAAGCACGGCCAAACTGATGAAATGAGCGCGGCAAAAAATCGACCAATCAGAATTTTGGTCGAACCAGACCGTATCGACCAATTAATCGACTAATCGACTGGGACGTTACAGCCCTAGTATTTTTGGCTATTGCTACAAATATACCCCAGCGACTTAAGACTGGTTTTGTGGTCCAGGGTCACAAATCTCGATTTTGAAAAACTGACCCTTATAACTGGTTTTGTCACATGTATGTGTATATACACATGACGTGTTTAACTCACAGAAAAAAATAAATTATAGGGAGAATAGGATAAGGAAATGTTGCAAGCCAGACTCAAGCTTATATTTCCCATTTGAGCCCCACAACTGAATGTACTAACCACTATGCCACAGCTCCGGCATCACTGTTGGAATGAACTAAATTAAAATAATTTTAGCAACATTTAACAAAAAAGCTAAATTTCAATAACAATGATCTTAATAATAGTAGTAATAGTACTACTATGACTACTGCAAACTAATAAAAATATATATATAAACAAACAAACAAATTAAACGACTGGTTTTCCAATTTCAAAAACAGAACAAGTATTTTGTCATGTACTTTTGTCACTTTATACTAGTAAACTTGGTAAAACTTTAATATAGGGACCAATTGTCACTACTAGTTACTACTAGTTCTACATTATTAATTCTTACTCAATACCTAAACTTAACAACTACTTAAATATCTACAAATAAGCAGCTAATTAGAAGATTATTGACCCAAAAGTCATATTTAATGTTTTGTTAATAGTGAGAATTTGACCTTAAAATAAAATGTGACTATAAACTTATGAGTTTTGATTGTTAAGTTAAGTTAACATTTTTCATGTAATATAATAAAATATTTAGGCTTTATTTCCAATAATGAAAACTACTTTTATAATTGTTTCGGTTAACAATAACAACACTGCTATATATAAACGCGCTGACACTTGAGTCATCTGCTGAAACGGATTTAATATGCAGAGTTGATTTCCATCATTTCCTTCCTCTTCTCACCATACCTTTTCAAAATATTACACACTACTAAGTTGTAACTCATAAGAGGATTCCTTCTCTAATGGGGTTAGAAACTGAAACCAACATCTACATTTGAGCAACATCATTTGTTTGCGCATTATCCATCACATTAAAATATTACCCTCGGTGACGCAGGTCTCATTAGCATATGAATGCGCGCGCAGGGTGACTGCCCTTTAGGGGCCAGCTAGGCTTACACTCAGGAATGCTGCGCACCCTGGACTTAATCCATATGACCCAGAAAAAGTGAAAGAGCGCTTGTCGTGTGAAGGCTGCAGAGGTCACCCTTGGCCTTTCGGTGCTAGAAGAGATGCCCACACTGGATTTGAAGAAATCCCATTCCAGAAAACACATGCACACACTCCAGAAAAATTCCAACACCCTGGAATTACAATCAAGCGGAGCGAACTGAGGACGATTGTTCCTCGCTGACAGCTACAGCTGATGCATCCCACAGACTCGTACACACACAAAAGCCTCATTTGCTAAAACAATAGCTGACAGGATACAATATAGACTAGCGAGAGGAAACAGACTACAATTCGACTGAGAATAAATAAACAAATCATTTGTGTGTTTACCTCGTAACCAGCAGGGGCTCCCAATACTTGCTTCCACTCTCCTGAAGATCTTACGCTATTGTTCTGAGCGCAACCAGAGAGCCATAAATCGCTAAAGATATGCAGCCGCAGATCACAAAGAACAGCGAGGAATTTAGTGACCGTAACAAACCCAAAGAGTGTGTTATCACGAGTATGCCCTCCAAGATGTGATAAAGTTGTACCCGACTGTCTAACCACACACACAGTCTAAACAGCCAGCTGATGGTCACTCGTGCTCATGTCTGCCTGTCTAATTGCTACCTACGGCAGCCCACTTCGTCGCATAAACTCTACAAGCATGTAATTAAACCACATGGCAGTGACCTCAAAAACCAGGCTCTCTCAGACGCACACAAACACCCTCGCAGGTTCTTGTACAAACAGTCGAACACGTAGTATTGCACATGTGCACTTAGACATACACAAATACAGAGCGTGGGCACTATGTTTTGACAGCGTCATTACCAGCGGTGAAGCCGAGGCAAGGCAGTCTGTGACTCCATCTGAGGCCCAGATGACTTACTGTACTCCAAGTGCACTCATATGGAAACCATTCCTAACATCGCACTGTAACCTTCCAACCTTAATGCTGACTATTACAAAATACAGCTCCCTCCGGAGACTCCTAACATCGCTTTCCAAAGATCTGTGGCAGCTTCTGATTCAGAGGAATGACTTCTGAAATTCTGTTTTATGTTTCGCAGAACCCAGCTTGATTTTAGGTTAATGGCAAAGTGGGTGTTATTTTATCATCTAATATGTCACTATGCCATTATGTAATATGCAGAAAGGGTGATTTCTTTTGTCATTCCTTGATATAAAGTTGCTGGAAAAAGCCACAGAGGACTGATCTGCAGAAGGTTGTCTGCAATAAGTCTCACTAAATGTCGACTTTTCTATCCAGATCTAATCTTGCAGCTTATTACTTCAGGTTGCTATTGTAGCAGCCTCTAATATGTTAAGCTACGGTGCTCTTTCAGACAACTAGAGTTCAAGCCCTGCTCATGTGAGTTTCCGATGTCTGTCAAACCAGGGACCACCAATATGAAAAAGCTAGATTTTTTTAATAACACTGTTCAAAACTTTGGGTTGGTAATTCATTTTTTTTTTTTTTTTATTAATTTATAAAAAGTCTCTTACTCACTGAGGCTGCATTTATTTGATAACAATACAGTGAAAATATAAATTGTTCAATATTGTTACATTTTAAAGCATCCATTTTCTATTTAAATATATTTTTATATATTTATTATTATTATTATTATTATTATTATTATCAATGTTGAAAACAACTCTGATTAATATCTTTGTGGAAACTGGATTTTTAAAAAAAATGAATGAATATAAAGTTCAAAAGAACAGCATTTATTTGAAATATAAATTGTTTTGTAACATTATAAAGGTCTTTATAAAGGAGCAATTTAATGCATCAGAAGTATTATTTTCTTTAAAAAAAATCATATAAAAAGATTATACTGTTTAAAAGTTTGGGGTTGGTCATTTTTAATGTTTATTTTTTTAATGTTTTTATAAGCAGTCTCTTACTAAGGCTGCAT
>NC_133373.1:10302598-10354610 GCF_049309525.1 Garra rufa | reverse complement strand
ATTATTTGTATGTATTATGCTATATATACATAAGTTTGTGTTCAGAAAAATAGCGTTGCATTTAAAATAAATTCATAAATACAAAATAACTATCAAATGATATGACATAAAATTAAATAACATAAAATGAAATAAATTAAACAAAATAAAATAAAATGACGTGACAAAATGAAATCAAATGAAATCGATTTAAATCAAATAAAATATGAGATAAAATAAAATAAAATAAAAAGACGTAAGTTAAATTACATAACATTAAATAAAATAATGGCATAAAATGACATAATAAAACAAAATTAAATAAAATTCATAAATACAACCCAACTCATTTAATTGTAATATTGATGTAATAAATAATATTAAATAGATACAATATAAAACCATTTACAGTATTATTATGTATGTGATAATTAAGAGTTGACAGATGTATAATAGATAATATTTCATTATTATTATATTATGATTATTTTTATGTATTATGCTATATATACATAAGTGAGTGTTTAGAAAATTAATTTTTATTTGAATAAATTCATAAATACAAACCAACTAATGTAATGTTAATATTGGTGTAATAAATAATATTAAATAGATTATACTTAATTATTATTTTATTATATTATAATATTATAATATTATAATTATATATATATATATATATATATATATATATATATATATATATATATATATATATATATATATATATATATACTGTATATGCAACAGTGTTTAAAATATTTATCTAACATAAATGCATAAATAAACGAACCAATGTAATGTTACTGTTGATGTAATAAACATAAAATAGCTAATATTAAATTATTATTTTACTATATGATAATTATTTTCATGTATTATGCTGTATATACATAAGTTAGTATAATAACATAATATAATATTAATATTAATGTTATAAATAATATTAAATAGATATAATATTTGTATATATTTTGCATAATATATTAATTAATACATATATGTAATATTTGAATCATTATAATATATCATTATAATTATCATGTTTTATGCTTAATATATACTTAAGTCAGTGTTTAGAATTTTTATTTTACTTCAAATAAATTCATAAATACACACAAATGCATACATATGTTTGTTAATAAAATATAATTGAGATTTTGCTTCAAAAATAAATAAATTCATAAATACTGTACTACAACAGTAACAATAACTGTCTTTTATCTGGCTTTAAAGAATATGTATATATGTTTGTTGTGTTTTTGTGTTGTTGTAGAGTCTGCACGGTTTTTATCCAAGATCTTATTAATTTACAATCTGACAAGTAACAGTTGCAAAGGAAAACCAAACTTCAGTGTACATCCGGTCTCATATAAATCTAATTACGCTATTCTCTGAGATAAATAATAAATAAGCCCTCTTGGAAATGTGTTTTTTTTCTTCTGTATTTTCATACTTTTGTACTGCATATTTTATTATTCCCTTGAGTTTGTTGTTGTTTCTCTTTTCCATGGCTCTCATTCGCCGGCTGACGTGTTTGCGGTTGTATTTATGATACGCGCATTAGAAACTGTATATTCTCTGTAGGGTTTTTAGTTTATGCGAGTGTGAAGGCTTTGTGCGAGTGAGTTACCTGATAAACAGCTTGTTCGCACTGCTTGTCCTTCTGAGCTTTCTTCTCGATTTCCTCCCTCTGCTTAATCTCATAAATCAGCTGGAAAAGGTCACGCAGGTCAAGGATCACGGGCTCAGCCTGCAGAAACACAGGCAGAGAGACACAGATTTATAGAGACAAAGAGAACCATGATCTTCTCAATAAGGATCCGTACTGAATATCCGCTGTAGATTTCTTCAAGCAATTCAGAGAAAAAGTATCTTGGAAAAGACATAAGAAGGACCTCTTAACCTCTGCTTGGGCTGCTCTTAAATCTGCCGGATGAGAGGTGACAGAACAAAGTGCTTTCCATTTGAAAGTGCTGGGTCAGATCATACTTCACTCTTTGTAGTTAGCATCAAAGCTCCATGTTAGCATTAAAAATGAAGCTCCTGCCCAGCACAGCCTTAATGTCACTAACATCTTAATAAATACATGGATGAAAATGTAAAATCTGCCTTGGGTTTTTTCCTGCTGCCTATTCCAGCAGACTCATACCAGTCAAATGCAATAGGAGCCAATGTAAGAAAGAAAGAAGGTGTTTACAGTATAGAAGGGAAGAAAGACAGAAGAAATAAGAGGGTGAAGTAGAAGACAAGCTAACTGCCATGGGATTTTGGATATAAAAATAAAATAAAATAAAATAAAATTACATAAAAAAAATAAAATGAAATGACAAAATGAAATAAAATAAAATAAATTAAATAATATAATATGAAATGACAAAGTGACATAAAATGACAAAATGAAAACAAATCAAATGCATTTTAATTAAATAAAAGGATATGACAAAATTACAAGAAATAAAATAAATAAAATAAAATGGCAAAATAAATAAATAAAATGAAACAAAATAAAATAAAATCATAACAAAAAAAAAATAATAAAATGAAATAAAATAAAATAAAATCATAACAAAATAAAATGACATTAAATAAATAAAATGACATAAAATGGCAAATAAAAAAATAAATAAAATGACATAAAATGAAATAGAATAATTAAATGACAAAATAAAATGACAAATAAAAAAATAAAATGAAATAAAATGACGTGACATCAAATAAAATAAAATTAAATTACATTAAATAAATAAAATGACAAAATTGCAAATAAAAAATAAAATAAAATGACATAAAATGACAAAATTAAATGACAAATAAAAAAATAAAATGAAATGAATTAAATAATATAATTTGAAATGACAAAGTGACATAAAATGACAAAATGAAAACAAATCAAATACATTTTAATTAAATAAAAGGATATGACATAAAATTACAAGAAATAAAATATATAAAATAGCATAGCAACAATAATAAAATAAAATGAAATGACGTGACATCAAATCAAATCAAATCAAACGACATAAAATGACGAAATAAAATGACATTAAATAAATAAAATGACATAAAATGGCAAATAAAAAAATTACATAAAATGACATAAAATGGAATAAAATAATAAAATGACAAAATAAAATGACAAATAAAAAAATAAAATGAAACGACAAAATGAAATAAAATAAAATAAATTAAATAATATAATATGAAATGACAAAGTGACATAAAATGACAAAATGAAAACAAATCAAATGCATTTTAATTAAATAAAAGGATATGACAAAATTACAAGAAATAAAATAAATAAAATAAAATGGCAAAATAAATAAATAAAATGAAACAAAATAAAATAAAATCATAACAAAAAATAAATAAATAAAATGAAATAAAATAAAATAAAATCATAACAAAATAAAATGACATTAAATAAATAAAATGACATAAAATGGCAAATAAAAAAATAAATAAAATGACATAAAATGAAATAGAATAATTAAATGACAAAATAAAATGACAAATAAAAAAATAAAATGAAATAAAATGACGTGACATCAAATAAAATAAAATTAAATTACATTAAATAAATAAAATGACAAAATTGCAAATAAAAAATAAAATAAAATGACATAAAATGACAAAATTAAATGACAAATAAAAAAATAAAATGAAATGAATTAAATAATATAATTTGAAATGACAAAGTGACATAAAATGACAAAATGAAAACAAATCAAATTCATTTTAATTAAATAAAAGGATATGACATAAAATTACAAGAAATAAAATATATAAAATAGCATAGCAACAATAATAAAATAAAATAAAATGACGTGACATCAAATCAAACAACATAAAATGACGAAATAAAATGACATTAAATAAATAAAATGACATAAAATGGCAAATAAAAATGACATAAAATGACATAAAATGGAATAAAATAATAAAATGACAAAATAAAATGACAAATAAAAAAATAAAATGAAACGACAAAATGAAATAAAATAAAATAAAATAAATTAAATAATATAATATGAAATGACAAAGTGACATAAAATGACAAAATGAAAACAAATCAAATGCATTTTAATTAAATAAAAGGATATGACAAAATTACAAGAAATAAAATAAATAAAATAAAATGGCAAAATAAATAAATAAAATGAAACAAAATAAAATAAAATCATAACAAAAAAATGACATAAAATGACAAAATTAAATGACAAATAAAAAAATAAAATGAAATGAATTAAATAATATAATTTGAAATGACAAAGTGACATAAAATGACAAAATGAAAACAAATCAAATACATTTTAATTAAATAAAAGGATATGACATAAAATTACAAGAAATAAAATATATAAAATAGCATAGCAACAATAATAAAATAAAATAAAATGACGTGACATCAAATCAAATCAAACAACATAAAATGACGAAATAAAATGACATTAAATAAATAAAATGACATAAAATGGCAAATAAAAAATGACATAAAATGACATAAAATGGAATAAAATAATAATATATATGAATAAATAATAATAATAACAAAAAAAAATAATAAAATGAAATAAAATAAAATAAAATCATAACAAAATAAAATGACATTAAATAAATAAAAGGACATAAAATGACAAAAATGACAAAATAAAATGACATTAAATAAATAAAATGACATAAAATGGCAAATAAAAAAATAAATAAAATGACATAAAATGAAATAGAATAATTAAATGACAAAATAAAATGACAAATAAAAAATGTAAATGAAATAAAATAAATTAAATAATATAATATAAAATGACAAAGTGACATAAAATGACAAAATGAAAACAAATCAAATACATTTTAATTAAAAAAGGATATAACATAAAATGACAAGAAATACAATTAAATGAAATCAAACGTTAAAATAAAATATGATATAAAATGATGTGACATAACATGAAATGAAATGAAATCAAATGATATGACCTAAATTAAATAACATAAAATAAAAAAAATAAAATGGCAAATAAAAATCTAAAATAAAATGACAAAATAAAATAAAATAAAATAAAATAAAATAAAATAAAATAAAATAAAATAAAATAAAATAAAATAAAATAAAATAAAATAAAATAAAAATCAGTATGTTTTAATTCAAATCAACCCCTGGAACATAAAGCTGTCTGTCTTTTAAAAAAACACCCATAAAGCACCAAGGTATTTATATCTAACACTATCACTCTACCACGATATTGGCGTAGTACTTAAGGGCAGAAAGGCGAGAAAGATGAGAAGAGAAGAAAAAAAGAGAGATGTGAAGAAACAGCAGGACCTGACAACATGAGGTTGAACATATGAGAGCCATAACTGTGTCAGGAGTGAGTGAAAACAGTTTTCTGGTGAAAAGGAGCAAGAGCGCAGGAACATGCTGCCGTTCCTTTATCTCTATGTGTTTGCTGGGTCACTTGTAGTTCAGAGCAGGAGAGCGATGGACGGTGGAGAGAGAGGACAGCAGATACTCATCGACCCAGTATGGAAATCGATTGAGCAACTGCCACAGAACTGCAGCACTGCAGACTACAGCAATGCAACAACAAAGAAACACTGAACACAAGACAGAGACACACAGATCCAGTAGCAAATACACGCAGTTTAGAAGTATAGCGTACATACAAGACACACATACAGTACTGTACACAGTCCAGTTTTTGACCTTTTTCAGGTATGAGTACTTACAGACTGAGCGGTTTTGATGGCCACAAACCGATGGTTTCCCTCTTTCCCACATACATATCCAAAGGCTCGGTGGTCCGTGATATCCTTCGCAATGTAGGAAATCTCATGAACTGCATGGTGGTGCTGAAGAACCTGTGGACAACAAACCAGAGGCACTTTAGAGCTGCATATACAGCTTGATGAGAAGATGAGATGCAGTTTCGTTTTGATATCACTGCCTCAATTATGGCACAAAATTATTAAAACACAAAATGCAAATGTGAGTAATTCTACACTACACAGGCCATTCAGATTGCTCAGAGGCCATCTTGGAAACATAACCCAGCAGTTATTTGCTTTGTATGTAACAGGCATAGTAGTATAGCTTATTTATACCTGAATAAAGAAAGACTAGTAAAGAAACAGACACCAAAATACAGTATTAAAATCAGACAATAATAGCACTTTAGCTGAAAACATGCTGTTTTCTCTAGCTCAAATAATGCAACAAAAAAATCTATACATAAATGAAGAGACGTCCAGTCTCACATCCAGGTAAGTAATTAGTATTTAAGCACTAATGTTTTTTCAACTTTTATTTTCTTACAAATGGCCACATTTATTATTTTATTTTATTTTACTTTTTTAATACATTTAATTTTCATTTTATTTTCGTTTTAATAAAATTTCTGTTGTATAAATTTTATTCTATTTTTTCTTTTTTATATTAATATTATATTATATATTTTTCCCTTATATTTTCTTACACATGGGCCACATTTTTTATTTTATTGTATTTTACTTTTTATTTTAATTTTTTTTTTAATTACATTTCTGTTATATTTATTTTATTCTATTTTTATTAATTGTATTCAATTTTTTTCTTTTTGTATGTTTATATTATATTAAATTTTTTCTCCTTTATATATTATTATTTTATTTATTTTTATTTTATTTTACATTTTGAATATTTTTCTGAATATTTATTTTATTTTAATTAATTTTATTATATTTTTCTTTTTTATATTTATATTATATTTTGTCTCCTTATATTTTCTAATAAATGGGCATCATTTATTATTTTATTTTATATTTTTAATACATTTTATTAAAATTTTCTTTATTTTATATTCAATTCTTTAACTTCAATGTTTTTTTTATTTTACATTTTTAATTATTTTATTTTTTTAATTACTTTTATTCAGTTTTTCTCTATTTTATATTTTTCCTTAATATTTTATTTTATCTTACATTTTTTTTTACATAATTTTATTTTATTTTATTCTATTTTTATTTATTTTATATTTTTCTTCATTATTTTATTTTATTTTACATTTTTTAAATAATTTATTTTACATATTTATTTATATTTATATTTATATTTATTTAGTGTTAAATATGAACCAACACCAGTTAAAATTACAATCAAGTAAAACATTTAATTTGACATTATTATAACTGCATTGTACCTAATTTTGTCAAGAAACAGTCATAAAAGTCTACTCTTTTTTAAATACAATTAAGTGTTCTTCACTGCTTTATTTTAATATCTAATATCTTATCGTAAAGTTTTACTTCATTTTATTATACATTTTCAATCAATTTTATTATATTTTTATTTATTTTATATTTGTATTTATTATTTGATCTTATCTTACATATTAACCACCACATCCTTCTTTTCTCAAGCATGATTTTTTTTTTTTTTTTTTTTTTTTTATATGTTTTGGTGCCTACCTGATTTTTGCAACTGACATAAATCAAATAAACTGAACTTTATGGTCATCCGAACCCAGGTGTGCTTCAAAACCTCTATCTTGACAGCAACAAGGTTATACTGAGCCATTTATTTTTGTTATTTGAGTTCGAACTCCATACCTCTTTTTTAAAAGGACACAAGCATGATATTTTGCTGCCTACCAGAGTTTTTGCTGACACTAATCAAAACTTTCTAGTCAACTGAACCCAGCTGTGCACCAAAGCAACAAAGCTACATCCAAAAACCAATTTCAACTTAAAAATCAACTACAAAGTTCTTCAGAAATGGCCTTCAAACAGCAAAAAGACATTCAAACGAAGGGGGACATTAGGGGATCGGAGGACAGAAAATAGGTCAAAAGCTCTGATGGCTGAAACACCAGGGTCTCGGCACTAGTGTCAGCCTCCTGCCGCTGAAGAGCAATCATCTGCTGAAATCTACTGCAAGTGGCAATCTTCCCCTCACCACCCACTTCATCTAGAGTCATTAAAACATCACTAACACAATACACACGCCACACGCCGCACGCACGGGGGGAAGCAGAGACGCACCCCCATGGGCTCGGCAGTTAACTCGAGAGTGGATGACATCTTATGACAACCCGTCTGACTGCGAGGTGCTATTTTCCCTGCTGAAATATGAAGTGTTGTCAGTGACGTGTTAAACAAACTTTGAGAAGGAGGCTTCCTTTGTTAAAAAGTTTTGAATGAGGTTAATGGGCAGCTTTCATTATCAAACTTATCATGTCATGTGCCCACGCTAAACTTAATGATTTCACACTTACAACTGAGCGGGATGATTTTACATTTACATTTACAGAGGTGTAACAGCTCTTGTGAAAATCAAGTACACTTTGGCATACTTTAAAAAAGAATATACTCACATGAATATACTTAATAGACACTTAATTGCATGTTATATACAATTATTATTATATAATTCATAATTATAGTTACCACGTACTGTCCAGTGTACAGACAAGCATTTATGGTAAACTAAAATATACTTTAATGTAATTTCTATTGAAACGGTATTTAAAAATATTTGTTATTACACAGTTGTTTACACACAATTACACAAGTTTACATCTCGTCATTTTTTTCTCAGAATTGCACAATGCAAACTCACAATTGCAAGTCAGAAAGTTAGAATTGCGAGATATAAACTCAAAATTTTGAGTTATAAAATAAGAATCGCGAAATGTAAACTCAAAATTGAGAGAAACTTGGAATTCTGACTTTTTTCTTGCAAATACGAGTTTATATCTCGCAATTGTGACTTTATTTTTTGCAAATGCGAGTTTATATCTTGCAATTCTGATTTATTTTTCTAGCAATTGCGAGTTTATGTTTCAGAATGCTGACTTTTTTCTGCAACTGTGAGTTTATATCTTGGAATTCTAACTTTTCTTCCCCCACAATTGCGAGTTCATATTTTGGAATTTAGACTTTTTTCTGCAAGTGCATGTTTATATATCGGTGCATGTTTTATATCTTCGTAATTGTAAGTTTATATCTCGTAATGCAGACTTTTTTTTTTTTTGCAATCGTGATTTCATATCTCGGAATTCTGACTTTTTTTGCAATTGCGAGTTTATATCTCGGAATTCTGACTTTTTTTTGCAATTGTGAGTTTATATTGCGGAATTCAGATTTTTTTTTGCAATTGCAAGTTCATTTCTCGGAATTCTGACTTTTCCCTTACAATTATGACTTTATATCTCGGAAATCTGACTTTTTCGCCTTACAACTGCATTTTTATATTTTGGAATTCAGACTTTTTCCCTTGCAATTGCGAGTTAATATCTCAGAATTCTGACTTTTTCATAATTGTGAGTTTGTATCTCGGAATTTTGACTTTTTTTCATAATTGCGAGTTTATGTCTCAGAATGCTGACTTTTTTTCCACAAATGGGAGTTTATATCTCAGAATTCTGACCATTTTCTGCAAGTGCGAGTTTATATTTCAAACTTCTGACTTTTCTACTCTATTGCCATTTTTATATTTTGGAATTCTGACTTTTTCCTTACAATTACAACTTTATATCTTGGAATTCTGACTTTTTCCTTGCAATTGCAAGTTTATATCTCGGAATCCTAACTTTTTTTTCCCCGCAATTGTGAATTAATATCTGGAATGCAGACTTTTTCTTTGCAATTACGACTTTATATCTCGGAATTCTAACTCTTTTTCCCGCAATTGTAAATTTATATTTTTCACAACTTTGAGTTTATATCACATAATTCTGAGAAAAACAGTCAGAATTGTGCAATATCTCTCAATTCTAACTTTATTTCTCAGAATTTTGACTTTACTTTTCACAACTGCGAGTTTATATCTTGGAATTCTTTCTTTTATAAACTCAAAATTGAGAGAAACTTGGAATTCTGACTTTTTTCTTGCAAATGCAACTTTATATCTCGCAATTCTGTTTTTTTTTCTAGCAATATCTCAGAATGTTGACTTTTTCTGCAACTGTGAGTTCATATCTTGAAATTCCGACTTTTTTTCACAATTGCAAGTTCATATCTAATTTTATTTTGTGACTTTATTTTTCACAACTTTGAGTTTATATCACGTAATTCTAAGAACAACAATCAGAATTGTGCAATAAAGTCACAATTACCTTTTTTATTTTTTATTCAGTGGTGGAAACAGGCTTTTATACAATTAAGCAATACATTTTATTTTTTTTGAGTAGCATAGGTTTAATCTTTCTAATGTTGATTTCAGCAAACTGTATTGCACATCGGAATGGATAAAAAAAAAAAAAAAAAAAAAAAAAAAACAGAATTTACTGATTTATTTAATACCCTGTTCTAGACTATACGTCATCTTTTTGTTGCACCTCCATCTCTGGCTTTTATCAACACCGGCTTTAGCTTTTTGATTCTGGATACAGATATTTTACACAAAAAGAAATTCCATTTCATTCATAATAAAACTTGAAAGAAAATGTCTGGCTTCCCAGCGCATAAATTGCTTGTTTTCCAAGAATGCTGCTTGTAATACAAAATGAAACAGTCCCACCAACTGCAGACTTTAATCTTTCAAGTGCTTTTCTGGGTTTTAGATGCAAAATCTTCAGCACATAACTGCGTTTCCATTCCTTCTGGGCAGTTTAAAATTGGAAGCATAGAAAATCCTTGAAAGATTAATTACTTGTGTGCCTATTCAATGCCAGCCTTCTTCTAACTAGTTCACAGAATGAAATGTTTGCCGCGAGCTGGCGTAGCGAGTCCTGTGTTATCGCAGCACACGAGCCGCTTTCCATCATAATGACCCATAATCTGCAGGTCATTCACACACGTAAGAACTCGCGCTCAATAATACACGCAGCACCATACGGCGACGCTTCATCAGAGCAGCATGTTTCAGATTGCTTCCTTTTGTGGCTTTCATTCATTCCTTTTCTTTCATTCAAATCATCACGGCGGCCCTACGACCTCTGAGGTCACGCCACTGCACTGATAATGACACCGTTACCATGGGGATGATACACTGAGCATCACACTGCTAAGACCTTTGAGTTACCAAGGTCAGAAAGAGAACACATTAGCACTGTTCTGAAACCTAATGAGCTACCTACTTAGTTATTAGCATTTTAAGGCATCATGTACATGCTCTTAGTGTGAAGGCTGTTCATTGTTATGTTGCCTTTCAATGTACAACATTATGGACATTAATGATGACATAATGAACATTATCACATGTATTTTCCTCTCAGAATGCATTCTCTTATAGAGTACATTATTGGCCAGCCAGTTTTTTAATGAATCTTGTTCTGGATGTATTTTTTTCACATTCAATTTTCTGATATGGATTTTCAAAAAAGTCTTTGTTAAAGTGCGATAAGCCATAACCCAAGCCAACCAGTTACAAGGTAAATCTAAATATAAGAAGAAATATAAATGTTTATGTAAAGTTGCTTATTGTGTCTATAAAAGCTACAGAAGCTAAACATACTTTTATTGCAATATATGCATACACAAATATTAAGATATTTTGAAAGCATAGGCAAAGATGGACTTGATTCCGTCATTTGCTCTGCTTCATGGGAATGGGCGGAGCTAAAGAGCTCATTTGGCATGCTTTGACTCTCTGATTGGTGGAATTTTTGTACAGCATCATGGGTAATGTAGTTTTTCAACACAACAGAGTTAAACAAATATTATAAAACATTATTTTAACCAAAAGCATATATCAATGATTAATAACCTCTGAGATCCCAGCAGATCTGTCTTTGAAGAGGTATTAACATTTGTATGGCTTAGTATAAGGTAAATAAGGTCTCGTACTGAAATATGTAGTAGAAAACCTATTTTAAAAGATCCACATAATTTTATGCATATTTTGGACTGTCTGCATTATTGCAATGACATGAAATGGTTGCACTCTGTGAGCTACTGGCGCTACCTGTTACTATTTTTTTACCGCAACACAACTCTGAAAATAAAATACTGATACAATGACCACAGCTAATGAAAGGGTGGAGATGGATAAACATATGTTAAACCAAATGCCATACAATAAATTTTCCCCAAAAGGAGTCTAAATGCCCCAGATATCGAGTTAAATATGCACTGAGAAACTCTTTTAGTGGCTGTGGCATCATGACAAGCGTCGGCATGTTTACATCCTGCCAGGGTTGTCTCTGCCTAAATGTCTACTAAAAGCCTCAAGGGCATTAGGGCTAAAGTGGAGAGAACTAAGACGCAGGTCTTTAGGAAGTTTTATTCGTCCACAGGCATCTTCCTAGACTTTTCTTCTCTTCTTAATGCTAGTAAAGCAGTGAAAAATTACATAGCTTCTCTTGTTGTCCTTTGACTGAAAAAGCCTCACAATGTGGCATTGTATCATTATTGCAGTAAAAATAGCACCAGTAGCTCAGAGTGCAACCAATGAGGTCATCGAAATAAGGAGGCCCCCATAGTTCAAAATATGTATAAAATGATGTGATTTTTTTAAATAACATAAATTATTTTTGACTACATATTTCAGTAAGAGACATCATTTATGTTATATTAAGCCATACAAGTCTTTCAGATAGCCAATCAGTTATTGTTAAAAAACAGTTTTTACTTCCGGAACCCTGTTGCACTCTGTTAAATGTAGATATCTCTCTGCAGAATCATGGATAATGTTTTAAATGTTTTTCCCATGTGTTTTAAAAAATAGTTAGGAAAAAAGAAAGAAAACAAGCTGGCAGCTTCAACAAAAGCATATATCGCCAATTAACAACGTTTCAACTCACAACTCTGTCTTTAAAGTTTACTTCCAGAATAAACATTTACAGATAATTTACTTACCCCTTTGTCATCCAACATGTTCATGTCTGTCTTTCTTCAGTCATAAAGAAATGCTGTTTTTTGAGGAAAACATTTCAGGATTTCTCGCCATATAGTTGACTTCTATGGTGCCTGTGAGTTTGAACTTCCAAAATGCAGCTTCAAAGAGCTCTAAACCAGCCAAGGAAGAAGGGTCTTATCTAGCAAAACGACTGGTTCTTTTTAACTAAAATTGACAATTTATATACTTTTTAACCTCAAATGCTCATCTTGTCTAGCTCTGCGTGTACACTGTGTATTCCAGTTCAAAACAGTTATGGTAGATAAAAAACTGCCATCTCATTTTCTCTTCCAACTTCAAAATCATCCTACATCGCTGCAGAAGTGCAAAAAACGGGCTTTACAAAAAAAGGTAAATCAGGATGATTTTGAAGTTGGAGGAAAAAATTAGATTTTGAGTTTTTTCGACATACCCTAACTGTATTGAATACACAGAGTACAAGCAGAACTAGACAAGACAAGCATTTGAGGTTAAAAAGTATATATATATATATTAGAAAATAACCAATCGCTTTGCTAGATAACACCCTTCTCCCTCAGCTGGGATCGTTTAGAGCACTTTGAAGCTGCATTTAAACTGCATTTTGGAAGTTCAAACTCACGGGCACCACAGAAGTCCAATATATGGAAAGAAATCCTGAAATGTTTTCCTCAAAAACATAACTTCTTTACGACTGAAGAAAGAAAGACATGAACATCTTGGATGACAAGGGGGTGAGTTAATTATCTGTACATTTTTGTTCTGGAAGAGTTAAATAACAGTAAAATAACAATTTTACTTCCAGAACCCAGAAGTTGCACTCCATAACTATTCACAAATGTTCCTAATCTGCTATTGGTCAGACAATTAGATAGCCACACCCAAACTCTCACCATTGGTTGAGCCACTGTTACTGTTGTGACACTCAAACAGAACAATGTTTCAACCCAGTCGGACCTTCTAGTGCTATTTGTGTGGCCTAAATGAATTGCTACCTGTGTAGAGTGTTTCAAATCGAAGGTTCCATCGTGGTTACAATGCTACCTATGGTGGATTTGGAATAGTCCCATCCTGTGACCAATATGATTTAAAGGCACAGGGTTCAGGTTATTCACAGCCGTCAAAGAATTATAAACACAAAGGCCTAAAACAAAAGCCCTTGCCCTGTTTAATCGCTCCCTGAGGGAACGCACATGCAACTTAATGACAATACACAAACAGAGCTCATAATGAGGTTTTAGCGACTGGGGACGTGTCCAACACTGGTGATGAGAGAGAGAGTGTGTGTGTGTGTTTGCTTATCTCTGGGTGCTGCTGAATAACACTGGTATGAGGAGAGGGGAGACAGCGGAAAGGGAACACTGGTGTTACAGAGATAATGAGGATCTGGAGTCCGACGCTAAGCCCTTCAAAACCACACATTCACAGCTAATTAACCAGCCGCTTGACTCCCGTACACATTCGCGTACACACATTAGCCACGGCTTTATTAGGTCCTTGTGTAGCTACGGGCCAATAGTTAGAGATAAAGTGCACATTTTAGCCCTTATTCCATATCGTTTTGGAGCCGCTATGTGTAAGCTTTGCCGCTGGCCTACGCCGGTCGAGCTCAGAGACGGAAAGACAAGGGAAAAATAGGACGATGTGTCCCAAAACGGGACAATTTTTTTTTCTAAATCAGCACAGATGAGGGACAGCAGGCCCAGAATCCCTTCAGAGCTTGGTGCCGCCCATTGTTTGCCATACAGCGAGGGAGGATTATACAAGGACTATCTGGGTTTTGCAAATGAGTCTGCCTAGTAGAACAATTCTTTCAATTTTCTGTCCCGGTCTTGTTCGACATGCTATACAGCGAATGACTTTATCTACTTGGTGAGCTTCTCAAATTGAGGCCCTTTCTGTTGAATAGTATCTTCTCCCTGAGCGCAGAAGATCATGACTGTGCACTAGTGCGTGTGTGCGCAGGTGTTAACAGGCGGGACTATCGATACACCATCCTGCCCAGAGGGAGGCCAGCCGGTGCAACTGTAACAATCCTCCGCCGTGAGGAACAGACTCTGTTTGAGGATGATAAGAGCCTCTTAATGACATCACTTCAAACTGATACGGCACTTCAAATCCACATCTAAGCGCACATCTGAACAAAACGCAGCCTTTCGAATGGTATTCTGGGGTTTTGTACTGCTCTGTGACACTGGATCGTCCCTGACCTCTAGAAACCATTCAGAATGAAATTAA
Source organism: Garra rufa (assembly GCF_049309525.1). NCBI lineage: Eukaryota > Metazoa > Chordata > Actinopteri > Cypriniformes > Cyprinidae > Garra > Garra rufa. The sequence continues at coordinate 10,339,600 of NC_133373.1, read as the reverse complement.
AAACATAATTAGAGACAGCAACATTGGCAAATCGTGTTGAAGAATTGAAGAATGTTACTTTTAAAAATATCAATATTAAAAAACAAACAAACAAATAAAAAACAGTTGGAAATATATATTAAAAACGTTTAGGGGCAGATTTTTTAAAGGCTTTTTTCTTTGTTTAAGAGGTTGTTTGTGCTCAATGCTGCATTTACTTGAAATATTATTATTTTAAATATTATTACAATTTAAAATAACGATTCTAAATATATTATACATTTATGGAAAAAAAAACATTTATTTATTTATAGGGATCAAAGAATCCTGAAAAAGATCATGAAAAAATATATATATTGCAACAGTGAAAAAGTTTTATTGTCAAGGAGTGTGTTTATGATTTAAAATCATTAATTTATTTATGAATAATTCTTATTTTATTATACATTATGGAAAAAGCATTTATTTATTTATCACAATCAAAGAATCCTGAAAAAAGATAATAAAAATACTATATATATTGTAAAAGTGATAAAGTCTTCATCACTTTTTATTATCGTCATGCAGCCTTGCTGAATAAAAATAGTAATTTATTTATTAATTGTTAATTAATAATTATTCATTTATTATTCATTTATGGAAAAACATGAATTTATTTATTAGGATCAAAGAATTTCAGAAAAAAGTTACATATATTGCAACAGTGAAAAAGTATTTATTAATGTGTATTAATTAAAAATTATTAATTTATTATTATTTATGGCATTTATTCATATTAACATTATTATTTTTAATTTTTTTTTTTATTTTTTTTAATAGATATATTGTAAAAGTGAAAAGAAAAGTTACCTTTATGCATCCTTGCTGAATAAAATGATTAAATGATATTTATTTGTTTATTTATCAGGGTCAAAGAATCCTGAAAAAAGATTATGTATTAGATTAATTTTATTATTTTAATTATTAATTAATGTATTATTTATTAATTATTCATTTATTATTAATTTATGGAAAAATCATTTATTTATTTATTTATCAGGATTAAAGAATCCAAAAAAAGATTATATATTGCATTCATTTACTATAAAATAATGATTAATGTATTTCTTAATAAATAATTAATAATTATTCATTTATTATTAATTTATGGAAAAACATGTATTTATTTATTTCTCATGATCAATAAATCCTGTCACTTTTATGCATCCTTGCTGAATAAAATTGTCATTTGAATTAATTAATTGAAAATATGTGTTCATGGCCAGTAAGTAATATTTATGCCTGGTTTATGCCTTTGGCAGGAGTGTTTAAGTTAAAATAGTTAATATAAAAGTTCATTTTGGACCCTACATATTATATGTTATGCTCACATGCCGTTTTCTCATGAAGTAGGAAAAGATTTCATTCATATTCTGAGAAACACCAATCTGATCCTATCCTGAGGTCTTTATGTGTGAGTGGAACACATAATAAGAAAGTAAAAAAGCAAGAGCCAGAAAGAGAAAGGTGAGAAAGAAGCTGAGCACACATACAAAGTGACAGCGGTTGGTTTGGGCATATAGCTGCGCACTAATTGTTCAATATTTCATTCTCTAAAAACAAACTCGCATCTGTTGCCTTGAAGCCTGTCCAAAAAGTCAAAGCGGAGAAAAACGTCTCATCGTTCATTTATCAAAAGCGAGGGGAGGGAAGTAGGAGGATAAACACATTTTTCTGTCTCCTTTACTTGTTTAGAGGTGAAAACAGACAACACAAAAATGCTGGAAAACCAAAGAATTTGTGGGACCTGAAGGATTATTCTGAAGAATAGAAAACAGTTTAAATGTTCAGGACAAACAAGGGACTCATGAACAACTATCACTAAACAAAAAAAACACAGCTGTGGATCATTCAGTTAAGAACACAGTATTAAGAATCAAGGGGATGTAAACTTTTGAACAGGGTCATTTTTATAAATTCAACTATTATTTTCTCTTGTGGACTGTATGTTAACATCTTTTATGTGAAAAATCTTATTCAGGTCAGTACTAAATAAACAATAACATGCATTTTGTATGTTCCCTCTCATTTAGGTAAAATACTTAACATTTTGCAAATTCTGAAAGGGGGAAGTTAACGCTTGACCTCAACTATATGCCGTTTATGACAGTCCTAGAGTTGTGGTCTCATTTTCATCACACCAAACAATTGTGCCTATAGGAATCCCAAATTGAAGTAACACCCCTAAACATGTTAAAAGTGTGAAACCCAGAAAGAGTACAGCTCAGCAAAGCACAAAACAATAAAGGGAACAAAAGAACAGAGGCCAAAACTACCCAACCAATGCTGCCTGACTGAAAGAAAGCTGGACTGAGTGTAAATTCAAAGCAGTCAGTTCAACAAAGATCAGTTTAGAGCTCTGCTGCAATAAAATGCCCGCCACTGTTGAAGTCAACAGATCTGTGCTGTCAAACCAGCCACGAGCACATCCTTTACAGTGTCTAAAGTCAATACTCGACCATATGAACCTGATCCGTGAGAGAGCGTGACATGCCGATGGATTTGTAAGTTAATGTGTGTGTGCTTTTTGTTGTAAATCACTGAGAGCTCCATTTCTGGTGTGTCACCGCAAGGTGGATTGATGTCTAAAGAGCAGAGGAGCAGCCGACCACAACATCAGACACGCAGAGTAAATCATAAATGCAGAGTCTTGACAATTCTGATCAACGAAATGTCCTTTTGTCACTTCCGTTGTGCTGCACATGTTGGCATGTATGTGTATGGGTGTGCGTGTGTGACTGCGGTGGCCGTGGCAGGAAATAACTCTCAACCCTTTAACCTTCATATTCCTCAGCCACCGTTATCTCATTAATGAGTTTAGCATGATTTATCACCCTTCCTCCACATATCTCTCTCTGTCTTTCTCCTTTCAATACTCTCATCTCATGCATCCGGTTCTTCTCTGAACCATACTATCATGTTCTCTCCTTTTAAGCTTTTCTGCACCATAATCTCTCATTTGCTCGTTGTAATTCTTATTCGTTTACTTCTTCAGAGAGCAGCCTTACTTTGACCAGATCTTCTGGAATTTGTTGCTTTAAATCGGAGCGCTGCCTTTGTACTTTTGACTAAATTGCATAGCAACATTTATCGCTGCTGTTGTTGTTTATTAAATATTATTATTCAATAAATAATATTTATAAATAATAGTAGTATTTAATAATGGTACATTGGATAGTACATTGAAACTTATGTTTTATTGTAAATATGAGATTGATCTGAAGAATAAATGCTCTATCAGATGCATTTAATCATACATGCTCAGACCATCTCTCTCTCATAATACTCTACATAATGCAGTGAGCTTTAAATACAGTAATACAATAAGCTTTTAATGAAGCAACTCAACATTCCTTTCCTGCGACAGTGTTTTAGTGCCACGTTTAAAAAAATAATCTAAGATTATGAGATTAAAGTCGTAATATTTCAAGAATAAAGCAGAAATTACAAGACTAAAGTCATATTTTGAGAATAAAGTCGAAATGCTATGAGAATGAAGTCAAAATATTTTGAGACTAAAGCCTAAATATTAAGAGAATAAAGTCAAAAAGTTTTGAGAATTTAAATTGTAGAAACTAAAGTTATAATATTTTACAGCCTATATTGCGCATACAAACGCCTGGATTGGGAGCACCGGGAGAAGTTGCCAGGCCACCAGAATTTTTTTTAATATTGTTGTGTCCGAGCGGTGATGATATTAATATGATGTTCATGATATTTATTAACAGACTGAACAGGAACAACTTTTTATTCAGCTCACACCCCCAATAGACATTCCTTTGGGGGGCGCCAGCCCTCTTATTTAACCCTTTTTAATACACTACAAACATATGTGGGATTATTAGCAAAAATCATATTCATGGGGACAGTATGTTTGGAAATAATATTTAATGTCTTTAATTGTATTTGTTATTTGCAATATAAAACAGTCTCAGCTTTCAAAATCAGTTTTATAGCAAAATACAAACAATGCGCCTTACAATAATTGTTTTTCAAGCTCTTTAATGTGCCGTGACAGATAGTTGTATTCATGTGAATCAATTAATTAAATCATACTGTTTTCTTTGTGAAAATTCCACCGCCTACTCCGCAAAAACGTCTATGGCATCCAACCTTTCATTCCTCAATTGAACAACAATAAAATGTTCTAAAGGTTGAAGTGGGCTCGTTATATAAAACATACAATATTTTGTTGTCTTTTCTGGGTGCATAATGTTAAGTGACTATTCACAAGCTGTTTTATTCACAGTATAATGCAGTAAATGATTGGACATAATATTTAACGCATCCCATTTATTATTTGCAGTGCGCCAGCCACCCAATAATCGCTATAATTTTGTGCTTCGCTGCTTTTAATATAACAGCGCATTTGTCAATTTTATCATGAAAAACAAATTATTAATGTGTTATTCCTCTTTTTGTCAAGTTCATCGCAAGATATAAAAGTGATGGAATATGCAGAAGGCATGGGAAAAAAGAGTATAGCCTAATTTAATGAAACAAATGTCTCATTATTGTAATCGGAAACATTATTGACTGACATGCCGCTTAAACTGAAGCAAATACAGCGATCTGTCACGCCACATTCAATAGCATGAAATACATTTTATTATAAGCATCTGATGCAGCATTCATTCTTCAGATCAATTTCATATTTACAATAAAACATTGTTTCAATGTCTATCGAATGTACTATTATTAAATTCTACTATTGTTTATAAATATTTTGTTTGTATTTCACTAAAAAAAACTAACACCTTTCGAAAGCTGAGACCAGTTCTCTCAATCTGGGCCATTTGCATCCACAATACAATACAATATAATATATAATATATAATATATAATATATAATATATAATATATAATATATAATATATAATAGAGAGGTTGCGTTAGACTTCAACATTGTCCGTCATTTCCGTCATAATCTATTATTACCCGTCATTTTAATTTTCATATTTTTATTATAATAACACATTTAATTGCTTTTATTTTTTTAATCATGAACCTACAGGGCGAGCATGCTGTATAGGTTTGTGCACTTTTTTATGAAGAGAACAGATGAACAGAAACTGCGTCACTTTTCATGTTCAACACCACACCCAAAGTACAATTTTTTTTTTTTTTACAAAAAAAAAAAAAAAAAAACATGCTAGGGCTGGTTTAAAAAAAAATCGATTTCTCGATTTTAATAGAATCTTATTTTTATGCACCAATATCTACGTATATTTAAATCTCAGTGGATCTTGCTGTTTTCAGCTCAGGAATTAACAGTAAGTGCGCATATCTAATAAATCACAATAAGCCATTAAGCTCTGTGCTTTCTTACTTTCAATATGAAAAAGTCTCAGATTTCAAATTCTGTCTATTTCATCAGGAAATTCAAGCAATAAATACCGTTATGGCGTTCTTTAATGTGGCGTGATAGACCACTGTAGTTTATACTGGGTGCTCGCATGTGCGTATCAGATGCATAGCAAAAGATTCGTCGTGACAGTTTCATTTTTGTTCTGTATCCAGTGCTCTGCTGCTACAATGGAGCGCGCTCGCCACCAACTGGACAGGGGTGGGAATTACAGTTACAATTTACAACAGATCACCCGCAGTGTAATCTGTCAAAATGACGGACAGCCTTCAGATTTTTCCGTCACTGATTAAAAAAATCCGTCAATGACGAGCAATTTTCGGTTAATGCGACCTCTGATATATATATATATATATATATATATATATATAAGAATATACTCTCAAAATATTATAACTCTAATCTCGTAATTGCTACAAATTAATTCTCATAATTTTGATTTATTCTTGTAACGTTTGGTTTTTTTTCTCGTAATTTGGACTTTATTTTTGAAATATTTTGACTTTATTCTCATAATTTTGACTTTATTCTCAAAATATTAAGATTTTTTATCTCATAGTATTTCGACTTTATTCTCAAAATATTACAACTTTTATCTCGTAATCTTAGTTTTTTTGTTTTTTGTTTTTTTACGTGGCACTAAAACTCTGTTGTCCAACCGTGAAATCCAAACGATAACCCAAACAATAATCCAAACAAACGAGACTTGACTTGGCTTGGCTTGGCTTGACAAACTTGACATAAACAGACTTGGCTTGAAACAGACTTTACACTCACCGACAGCGGATACAACTTCAATACGCGACAGGGGACAACTGAAACATAAGGCCTACTTATACTAAACAATACAGGTCACATGACATAAACTGACCAATGAAAAACGAGGAACAAGACCATAGCAACCAATGACAACCAATCAGAACATGACACATGGAACAGAGGAACCAATGGCAGGAAAACAACAGGGAAAGGGAAGCCAAACACAACAGCATAAAACGACTACATAATAAAAGACATAAAAACATGAACATGAAACAAAACCCCAAAACACCCGTTACAATTAGTAATTGAGGCTCGGGCTCAGCTGTTGAACTGTCAAACTGAGATTTGAATCCATGGCGGAAGGAAGTACTTTGCACAAAAGAGGGTTTTTAAAGACACACTCTTGTTGTCTCTTTTCCATTTACACACTTGTGCCACTGAACTCTTCTATAAATGCAATCTCACACTCATAGATGTGCGATTTGGTGTATATCGGCACGCTGTTATTACCTACGGTCACACTGCTACTAGTGTGATATTGCTCATATATACTGTAATAAGCAATTATATATAACAATCTACCACCATGAAGTAAATATGGCTTGATTTTCATCTAGCCAAACACCGTTTGGATTATTTGCAGTGCTAATGTGCCAGACAAACAGTGCTTTGGAACTTTCCATTCACAGCGAGCCTAAAAACCTTCAGGTATTTCAACACTTCATGGAACTACACACAAACTCACGACTAGACTTGTCAGGATATAAAAAAAAAAATCAGTACTTGATAACAGTAGCACTGAAAGGCACAAGTACTAATTACACTAACAGGTGGGTACTAATTGAGTTAGTACTTTATACTACCAGTACTATAGATAAAATAATATTGCTATGATTTTTGTATTGACTTGATCCAAAAGGACCAGTACTTTTTGACCTCCCTATCGCATATAAATACACCCAACTCAAACACAACATGAAACGGCGTGATTAAAGTTATTCTACACGTTCCATGTCACAGTGTAGGTGTCCGATCATTATATTAAAACACATGCTTGGTGGTGGAGTGTGTGTCCGTATTTAATCACCTCAGTGTGGGAGCCAGACAAGGAGACACGGTATCATTATTCCCGTCAACCAGCCCTGACTCGCCCTCCCTACCAACCCCCCAACCTGCTGTTGCCACGGCGCCAGGTATCCACTAATTAGCAGCTGCCATAGCAATGATGAGTGTTCCAGGTCTTTGATTAGAGAGAAAGAGCGAGAGAAACTACACAACTATATAGCAACTGGGCCTAAGAGAGGGGTAATTAGTAAGGAGAGAACTGAGTTTAATCAAAAATGCCACCGGTGCCAACACACACACATATACATACGCACAAACACACCCACACACACTCGATCAAGGGTGGACAAGCTAGCGGGTGGGCAGCCAAAATGACTCCTCTGAGAGCGGGATTGGAAAGGAACTTCAGAAATGAGCCGCCCATAGACGCCTCTGGGAAAACCTAGCATATGGGCAGGAAAAGGCAGAGAGAGACAGTAGGTGCAGAGACTAATAACTCTTGACAGCGCAAAACCGACTTGAAATGCCACGTGAATGAAGAATTTTATCTCATGCCTTTAGTGCCAACTTACTGTACTGTAGCAGCGGCTCTGGGACTCCTCTTAGTCTAAAATATCTTCAAAATATTAAAAATATGTATCTTTTAATTAATTAATCATCTGTAAATTACAAATAGTAGCCTATAATTGCTAAATTAATTTCATTATATGCTAATTAACTACTCAAATATATAAATATATATTTTATTTAGTTTTATTTTGCTAACCACACCACATTAATGCATTCAACTCACGACCCTACTTTTTTATTATTATTTTTTGATTGAGAACACTTAGCTCATTTTACTAGCCCTCACTCCATGTGCTTTCTCCACACACGCACACACACACTTATACTCACTCATTCCGTCTAATGATATTAAAGTAAGTGGAACAGATATAGTCATTTACATCAACAGCTGCTTTTTGCATGCATTAGACCACTCTATTGGATGGGTCAGATCTCATTTCCATGCAAATCAGTGTCACCGAATCAAAGATGACTCTCCCTGCATACTATTCGTGACTTATGAAACTATATATGAAGACTGAGTCTGGAAACCAAATTGGACATCTTAGGCACATTAGATACGAGAGGCTGGAGTCATTCTGAAAGATCACTTTTCTGTGGATTCACAAACTGTACAGTATATTTGCAAAACGTGTTTTTTTTTTAGGTCAAAAGTTTACATTCCCCTTTCAGAATCTGCAAAGTGTTAATTATTTGACCAGAATAAAGGGATCATACAAAATGCATGTTATTGTTTATTCAGTACTGACCTGAATGAGATATTTCACATACATTTTTTTTTACATATAGTCCAAAGAGAAAATAATAGCTGAATTTATACAAATGACCCCGTTCAGAAGTTTACATCCCCTTGATTCTTAATACTGTGTTCTTACCTAAATGATCCACAGCTGTGTGTTGTTGTTGTTGTTTTTTTGTTTGTTTGTTTTGTTTAGTTATAGTTGTTCATGAGTCCCTTGTTTGTCCTAAACACTTAAACTGCCTGCTGTTCTTCAGAAAAATCGTTCAGGTCCCACAAATTAATTTGTGTATTTGAAGCCTTTCCAACAATAACTGTATGATTTTGAGATCCATCTTTTCACAACGAGGACAACTGAGGAACTGATATGCAACTATTACAGAAGGTTCAAACACTCACTACTGCTCCAGATGGAAACACAATGTATTAACAGCCGGGGGTGAAAACTTTTTAACAGAATGGAGATGTGTAAATTTTTCTTATTTTGAGTGAATATCATATTTTTTCATTTTGTACTACCCTTTAGAGGCTATAGAGAGATAGTTACATGTTTCCCAGAAGACAAAATAAGTGCAATATACCCTGATCTTCCAATTTTAAAAAGTTTTCACCCCTGGCTCTTAATGCATTTTCCTTCTAGAGCATCAGTGAGCATTTGAACCTTCTGTAATAGTTGCATATGAGTCCCTCAGTTGTCTTCAGTGTGAAAAGATGGATCTCAAAATCATACAGTCATTGTTGGAAAAGGTTCAAATACACAAAAATGCTGGAAAATCAAAGAATTTGTGGGACATGATGGATTTTTAGAATATCAGGCAGTTTAACTGTTCAAGACAAACAAGGAACTCATGAAAAACTATCATGACCCCCCCCTCCCAAAAAAAAAAAAACACAGCTAAAGATCATTCAGGTGAGAACACAGCATAAGAACCAAGGGATGTAAACTTTTGAACAGTAAACTTTTGCATTTTTATAAATGCAGCTATTATTTTCTCTTGTGGGCTATATGTAAACATCTTTTATGTGAAATATCTCATTCAGGTCAGTACTTAATAAACAATAACATGCATTTGGTATGATCCCTCTTATTTTGGTGATATAATTAACATTTTACAGATTCTGAAAAGAGGATGTAAACTTTTGACCTTGACTGTATGTGATTTCTAGAAAATACTTACTTTCTGCAAATACTTTTCCGGCACTACATGTTTAAAAGGGTCATGAATTGCCCTTTTTTTATTTTGTACTGCTCTCTGAGGTCAACTTGTAATGTTATCAAGATTTCAACATAAAACAAAAACATAATTTAAAACAAATAGGCTATTTTCTGTTCTGTTTTGACCCCTCTTATCAGAACGCTCTGTTTGAATAAGAATGGCGGATTGTAGACTCGTGTGAATGCCCACTGCTACAATCGGCTAATAATTATGTATGTTTAACAGCCTACATCCTTCACAAATCAATGCTGCTGTGATTTTAGGTCAAAAATGCATACATATTCGTAATAAAAACAGTTACTCATTACTGTCGGAGCCAATACAGTTGGCACAACATCGTCTTTGAGTTTCAATCTTTCTGCAAATCCTGCGTCGAATTGTGCCTTGTTTGTAAACAAATCTGCAGTAAAATTAAGTGAACAAAAGATCAAATTCTTACTGATGCAGTCTGGAATTCATAAAAAATAAAGTTCATCCACTCTTATCTAATGTTGGGATCAGAAAAAAACTGATTACCCTGCTGAAAAAACCAGCATATGCTGGTTAGGTATGTTTTGGTGCTGGGATGCTGGTTTTAGCTGGTTTATGCTGGTCCTTTGCTGGTTTATGTTGGTCCCTTGCTGGTTTATGCTGGTCCCTTGCTGGTTAATGCTGGTCCTTTGCTGGTTTATGCTGGTCATGTTGCTGGTCAAAGACCAGCATAAACCAGCAAAGGACCAGCATTAACCAGCAACATGACCAGCATAAACCAGCAAAAACCAGCAAGGGACCAGCATAAACCAGCAAAGGACCAGCATAAACCAGCTAAAACCAGCATCCCAGCACCAAAACATACCTAACCAGCATATGCTGTTTTTTTCAGCAGGGTACTCAGTTTATGACCCCTTTAAATCATTCAGTTTTGTTTTGCTCACTATTGAATACTGTGTATTCCAACTCTTTGGACTCCTTTTCAACTACTATGTAGTAGGGCAGTATGCACATTAGGATGCAGTTTGCTAAGTAGAGCAAACCAAATCATTCACTTATGAATTTCCATTTCAGTCAGGACACTTCCTCTGAAGGTGGTTGCTCATGTAGGCAAAAGATAGCAAGACGGCTCGCTTGGTTTTGAAACCAAGCCGAGCAATTGTCACTGAAATGAATGTGAATGCTAACGAATTGCTTTCTATAGATATTATAGGCTTTCTCGGTGTAAACAGGACTGCAGTCCTAACTGAGGAGGAGTTTGGAGGTGAAAGCAGGCTGGAGGCCTCCCTGTTTTCTGCTTCCGCTCTGGTCTCTCTCTTTGTGGGAGAGTTAATAATACGAGTGGCTGGTCTTGGCAGGCCTTCAGACAGCAGGACAGCAATACGATTAACCGAGTCACAGTACCGCACACGGCCGTCCACTGAGTCACCATAATGAAATCAGGAAGCAGCTCCTCTTCATCAGAGGAGGGCCTGGAGGGGACAGCCAATGCCAAGGAGGAAAAGAGTGAAGGAGGGAGGGGAGGACAGGCAGATGAAGCTGGAACAACTACACAAAAAGGACAGTGAGGAAAGCTGCTGAATCCTAACGAGGCTGTCTGGTACTATCTGTTTCACTTTTTTTCTACCATCTCCATCTTTGTCTTTCTGTTTTAAGCATGATTAAGCAAAATTTTCTGTTGTAAATTCTCAGTCTTCAATTCTAAGGTGCACCAAATGGTAACGCAAGAGGGGAAAAGAAAGAGGTACAGATATGAAGTATATAGTAGACAGCAAATATAAAGTCTAATGACTTCCAGCACAGCCACTATGACATGGTCCAGTCATCTTACCTTATAAACCATCACTGTGATCAACAACCCAGAGTGCAGTTCTCTCTCTCTCTCTCTCTCTCTCTCTCTCTCTCTCTCTCTCTCTCTCTCTCTCTCTCTCTCTCTCTCTCTCACTACCTTCTATTACTCTATAACATCTCTAAACCCTATGAGAACCACTGCAAACATTATAGGATTTAGTAATAGAGAAGGCAGAGCATCAATTCGACTCACTGCATTGGCTCAGTCTCAGGGTCCAATTTAAACACTCGCCAGTGTAAGAAGAATGATAGTGTGACCCTCACAGATTTAAAGGGACAGTTCACTCAAAAATTAACATTGTGTCATCATATACTCACCCTCATGTCACTCCTTCTTCAGAAAATAAAAAAGATAGAGAAACGCTTAGCATTTTTCATCTATACAACAGAATTTATTTTTCACCATAATGGTTTGGTTGTAAAGTTTCACAAGTGACATCTGATAAAATGTCATCGCTGCACTAGATTCAGAGCTAAACCAACAGCAGCATAACTTGATATATGTTGTAGTGATGCAATCGTAGTGCGATAATTAAACACATACACACTCAGACAGGTACACACTCACAAAAGAGAGCAAAAGGTCATGGTGCTAATAGATCAGTGCATCAATGACTGATTAAAACCTTGTCATGTAGGTCACCTCCTGGCGCCATGACAACAGAGCACACTGTGCTCACATAGTAACCTCTCATTTATCACCGGCACCCATCGGTATAACACTGAACCCTGAACAGAGATTCATCAGCCACACTGGCTGTTCACCATCAACGCATATTTGCTTCTGTAAAATCAGCTAAAAGACTCATCAGCTGTGAAAAAGTGGCTACAAATCTAAAAACAGATTTTTATTCAGATAAGTTGTCTTTTTTGGGTTTCCTGTTTGTCTTCCTGAACACACAGTATGATAACATTGGGGCTCTCTGTTGGCCCCAACAGTACATGCAATGTTACTGCAGCTGTTATTGTTATATGTTATTAGGGGTTCAAACGCATAGCGCTGAAACCCTATTGTAATTGTTAGAATGGTCACTGATCAGCAATCCCCACATAAAACTGATCACGCAGACCAAATCGTAAGTCTTAGAGACATGAAACTTGGAGGGATGGTAGTACTCACACCGCCGACTACGTTACCAAAGCAAGCCTCAATCAGCCTGAAGGGTGCTGCAGCGATCAAAAGTATGAAACTGCTCATATCTCCTAAACCGTTGGACCAATTGTCTTATGTCGTTGGAATCCTTGGCTCACACCAGACAAAACACATGCATCAGATTTGATTGTGAGCCTGCCAAACTACTTTTGTGAGCTAGTTGCATGATCAGAACCAAACCACTGAACAAACATTTCACTGGAGAGCGAATATCAATAATTATCAAAAAAAAAAAAGTCTAACTTTCGACTCATTGTCTCAAAAGGAACGTCAAAACGTTTGAAAGGGGCAGGGCCACTTTTAGTAAAATGCCTATAACTCCTGAACAGAATGAAATATCTTCGCCAAATTCAGAAGACTTAAGTAAGAGCTAATTTTGAGGTTGCTGAAGAAAAATCATTGAGCTTGGCCAGTTGATGGTGCTATAAGAGGGGAAAAAAATAAAAATGGCTATAACTATGTATGCAACCATTTGTCCTATCAACATGAAAATCTCTGTACGCAGTCTTGGTCCAAAGTGCCACAAGTCTCTATAACGACATTCGCGCATTTCATCACCACTGGTCAATGAAGTTTGAGCATCTATTAGACATGGTTAACAAAGGCCAATTGGAACAAAACTTGGTGGGCCTGTCTGACTCACATCCCCAAAGGTCTGTGGACAATTTGAAAGAAATCGCCCACTGGGGGGCAATATCATGTTTTTCCAGAGCGTAAACTATTGTGTGTCATGCGTTTTTTTGCACATATATGCGATATTCGTATCATATGAAAGAACTCCTCATTCCAGACAACTTTGCCTGTAGAACTATGGCTGTCAATCAAATTGTTTGTTAAATGAGTTTTGTGAACAAGTCCTAGGATTTTTCACTCCATTGAAAAAAAAAACACTGCAGTACAATTATCTGGACTCTCTAGGTCAAATAATTATCAAAAAATGTTGAAATTTGCCCTTTGGGAAGCTATAATGGGGTCGTTTAGAAAAGAGGCCTGTCCAAATTTACCCCAAATCCTAAGAAGCCTAAAGGAAAACTTAAAACTTAACGAAACCTGGTAAGCACATGAGACAGATAATTCTATACAAGAATAAACTGTTTTAAAGAGATCAGACCACAGCTGACGCTAAAACAGTCATAAATGTAACAAACCTACTATTTCTATGGTAAATTACCTTCATTTGCAAAAAAGGCTTGCTACATAATGCATTTTTTCATATGTGCTTAAATGCCTTAAAGCAATTGAACCCTAGTAATAGCTGCTTGCAGCTATGTTTATCAAAGTTTTTCTTATAGCTTCATAACATTACGGTTGAACCACTGCTGTCACATGGACAACTTAATAATGTCCTTACTACCTTTCTGGGCCTTGAAAGTGGTAGTTGTGTTGCTGTCTATGCAGGGTCAGAAAGCTCTTGGATTTCATCGAAAATATCTCAATTTGTGTTTTGAAAACGAACAAAGGTCTTACAGTTTTGGAACATCATGAGGGTAATTAATGACAGAATTTTCATTTTTTTGAGTAAACTGTTTAAGCAAATGTAAAAAAAAAAAACCATAAAAATATCATAAAATTTAAAAACTAAATACTGAATTAAAATGATAAATTATGCTATTTTCACCTCTGTGAAATGAACTGCAACGCTGTAAGTCAGTGTGGAACTAATGAAGACACTGAGAAAAACACTCTTTTTTAAAAATAATGTCCAAACTGGCTTCAAACCAAAAGAGCTCAGTGAAACTTCACAACAAGAAAGAGAGAGGCGAATCAATAAGTGTCACAAAGTGAACTGCTCTTTCAACCTCTCCTTCTGTGGAACAGCACTTAGGTGTACGTGATCTGGTCTAATACTTTATAAATAAGCATCATTCCCTCCGTTTATAAGTAGCTCAGGTGTGATTCACTAGCTGTTATTGCCATTTACTCTCCATCAAGATGGCGTAAGGCCCTGCAGATGGGTCTTGTAAAGCTACGCTCGTTCTATTCTAAGAAGTCTGTTCAATTAGGCTTCCCTGATTTCCCCGGAGAGCGCTCCTTTCTTTAAAACGCATCATTAACACAGGCTTACCTCTCCCAAAGGATGGCTTCACCCCCACCCGACACAGAACAGAGTCAAGCCTGCTTACAGCAACCGCACACTAACACACAGAAACCATCTTTTGCCATCGACCCAAACTTTTGAGGCTTAGAAGATGAGGGGCTCTTAAAAAGCCATAGACTCTAAACTAGACGTGAACAAGGAGAACTTTCACAGAGTGATGTCTGTGAAATTATTAATATTATTATTTTAGTGCAGACAGAAATTTAAAGGCCTGCACACATTTCATCTGGTTAAAGACAGACTATGTAGTGCAATTACATGAAAGATATTTTTCAACACTGGTTTATTGAGGTATATACAGATGAGGTCAAAAGTTTACATCCCCCTTTCAGAATCTGCAAAATGGTAATTATTTTACCAAAATAAAAGGGGTCATACAAAATGCATGTTATTGTTTATTTAGTACTGACCTGAAAAAGATATTTCACATAAAAGATGTTTACATATAGTCCACAAGAGAAAATAATAGTTGAATTTATAAAAATTACCCTGTTCAAAAGTTTACATCCCCTTGATTCTTAATACTGTGTTGTTACTTGAATGATCCACAGCTGTGTTTTGTTGTTTAGTGATAGTTGTTCATGAGTCCCTTGTTTGTCCTAAACAGTTAAACTGCTTGCTGTTCTTCAGAAAAATCCTTCAGGTCCCACTGATTCTTTGGTTTTCCAGCATTTTTGTGTATTTGAACCCTATCGAACAATGACCCTATATGAACAATGTATGATTTTGAGATCCATCTTTTCACACTGAGGACAACTGAAGGACTCATATGCAACTATTACAGAAGGTTTAAACGTTCACTGATGCTCCAGAAGGAAAAACAATGCATTAAGAGCCGGGGTGAAAACTTTTGAACAGAAATGAAGAGGTGTATATTTTTCTTAATTTGCCTAAATATCATTTTTTTTCATAGTACTGCCCTTCAGAGGCTACAGAAGATAGTTACATGTTTCCCAGAAGACAAAATAAGTTAAATTTACCCTAATCTTTACATTCAAAAAGTTTTCACCCCTAGATAAGATCCTTATTCCTTGGCTGGGATCATGTAGAGCCCTTTAAAGCTGCATTGAAACTGCAATGTGACTGGACATCTCAGCTCACCCAGTGTTTGTTGTTGCAATTAGCTCTCCGACTGAGGTTTTCACTAATGCCGACTGCTTTATAGCACTTGCCGTAGATCAATACATTGATGAAAGGAAAAGTAGATATAAGCTACAACATATCTCCAAAGTAATGAGAACACAAAATGTCCTTTTTTTGTAGATAAAACAAAGAGAAACCAGGTTAGGCATCTGAGGATTTGTATTTGTGGCTCAGACACTTGCTTCAAAGGATCACAGGTAGTGACAGGACACAATTCCCACCGCCCATCCCCGACTCTCAAGCACTACCCCAACTCACCCCTGACTTCTCATCGAAGATCTTGATCCCTCCAAAGGACACAGTGAGAAAAACTTTCTGTTTGTGTTCTCCTTTAGACCGCGCAGAGGCTGCGATTCCCTGCAGACAAGAAGATGAAAACAGCAACATGAGAAAAAAAGAAATGCAGATAAAACAGAAACAGAGCAGGGAACGGCAGCTTTCGCTACTTGCTGCAATCCTCGGGGAGAATTAGCTGTTATGTAAAGAAATTGATTCATTTTCTCTCTGTTTTCAACAATTTCAGGCTTAGAGGTTCTGATGTGTGCTGGTTTGGAGTGACTGGGACACCCCACACTCTGCTGGTAGATGCTGTAATTACACCATTCTGCTGGTCTTACTGACGGTCATTCAAAAATAGACATATTGAACCATCCCCACCCACAATTATATGTGATCCTGGACCACCAAACCAGTCATAAGGGTCATTTTTTTTTTTTACATTTACATTTTTTTTTTTAAAACACTGTCAAGTTCCCGTCAAGTTTGAGATTTTGGGCTTTTGTTGATTCATAAAGTGTTTTTTCAGACTAGTGGAAAGAAAACACCCAAAAGACACTGTTAAGTGTTTCTTTTATAGCACTTTATCTATTTGTGTAAATAGATTGCAATTACAATCCACATTTTTAAAAGCTGTTTTCTCAAAATGAGCTTTTTCTCCTACACTGAGCCATAAATCTCCACTTCAGTAACACTTACACACACCAAACTTTACATTTTTATTCCTGTCTATATCCTGAAGGTTTTTACAAAGGGATTTGTTCATATATCCTTTGCTTGGTTTTATACAACATTTTATTCCCCTCAAAATGGTAAAAAGTACATTGTTTTCTGTCTGTTCTAAGTTTTTTTTTTCTGAATTATGGAGTGACAATATGAGATACCCAAAATTCCCTCTGTAAAAACATTTGACTCTAATATGTCAAAAAAAATAATAATAATAATAATTAAACAAGAATTTTGAAACTGACTTCATCCAATGTTTAGATTTTGTACTAGAAATGTATGCAAATGAACACATATTTCATTAAATAATGCCTCATTTGCATATTTAAACCTAACATTTTACAAAACTTGTAATACAAAAAATGTTTGCAATTATCAATGTAACCAATTAACTGGGTAAGTAAGGTGATTACTTTTAGTTAATTTTTTACCCTATTAACCTGCAGTCTTAAATTGTTGTGTACAGATATAAAATACACATTTAAAACAAAACCCATCAAACTGAATAAAATAAATGAATGAATGAATATCCCATATGTACTTTTGTTCTTTACACGCATTCAAAATGCCAGATATCAGAGAAAAAAATCTCAATTGTTTGACTGTAAATGCAGCCTATTTGTCTGTGTGAGAAAAAGACAAACGACAGAGAAGAATAGAAAGAAACCATTTGCTCTTGAAAATTTAAGGCTATTGAATTAGCTATCAGCCACAGACTAAAATGCTGACTGCCCACTTTTATATTTAACACTTAAAAGCCCACTATGGAGAAACAGCTTTTTCATTATATTTTATCACTGTTTCTTTGATGATTGGTGGATCGACCAAGATCGGCAAGGATAAATTTAGGGCCAGTCAGGCCTCTACATACACTGTAAACAATGGCTTAATATAACATAATTGATGTCTCTTACTGAAATATGTAGTAGAAAACCCATGAAAGGTTTACGTTATTTTTAAAAAATCCACATCGTTTTAAACATATTTTAGACTATGGGGTGCCATTATTTCAATGACATCATATGGTTGCACTCGGTGAGCTACTGGCACTACCTTTTGCTATTTTTACCACAACACAACTTTGAAAATAAAATGCTGATACGATGACCACAGCTACTGAACGAGCTTACAGTGGTAATGGATATAGACGTAGGCTTATATCAAATGCCATACCATCAATTTTTCCTCACAAGGAGTCTAAATGCCCCGTATATCGAGTGAAATTCGTTCTGAGAAACTCCTTCAATGGCTGCGGCGCCATGACAAGCATCGGCATGTTTACATCTTGCCAGGATGGCATCTAATGTTTCTTGTCTCTGCCGTTTGTAAGCTCTTTCAGTAGCTGTGGTCTACTAAAAGCCTCAAAGGCATCTGGGCTAAAGTGGAGAGAACAAAGACGCGGGTTTTTAGGAAGTTTTATTCGTCCACAGACATCTTCCCATTTTCTTCTCCTCTTCTTATTGCTAGGAAAGAAGTAAAGATTTGTATTGTTTCTCTTGTTGCCCTTCAACTGAAAATTGCAACCAAAATCCGCACAATGTTGTGTCGTACCAGTATTTTATTTTCCAAATTGTGTTGCAGTAAAAAGAGCAACGTGTAGCGCCAGTAGCTCACCAAATGCAACCATTTGACATAATCAAAAATAATGGCGCCCCCATATTTCAAAATATGTATAAAACGATGTGGATTTTTAAATAACATAAATCTTTCATGGGTTTTCTACTACATATTTCAGTGAGAGAGATCATTTATGTTATATAAGTCTTACTAGCCAGGGTTCCCTTTTAACTTTACAGTAACAAAATTTATTCAATCACTAATATAATAATGATTTACCAACCTACTGAAGTACTAAAATCTGTTCTGTACCCATTATGACAACCACTGAAAAACACAGGCTGTAATGTGATTATGTAGAATTAAAGCTTTTCCACAAGCCAAAGTAAATACTAATATATAGAAGGAATGTACATATATTACAGTCCATCACTGTATATGTGACCCTGGACCACATTTATACATCATCTGAAAGCTGAATAAAGCTTTGATGTAGCATCGATTATGGTTTGTTTTTGTATGGCTGTATGTATGTTTTTTGTCATTTGTATGGAAAATATTTGCCTTGGATACAACTATTTGAATATCTGGAATCTGAGGGTGCAAATAAATAAATAAATACAATTTTGAGAAAATCACCTTTAAAGTTGTCCAAATTAAGTTCTTAGAAATGCATATTACTAATCAAAAATTAAGTTTTGATATATTTACGGCAGGAAATTTACAAAATATCTTCATGAAACATGATCTTTACTTAATATCCTTTGATTTTTGGCCTTAAAGAAAAATTTATCATTTTTAACAATACAATGTAAGGGAGAGTGGGGACGGTTGCAACAAGGGGCAGTTGCAACATTGCTTATTTATTCAAGCAGGAATAAGATACAGAGATGATATTCATACTGCACATGCTTTATTGGAAATTAGCCACATGTGATCAGTCCTTCTACCAAAAATCATTTTCTTGGTAAAAAAGTATTTTTTTTAGATTTTTTGAGATTTTTGGTCATAGTGTCTAAGTTGTTTGTGTGACGCATTGTAAAAACATATCATTTTAATCAATGCGTTCTTAGCTTCTAATAGGCATAGCTAGCATGTGTCAATGATATGTTGTCAAGCTAATATACCAAATTTTTTCATGGCTATCACTGTAGGGACAGTTGCAACACACTGTTGAAACCGTCCCAAAATGCTGTCCCTACCACAATATTGATTTAAAAGCTTGCCATAAAATTACATAATTGTAATTTTATAATGATAATACTAATGAACCTCTTTAATAGTTAGGTATCTCTACTTTTTTTAAGTAAATAGGTAAAAAATCTACTTGTTACTTAACAATGTTTTTCATTTACTATTCTTTGTTTTTGTTTTTTGTTTTTACAGCCAATTTACCTTATTAAAGACCCTGACTGTGCACAAAAAAATAAAGAAATAGCAAAATTATATTTAACAATGACTTAATTTCATTTTATTGAATGTTGCAACTGTCCCCTATTGTGGGGACGGTTGCAACATTTCACTTTGTCTATTTAAGTGTAAATTGTATGTATATTATCATATGTACACATGTTTTAGCCATATGGGTGAGTAGCTGACAGATGTGGCTTTATTGTATTACAATTTCGGCTTTCTAATACAAACAGTTTCTGAGAAACTAAAGGAAATGCAAAAAAGTGTTGCAACCGCCCCCACTCTCCCCTATTTTTGGCTATTGCTACAAATATACCTGTGCTACTTAAGACTGGTTTTGTGGTCCAAGGTCACATATAGCAAGGGAACTAATCATTAACCAATTAACATGTTTTTACAGGAGCATTTTATCATTAAAATTACCATATTTTGTTACACTGTACCAAAGGAAGCACACTGTGAGGCTCATAGTGTCCCAACACTATGAGTAAAATAACATTATCAAAGTAAATAACATTATTAAACTAAGGTGACTTTTAGTTCTTAGTGATGGTAACACATTTTGAATGTATGAGTACATTTTGCACTTTTAAGAAACCAAACAGCAATGCATTTTATTTAGTAATTCACAGACATCCTAACTTATCTGTAGTGTTCACCCACACACAATTCACACCGGACACAATTAATGTTCAACAAGAGGGGTAGAAGGAACGA
This sequence comes from Garra rufa, assembly GCF_049309525.1. NCBI lineage: Eukaryota > Metazoa > Chordata > Actinopteri > Cypriniformes > Cyprinidae > Garra > Garra rufa. Next base: position 10,318,960 of record NC_133373.1, on the reverse strand, counting down.
AAAGCACCATCTTTCTGTAAAACTACTGCAAATGAGCGATAGAGAAGCTGAGATTGGTATGGAAAAAAAGAAAAGTGCCACCCCAGATGGTTGTGCACCGCCTTTGCCAAAATCAGACTGTGATGAGAAGAAATCACACGGCAGACCTAAATCAACTCAGAATTTTCTCACTCGATTTGTATATTTTCATAAACCACTTGTCAAGTCAGATTTGCAAAATATAAAGCTGCAATTATGAAAACCAAAAGCCGAAACTAGCTTGCTTCGTATACCCCCGAATCCATTCCAAGGTGTGTCTTTGGGGTGGGTTTGGGCGTTTCTCCAAACAGCTGGAGCCCTCAAGTCATCCAGGACCATAATACGTCCTTGCCAATCCGATGAGCTTGTTTCTTTATCTTCCTTCCAAGTGTGCAGGGAGCAGCATCCGTCAGTCATATGATGTATGTTAGCACACCATTATGCCTATCCATATGTGCTGGCACAATGATGAATGAGCCGTTCTAATGCTAGTAGCTGGAAGATCACGGCGGAGAGAGCACAAGCTCTGACATTTCAAACCAAGAAGTGGGAGTGTGTGCATAAGTGTTGCTGGAGTGATGAAAAGATGCAGACGTGAAATATAAAATATAAATCTCTTTTTGTAGTCCGGTGTGAGAGCAGGACATCATCTGTGGGAGAAGCTGGATAGACGCTTATGGAAGTTTTTTTTAAAGCGCAACGTGGCCTGATTATCAAGGGAGGATGGGGATTATATGAAAAGACTCAAGTCAAACTGTTTAAACTCTTCTTACCGACAGAGTGATGACCAGAGAGCCATAAAGAGTGAGAGAGAGGAATAAGAGATTAAAAATGACACTACGGGACTAATTTGTTTGCTAAGGAGTGGCGAACTGTGGGAATATGAGTATAGATTATGTGTCTGGATGAGTGAGAGGTAAACAGCTCTGATCAATAACAGTCTGGACATTCCAATCAGACCAACATGCAAATCAGACAGCGAAATCACCCTCTCTCTCAAACACACTAAGAATTTAAACGCTAGTGAAAAGGGTGCAATTTAGAGCAAACATACAGTAAGATACTGATTTTCCGAGGCATCAAGACAATGTGTATCAATGTCTAGTTATGTGTATCAGGGGCGTACAAATAGAGCAACCCACATACACATGGTAGTGTGACCCTGGTGTTCACATGGCTCATTACCCAATCTAATGGATGTGGTTTATTCATTCAACCAACTGAAGTTACACCTTTAGGTAACTAAATAAAGGGAAAGTTCAACCCCAAATAAATTTTTGTCATTAATTACTCACCCTCATGTTCTTCCAAGCCTTAAGACCTTCGTACATCTTCGGAATACAAATTAATATATTTTTGATGAAATCTGAAAGCTTTCAGACCCTGCATAGACAGTAACGCAACTGACACATTCAAGGTCTAGAAAGGTAGTAAGGACATTGTTAAAATAGTTCATGTGTAATCAGTGGTTCTTCAGTGGTCTAACGACGCATGCATGTGCATAAAGTAATTACTTTTGTTTTCTTTGCATACAAAAAGTAATGTAGATTCATAAAATCACATTTCACATGGACTGTTTTATTGATGACCTTACTACCTTTCTGGGCCTGTGAACATTTCAGTTTTGTTGCCGTCTATTCAGGGTCAGAAAGCTCTCAGATTTCATAAAAAATATCCTCATTTGTATTCTGAAGATGAACAAACGTCTTACGGGTTTGGAACGACATGAGGGTGAGTAATTATTGACAGAATTTCATTTTTGGGTGAACTATCCCTTTAAAAGAGGATGGCCCAAAACATTTATTATATTGTTTTTAAATAAAGTTAATTATAAATACTAAAGGAGAAGTTCATTTCCAGAACAAAAATTTACAGATAATTTACTCACCCCCTTGTCATCCAAGATGTTCATGTCTTTCTTTCTTCAGTCGTAAAGAAATTATGTTTTTTGAGGAAAATTTTAGGATTTTCATTTCAGGATTTCTCTCTATATAGTGGACTTCTATGGTGCCTCTGAGTTTGAACTTCCAAAATGCAGTTTAAATGGAGCTTTAAAGGTCTCTAAATCCCAGCCCGAGGAAGAATGGTCTTATCTAGTGAAACGATTGGTTATTTTCTAAAAAAAAATATGACAATTTATATACATTTTTAACCTCAAATGCTCGTCTTGTCTAGCTCTGCGTCAACTCTGTGTATTCCGGTTCAAGACAGTTAGGGTATGTTGAAAAACTCCCATGTCATTTTCACCTCCAACTTCAAAATCATCCTACATCGCTGCAGAAGTACCAACCCAGTGTTTACAAAGTGAACATGCAAAAAAGATCAAACACCCTTTACAAAATGGTAAAACAGCAATGTAGGACAATTTTGAAGTTTGAAGCTGCATTTAAACTGCATTTTGGAAGTTCAAACTCGCAGGCACCATAGAAGTCCACTATATGGAGAGAAATCCTGATATGTTTTCCTCAAAAACAAAAAACAAAAACAATTTCTTTACGATTGAAGAAAGAAAGACATGAACATCTTGGATGACAAGGGAGTGAGTGAATTATCTGTACATTTTTGTTCTGGAAGTGAACTTCTCCTTTAAATCCTAAAACTACACCTAAAAGAAAACATCTGCATTTTTTAAATGAACAAACATATTCATTATTTTATACTTTTTAGTCATTTTTTTCAAATAAACAAAACATATATAAAGCAACCAACACACACCTTGAGCTTCATCATTGAGTCCTGACAGAGTTTGTCTCCTCTTGCGGCAGTGACCTCATCTATCCCGATGAGCTTGGCCTTGTAGCGAACACCATCCCCCTTAAAACGCTTTATCAGAGCTGCTTCACTGCGGTCCTGCCCTGGAGAAAGAAAAAAAGAGAGGGAGATAGATGAAGCATACAGTCATTTGATGAATTTTGCATATCTGCAGCACATCTCCTCCTCCCTCTATCCACTATCATCTCAAAGTGCCATTACTTTTCCCACGATCAGCACAATCTGGACCTTGCAGCTGACAAAAATACTAAGCGATATTCTAATAACCCGTATTTATCCCAGCCCACATCCTCATATTTCTAACACTGTGTTCTGTTTGAGCAGTCGCATCTTTTATCTCAGTCTAGTTGTTGAGGTCCAGCTGTAGTTTGTCTGCATGAGCCTGCGGGCTTGTTCAAAGCCGCAGGGTTTAAAATCAACCCAGAGCTTTGAAAACCCTCTCTAACCCACAAATGCCCCACGCTTGGCGCCATATTCGCAGCTCAGAATGAAGGTCAAGACTGCTGCATGTGTGTGGCTGTAATTGCAGGTATGTCAGGCCTGAGGCATGATGGGGAAAGGTTGGTTTCTAAGTAACAACGCTGTGTCCAGGTCTGGTGTGAGGCGATAGGAGGGATGAAAGCTGAATATTTTTTTGAGCTCTCACATCAAAGTGGATGTCTATCAGCCAATCATGGCTTAGAAAGATCAAGTGGTTCCTCCCACACCTTCATCACAAAGCCTATAACTGGATAACTGGACTGGCCAATCGATGAGCCTCCAAGGATGTAGACCAATTAACTTGCTCACGCTCAGTGAAGCAAAGACAAACAGACCCAATTAGGTCTGAGCCTACAGTTTGATCAGTGGACAAAGGCAAATAGACACTTGCCAGGACACACATAAACTTACTTAGGCTTAATTGATTGCATGTACAAGAGGAAGGGTGAGAGGAAGGGTGAAAGGGGAATATGTTTAATAATAATAATAAAAAAAAGATCAGGAAGGACAGGCAGACCTTACTGACAAAAACACCATAAGTCAGTCAACCCACCAACCTCAATATCCACCCCCTTTGTATTTCTGTCTCCCCTTACCAGCTTGACATTTCTCGTTCTTGCACTTCCTGTCACTCTTAGCTCTTGTATTGTTGTGGTATCAGTAGTATCTTATGTTGACCTTGTTTCTACATACTCCTCCATGTTCTCCATTGCTGCTACACTCTCCTCTAAAAAAAGAGGGGTCAAGAATTAAACTATCACGCAAGCAGGGGGTGCACCAGTGTTGGAGAAGCTACTTTGAAACTGTAGAAGCTAGACATAATTTAAAGAATCTCAAATTGGATGTCAGCATTCAACAACATTTAACAGATCAGTATACACTAAATTTACCAAAACTGACTGAGTGAATGACTGACAATAGAGGCTGTGGTTTTCACCTCCAACGGAGGTTGACACTGGTTTGAAGTGTAGTGAGTGTAATGGCCAGATGGCCAGATGAGACCCGTGCAATTAAATTCTACTCTCAAGACCTCAAAAAGCGCACTAGAACCTGATGTTGTGGTCTTTAGCATCCTTGTTAGTGCACCTGCCACCAGTGCTAGTTGACGCTGCTTGAACCCTGTTTGGAGAGGTGAGAGTAGGTTCATTAATGCCAGGTTCACACTACAGTATTTTAAGCCAGATTTAAACCCGGTTCGCAAGTTATTAAGCTTGCTGACGGGTTTGACTGTGATCCGGGGAAAATCAACGAGTGATCAGCACTCTGCAAACTTTATGTGTGAACTACTCAACAACGCACCATAGAAGCTCGCTGATGCCTCGGCGACATCTCGTCGACACCTCGTCAGCATCTTGTCAGCGTCAGACAAACATCTAGCATGCTAAATATCTGGACTTGTTGGCTGACTCAACATCCTGTGGTGTCAGGTGTCGTAATGAGGAACAGCCAATTAGAGAGAAACGCATGTTTTGAGGTCACCAGATGAAAAAAAAACAAAAAACAGAAACATGGCATTAAGAGAAGTGTGGAGAAGAAATGAAGCAACATTTTTCAGAACAGATCATCATGCAAACAGCTTGCAGCGCTATTTTCAAATAAACAACTCGCACGTTGTTTCGCATAAATTCCTGTTCCACTTCTCGTGTGACAAAATGTGTTTGGGGTCTGGATAGAGTCATTGGGTTGCAGAATTGTTGTCAGCTCACGTAGTGTGAACACCACAATGACTTCAAGATCGACAGCAAGTCATGTACTCTGAAAAGCACAGGGATCTGCCAACATTTAAAGTTGTGTAGTCTGAACTAGGATTTACACTGATGCTGTGACCTGAATGGGAGTAAGGTTTGGAGGGTGAGTGTAGACCTGTCAATGTAAACTTCAGTCTCGGGGCCTCAAGAGAAGCACTGGAAACTGATGCTGTGGTCTTTATTATCCTTGTTAGTGCACCAACCTCCCATGCCGGTTGATGCTGATTCAAATACTCTTAGAGTGGTAAAGGTAGGACCAATTTAATGGGTGCTGTAAACTGGGTGGGAGTGGGGTTTAGGGGGTGAGTATGGAGGCCAAATAAGACCTGTGCAGGTAAACCTCATTCTTGGGGCCTCAGAAGGAGCAATAGAACCTGACACTGTGGTCTTTATTATCCTTGTTAGTGCACCCACCTCCCATACCGGTTGATGCAGGTTCGAATACCCATGGAGTGGTGAGAGTTGGACCAAGTTACATTGGTGCCATGACCCATGTGGAAGTAAGGTTTAGGGGGGTGAGTGTAATGGAGGAGAGAGCAGGTAAATCTCACCCTTGAGGCCTCAGCAGGACCACTAGAACCTTACACTGTGGTCTTAATCTTCCTTGTTAGTGCACCCACCTCCCATGCTGGTTGATGCTGATTCGAATACTATGGAGTGGTAAGAGTAGAACTTGTTACATTGGTGCCGTGACCCAGATGGAGTGAGATTTGGGGGGTGAGTGTAATGGAGGCAAGATCAGACCTGTGCAGGTAAATCCTACACTCGGGACCTCAAAAGGCGTACTATAAACTGACGCTGTGGTCTTTAGCATACTTGTTAGCACACCTACTCCCCATGCTGGTTGATGCTGATTCGAATACTCTTGGAATAGTAAGAATAGGACCAGTTACATTTGCGCCGTGACCCAGATGGGAGTGAGGGTTAGGGGGTGAGTGTAATGGAGGCCAGACGAGACCTGTGCAGGTACTCTTGGGACCTAAAAAGGCACATTAGAAACTTTCTGTGGTCTTCAGCATACTTGTTTGTGCACCTGTCTCAAGTGCTAGTTGATGCTGGCTTGAACCCAGTTGGAGAGGTCAGAGTAGGTCTAGTTACACTGGTGCTGTGACATGAATTAGACTGAGGTAGGTTTAAGGGGGTAAGTGTAGACCTGTGATAGTAAACTTCACTCTCGGGACCTAAAGAGTAGCACTTGAACCTGAAGCTGTGGTTTTTAACGTCCTTATAAGAGCACCCACCTCCCATGCCACTTGATGCTGAATCACACCCACCTCCCATGCCACTTGATGCTGAATCGAATAGCCTTGGAATGGTAAGAGTAGGAACAGTTGGATTGGATTGGAGTGAGGTTTGGGGTTGAGTGTAATAGAGGCCAGATAAGACCTGTGCAGGTAAACCTTACTCTTGGGGCTTAAAGAGGAGCACTAGAACTGATGCTGTGTTTTTTAATGTCCTTGTTAGAGTGCCCACCTTCCATGCCAGCTGATGCTGAATCGAATACTCTTGGAGTGGTAAGCGTAGGACCAGTTAAATTGGTGCCATGACCCGAATGAGAGTGAGGTATGGAGTAATGGAGACCAGATAGGTGTAGGCGAACCTCACTCTTATTTTATCAAGAAGAGTACTACAACTGACACTAGAGGATTTGGTCTTTAGAGTCCTTGTTAGCGGCACCTGCCTCCCATGCCAGATGATGCTGGTTTGGAGTGCTACAAAGATCTCTTTCACAAGGCTTGAAGCGAAGTAGAGACATCTGTGATTTTAAACAACAATTATGGACAAAACCTGAGGTAATTTACTCAATACAAACATGTGGAGAAACACTCAGCAATTTGTGTGTATAGCATACTAAAAATGCACATACAGTATGAGATGCCCTGCATCCCTCCAATGGAATCCAATGACAATCTGTGGTATGTTATGGGCTGTCCTGCTAGTCAGCAAGCAACTGCACAGTCATTAATCTATAAGAGTGGTGAGGAAAATTGCTCTGGGCTTCTAGTGCAACATATATCAATAAAACTGACACAATGTGACATGCTAAAGTAAGAGATGAGCCATAATGAATAGCAGTCTACGTCCTTCACATGCATAACACATACATTAGGCAGCTGACGAAGAGGAGCGTGTGATTCATGAAAGATGATGAATTAACAACTCTTCGAAGGTCACCGCACACATGATGGAAGGAACTCACTCATCTTTTTTCATTCAATAAACAGCCTCCAAAGTCATTCTGAACCCCACTGACATTATATGGATTAAAAACAAATTTTGTATAGATGTAAAGAATGTTGTATGGGTTTGGAATGACATGAAGGTGAGAAAATGAAGACAGAATTTTCATGTTTAGGTGAACTAGTACTTTAAACCATGCTCTGACTACAACGCTGACAGTTTGTGGAGAGCTCTGGCAAGCTGATAACTTTCAGCTGTCCCTCAGCGGCAGGAATGGGAAGGATAAACACTCATTTATTTCCCCTAGTTCAGACCGCTGCACCTGCAATGCCGCTTATTATTACTGCCTACCTTAGGGACTGAACTTTGGCGGTAAAGAACTGACCGTATGAGTGTGTGGGTGGGTATATCTGTGTCAGAAGGCTGCCAACAATACTGTCCAAGTAGAGATGTCTTGAAATGAGCTCAAGCTCTCTACCCTGCAGGGCTCCAAAGTCCTCATTCAGACTGAGGACAGCTTGCGGTTTCTTGGAGAGAAGTCTGGATATCACCCACTCCCATGGCTCTTCAAAATAAGGGAACTCTGGCAGACAGCTACAGTGAGCTGTTGACATTAGGTATAATTGAAGGAGGGCACAAGAGCTTGAACTGCTATGTGCAGTTGGAACTAGAAATCCCAAAACCAGAGTCCAAACAAATTTCAAAGAGAAACATTTCTGTAAATGTATTAAATTGGGAAAGAAACATCTAAGATTGGTAATAAAAGTAAAATATAATATGGTATAGACTAATACAAGGAGTAAACCTTCTATATAATGTTTGATATGTCTATTCAATATATGTACAGTGCCTAAATCTAACTAAATCTTTAATAAGCTAATAAATAAAACAAATATTACCAAACAAATCTGAAAAGATTCAAAGAAAAAAACTAGTTTAATCTTAGAAAGAGATAGAAGAAACAGGCTTACCTTACACACACACACACACACTCTCTCTCTCTCTCTCTCTCTCTCTCTCTCTCTCTCTCTTACACACACACACACACACACACACACACACACTCACTTTATTACTACTGGGCTGGCATCTCCCTGTGGCATTGTGTCAATGCCAGAAACCACACATTGCCTAATGACTCCCTACAAGACTTTTCATTTTCTTACAACACAGCTCCAGTCTTTATTGAATTAAAGCTGCTGCTGCTGCTGCCGACTTTAAAGTCCCTCTCTGTCTTCTTCCTCTCTCTGTATCTTCCTATTATTTTCGCCATGCTCCATGTTTCTCAAGCCTTTTATCTCTGTTTTCTTTCTCCATTTCTTTTCTTCTGCATCGAACAGAGATCAATATAAATTCAAACAAAGTACTGGTTCTTCAGCACCAAGTCGATACTAAAATAAAATAAAATAAAAAATAAATAAATATTGTAACTTTACCAGACTTTCTACAGTATTATTAATACACGTCATTAACGATTATTTTGTTTTTGAGTAACTGGTCGATCATTCTGATGATTAATCGAATAATCTATCTATCTATAGCTGTGATATTTTTTATTATTATTTGACCCTACAATCTATTTAATAAGAGATCAAATCAATTTTTATCACATTGAGCTAAATGCTATAGCGCTAGCAGGATTCAATCTGTTTGGTGTTGTAAACCTCTCTTTGTGTGATTTATTTATCCTTCAAGATGAAAATGGAAATTAATTAATGTTCCTTCTGAGACCAGCAGCGATAGTCGCGTTGTCGTTTGAAGTTGCTTAAAAATGTTGAGTTCGTTAGACTTCAAAGAATCGCACAGTTTCAAGCCTCGGTCGAATTTAAATCTGATAGATCTTAAATCCCCTCAAGTGAGATGCAGTCGAGAGACAACACGAGGAGCCGCGCACTCAAATACACACATGCACGTGCAACGTGTCTGAAAATGTTGTTGATGTAGGTCACTGCTGACAAAAGCACTAAAGCAGACACTTTAAGTTCATTTACTGTTCTCTCAACACACACGACATGAAACTGACTTCACCGAAACATAAAACTGACTGCGGGTTCATCTATCGATCCGCTCTAACAACCTTGTTCATTCGCTCTCTTCTTGAGAGCGAGAAGAAAGGCAGAAATAAAGAAGCTTCTGCTAATCTTATTAGATTGATGGGTAAGAACACATCAAAGTGTGTGAGATATCCATCAGTGGGCATGTGAGCGCATCTAATCAGCCTTCTGTAGAATGGACGAAATGGGCCAGTTCTCCACGGGGCGCACTGTCTTCAGACAAGCACCAAGTTTAGATGTTAAGTCTGCGTGTGTGTGCTTGTTTGTGCTATACATGTGACAGACTGATTTCTAAAAATGTCTCTAAAATATCAACTGTTAGATTATTTTTTGCCATGGTATTCACACACTACTTTAAAGAATACAACGGTATTATAAACATTTAACCATAAACATAAACGTAACTGAATTTTCAAAAAAACATTTTTCCCTGTTAAAAAATGTCAAACATATCATCATCATTATTGTTGGTGTTGTTGTTGAATGTTAGATGTTATATCACTACTACTAATGAAATCAATTAGTCATATTTAATTAATAATAATAATAATAATAATAATAATCATAATAATAATAATAAGTATTAATGTAATAATAAATAATATTAGTAACATATTATTAGTATTTAATATTAATATACTACTATATTAGATGCTATATTACTACTACCACTACTAATAATAGTATGATTTTATTAATTAAATAATAATTTATTATTATTATTATTATTATTGTTGTTGTTGTTGTTGATGAATAATAAACACTATATTACTACTACAAATAAGTAGTAGTAGTAACAATAAGTCATATTTAATTAATAATATGAATTATTATAACTACATAAATTACTATGATTTTAATAACACAATTAGTTACTATTAATATATTAGTAGTATTTAATAATAACAATATTATTAGTAGTATATTATTTAATTATTAAATAATAATCTATTATTATTGTTGTTGTTGTTGAAGAAAATTAAATGTTATATTACTATTAGTAATTAGAAAACACTAATTAGTAATATTTTAATTTAATAGCATAATTACTTGTAATGATTTCTTTAATAGTATATAATATTAATATTAATATAATAATTAATATAATAATATTTAAGATAATAATAATAATAATAATAATAATAATAATAATATATTAGTAGCAGAAATTGTAAATAAAAAATACATAGCATTTACAATATTAAATATTATTGAATATATGTTTTAATAATTAATTAATATTTAATATTTAGTGTGTGTGTGTGTGTGTGTGTGTTTAGCAGCTAAATTTATTCTTTCTTCTCTTCTTTGAATAATTTGTAGATTGTAAATACAATAATATATACTATTTACAATAGTGAATTAAATATTATGAATATAAATTAATTTATTACTTATTTATTTATTTTTGTCTAAACCTTTTCACTTTTATGTACGATGTGTGGTCTGGTAAATTAAAATGTCTGCCTAATAGATTCTGCGTATAATTAACAGTTTTTAAAACATTCCTCATTCAAAGTGTAAAGAAGTACTGTCATCATCTCCTCTGTGCCATGAAAATACATCAGCTTTGTATAGCAACTGTAACAGGCAAAAATATTTGCGATCACACAAATGTGAAAATAAAGTAAGCCTGGGGTGTTTTGCATTCACAATCTGCATTACAATCAAATCACGTTCTCCAAGTATCCAATTCCTTGACATGCCACAGAATTATTTTTGCGGGGAACACGTAATGTAGTCCTTATATTGTTTTGTTTATTATTAATGCAACAATAACTGATTTGAATTTTGCCAGGTGTACAAGTTTATGTGCATGCGTATGTGTGTGATTATGTGCCAGTCTATGATTCATTTGTCATTTATACAGTCATAAGTTTCTCCGCAGTGTTCCTGACCCCTGTGGAGAGAATCCACACAAATCAATTCAGAAGGACAGACGGGAGAGACAGAGAGGTCCCATAAACCCCAGACTGTCAGATCACATCCACTGAAAACTATCATCAGTCCTTGGCGATACACATTTCATCGTACATCTCTAACAGACAACTAACAGCAAATATCAGACCTCGACCTGAGCTAACTCGATACACACATCAGCAGAGATATACGCTCACCGCACACACATAGAGACATGAAATAGAAGACAGACAGGACAGGTAGAAATAATTATTATATCTGTAAGCTAGTATTAGGGCTGCTCGATTATGGCAAAAATCAAAATCACGATTAGAGGTCATTGGATGCAAAACTCACTTTTACATGTTGTTTAAACATTAATGTGTGTAATTTGTGTACATAACCACCCTACAATGATAAAAATCCACCCAGTGGTATTTTTTTAATCTTTAAAAGTAATATCTCCTTTTTAAAATCAGGTCATTCTCAGATTCTTGTCTGTGTGACGGCACACCGACAGAGGCCGCTCCCACGATAGTTTATTGACATGAGCACCTTACCTTAGACCTGCCCTCACTGAGCTGAAACAGTAAGACTCCGATCGCCATTGTTTCGACTCAGGTGCAGGGGACGACAAGAATGTCTCCGACTGAGTGATTGAGGTGTTCTGTTGTTGGATGTTATAATAAACATAGCAGTCGTCATTTACTCCCGACATCTGAGTCACTGAAGACGCATAGGATTAACGTTACTTTCATTTTTTAAAGGAAAGCGCCGATCCCGATCTACATATGCATCTATGTTCATGCCTATGTTCGTTCACCCACAGCAGAAGTGAGTATTAGGATTTATTTTTATGCGTAATGTAAACATTACGGCTCGTCATACCACTGCAGAGAGGGGCGGGGTGAGCAGAGCTCATTAGCATTTAAAGGAACATGCAACAGAATATCTCTCTCTAAAAAGGGCTGATTTTGACAAGGTAAAAAGAGTGTTTTTTACACTACCATCTAGAAATTTTAATTATAACCTATAAGTAGGTTATAGAGATCATTAAGACCCTAATGAATCATATCAACTTGTGAAAAATGGGCATCCGATGACCCCTTTAACACTACTATGACTGGGTCCAAAAGTTCATATTAGTGATTCATTTATACAACAGAAAAAAAGATACAAATGAAAAAAAAAAATACTGAACACTTATGCAAGTCTTAAGTAGTCTAACAGCCTACTACAGAAATTGAATGTAATTATTTGAATGTAAAATAAAACAGCGTCTTCACTGTAAGAATTAAACGTGCTTTGTTTTTTATTAAAACTACAAAAGTCCTTCATTCAAAAGCAGTGACTGATTTTTCTCTTTGTATTTTTACGTTTTGATGCACAGAGACGGCAGAAGAAATATTATTTGTTGCCGCTTTAAGAGGCACACGGATACAATATATTGTTACACACGTATTTTCATTCTCAACTGTTTATGATCATTTAAGACATAACTGACAAGGGTTTACATGAATAATCACCAAGCGCCTGATTTTGAAATATTTTTGCATGTATTTGACCATTTAGGCGCACCTTGAGCTAAAAGATAACTTTACATGTCCGTGTTCTGCTCCGTCTCTGAGCGCATACACAGAACAGCGCAAGTTTTCATATGCGCTTATAAAAACACAACATTAAAGAAACATTAATAAATCAAGCATGTCCCGTTTTATGAAAGTAACGTACATGATTTTGCTGATTTGCATGTGAAATTAGGCATTTATGAAGGAGCGAAAGCGCACCACTGGAAAGGGGACGGAATAGAGTGCAATAATCGTTTCATCTCGATTACTGTATTCTCATAATTGTTTGAAGCCGAAATCGAAACCGAAACTGAATTTTGATTAATTGCACAGCCCTAGCTGGTATGATGCAAAACAATGACAAAATTTACATTTAGATAATATAAGCATTCAAAACTTACAGTCTATAATTTCCGCCAATACGGATCAACGATTTTGATGACATCACCCTGCACTTCAGCTTCTCATCAAACTTTCTGTCCAATCAAATGCTTTCTAGAATCCAAAGAGTCCCGCCCCCTACACTATAAATAGACGCTGAAGACTTGACTTAGTATTTTAACAAGCTATTTGAAAACTATTTAGCATTACTCTAAAAGATTTAAACATGAATGTACACATAAGCGCTTCCCTGTGTGTCTGTCCATGGAGTGGACTAAAACACGTAAGTAACATGTGATCTGTCAATGGCTGTGGCCACCCTGAGGCATCGCCTGTGGCAGTCATGACCCTTGTGCCCCGTTCTTCTATTCCCTCCAAATCCCCTTTACCTCCGTCCCTGCTGTCACTTTCAATTGAAGCAGTCATTCAATAAGACATCGTGCCCGATACCTCAGTCTCTCAGGCTACCTGATCCTGCTGTTCCTCTTGCAGATGACTGACTCTCCTCTGCAATGTGAGTATAGGTATTTTAACTCTTGGTTTACTCTCATGAACTGTGTTTAGATCAAATCTGATTTGCAAATTGATATTGAACTTATGAAATGGCTTGGCATTTTCCTGCTTGTTAAATATTTCAGAATAGTTAAATAAACTGCTCATTGTAACAGCATAATGCCTTGTAAACATGGCTTTGAGGACTGATACAAAATCTGTAGACTTACATAATGTGTATAAAAGTTGTAGTTACATATTACGTAGTTTCTGTATACCTTTTGTTTATACATGTGAGTATACAAATCCTGAGTATACAAATTGTCAAGGTATAGCGTACTGTATATAAATGAGTTTAGTTTATTAATTAATTAATAATTTAGAAATCTCATTAAATGTTTTGTTGGTAACTTTAATCTGGCAGAAAAGAAAAAAGTGCCAAAATATATATATATTTTTTTCTAGTTATACAATTTTTTATACGATTAAAAAAATACAATTATTTGGTTGTGTGTGTGGAATGCATTTGTAATGTTGTTGTTGTTTTTTCAATAAATCAATAGATTTATTATTATTATAATTATTATTAATAATAGTCATTATAGAATGAACGATATTTATATATTTAATTTCATTTAACTAATGTTGAACGTTGCATTGTGCAGCATTTTTCACTTTTTTATTACACACAAATATTAGAAAAAATAAAGCTATAGAAAAAAAGGTGAAATGATTTGAAAAAGTAATAAAAGAGTCCAAGCATTTAATTTAATTTAATTTTAGTAACGTTGAACGTTGAATTGTGCAGCATACAACCAAAATTTTCATTTGTATGTTTTTTTTTTCAATAAATCAATAGATCTATTAATATTAATAATAGTCATTATATAATAATATATAAAGCAATATTCAATACCGTATAAAATAAACTTTTTTATTATGATATGTATTTATTAATTCGTCTAAATGCTTATGCATTGATTAAAATATTAAAATATATTTGTAATGTTTCTGTTGATTATTGAAAACAATATTAGATCTGGAAAAGAAAAAAAATGTCATTTTACTGACCCATATGCCAGTCATAACATTTGCTTATTGCTATTTTGGAAAGGTTTCCTATTCTTCAATATGTAATATGTATATGCACTATATTCATGCATAGATATGCACACAAAACCACTGGCGATCCACGGTCATGGCACATGAATTAATCCTCTTGACTTACAAAGAAAGCAGTATGCTTTTACTGGCACTGTAGCGGCACTCGTCTGTTATTTTAGAAAAACTGGACACTCTGCACCCAAGACCATGTATCAATTTCTCTAAACAAAATGGCTCCATAGTTGAGTTACAGGGCCTATAACTCAGCACTAAACACCCTCCCACTGGTACGCCTCTCTCCCAGTACTCATCATTTACTATATGAAACACCGAACCACAGGAAAATAAAAAGCTGCTTTATCACAGCAAAACAATAACATCAGGTAAACACGCTGAGAGCCGAGTGGCAATAATGCCATCACAATAAAGCAATAAATCTCGAATATTCCTTCCCTCCTCTTCTCCTCTATTCGGGCTTCAAATGCACATTTGGAGACAAGATGATTGCCAATGTGCAGCGAAGGGAAATAGTCTGCTGCTTTGGAAGGGCTATTTGAGAGAGACTGGAACGAACTGAGACTGTAAGTACGTTTGGGTCCTGTCTTGATGGAAAAGCACATTTTAATAACAGCCAACAAGGCCTGAGGGAGACGCAGCACATATAGCAGGAAGATTAGATGTGCCTCAACACAACCAGCCCCTTCATTCAATTGTCTGCCATATCGGAGAAAAAGGCCAATTTATCAGATGAAAAACGCTGCTGTGCATGTTTTACCTGCACACTGAAAACGAACAGAGAGTGTAACAATTCCATCTTCATCTTTCACATTTGATTTGTTAAGACTAGCATATAGCTAGCACAAATGAAGCTTTGCTTCTACAGTATAAACATCTAGTCATTTGAGGAAAATGCGCTTTTGCGTTTAGAGCGCAATTTCATTTTAAACAAACTTATTTCAAACTCATTTGTTTACATGAGTCTGGCCTATTTCAAATTATGCAGATTAGCTTTAATGCTCCTGTTCTGCTAGCAATATATATTTAGCCAAACACAATCTTCTCTACTAAATACGTTTACTGGTATTAGTTTAAGCTACTGTAGTCTTGCTGCTTTTCCAGCCTCCCTAACCACACAGTATAGTAACCACTGATATAACCATGGTATTTGTAGTAAAACTGTGATTGTACAAATGTTAGTCAACCTACTAAAAAAATATGGGTACTATACTTTTACTACAATAAAACCATGGTTAGTTTTGTAAGGGTTGGCTTCCAAACCCCTCAAAAACCATTAAACCAGTCCATCCTGATAAGCCTGGAGACCAGCCCTGCTGAAAAAAAAAAAAAACAGCTAAAACCAGCCTAGGCTGGTTGGCTGGTCTTGGTTGGTTTAAGCTGGAAGTAGCTGGTTTTAGCTGGTGGTCTCCCAGCATGACCAGCTAAGACCAGCCTGAAAGTGGCCAAAACCCCTCTAAAACCAGTCTGCTGACCAGCTAAAACCAGCCAACCAGCATAGGCGGGTTTTAGCAGTTTCTTTCAGCAGGGCTATTTTAGCATTTCTAGTCAAATAATCGGCCGATTACACTGCTGAAAAAACAGCTAAAACCAGCTTAGCTGGTTTAAGCTGGAAGTAACTGGTTTAAACTGGTCTCCCAGTGAAAAAGT
>NC_133373.1:9914194-9978954 GCF_049309525.1 Garra rufa | reverse complement strand
GTTTTGTTTTGTGCTTAGTTTTGGATTTAGTTTTATAAATATTTAGGGCAAGGTATATATATATATATATATATATATATATATATATATATATATATATATAGAAAGGTGTTTTGACTGTGCTTTGAACTTTGGTTTGCGTTGCGTTTAGTTCAGTTTTTTGTTTCATGTTTTGTTATGTTGTTTGATAGGGCAAGGTGTTTTGTTTTGCGTTTTGTTTAGTTTTGTTTAATTTTTAATATATATTGAATTATATATTGTTTAATATAATAGTTTTTTTAATATTTACAGCAAGGTGTTATTTGTTTTGTTTTGCATTTTGTTTTGTTTAGCGATTCGTTTTTTGTTTTGTTTCATGTTTTGTTTTGTTGTTTGATAGGGCAAGGTGTTTTGTGTTTAGTTCAGTTAATTTTACATCTTTCATTTTTTTTTATTATTTTTTTTATGTTTTGTTGTTTGAAATATTAGGGCAAAGTGTTTTTGTTTTGTTTTAGGGCACTGTGGGTTTTTTTTTTTTTGCATTTTGTATTTAGTTTAGTTTTTTAAATATTTACGGCAAGGTGTGTTTTGTTTTGTTTTTACGTTTTGTTCAGTTCAGTTTTTTGATAGAGCAAGGTGTTTTGTTTTGCATTTTGTCTCTTGTTGTGGTGGAATTTTTTTTTGGTGTTTTAATATTAACTTTTTTGTTATTAATATTAATTTAAATATTAAGATGATTTATTTTGTATTGTATTTGCCTTTTTTGTTAGTTTTTGTGTGTTTTATTTCTGTGTGCTTTGTATTTTTGTATTTATTGTGTGTGTGTGTGTGTGTGTGTGTGTGTGTGTGTGTGTGTGTGTGTGTGTGTGTGTGTGTGTGTGTGTGTGTGTGTGTGTCTATTTCATGTTTCTTTGTATTTGTTTATTTTGAGAAAAAAAAAAAAAAAAGTCAAAATAAAGTCCATGAAGTGACATGAGAATAGATGATTTTAGAAAATAATCTGTGATGAAACTTAATTTGACAGCTCATTATAATTGGGGCGGAATGATTGGAAATAGAATTTTAGGCTTTATGATTAAGAAAGAAAGGCAGACAGACAGACACACATCAGGCTAGAGGAGTTAACCAAAGTAGAAAATAGATTTCTCCAAGCAAGAAAATTTCATCATGTCCTCAGACAAGCATATTTACTTTAAAATAGTGTTTTCCTGTGTCGTAACATCCCACACAAGTCAATTTAATCTCTGAAGGAAGACGTTTCCGAAGAAGTGTTTGTGGTGCCACACTGACTGTGGCACTTTCCAGAAGTGCTATCAGTGAACATTCCCAGCATCACTAACACACACTTATACATGCGCTTGCACACTTCGGGTCATCTTTAAATAGCGTGTGATAATCTCTGATGCCACTTTCTTTGGGAGCAGGGTGGGGGCTCTGGGCGTCTGGAAAATAAATTTCCTGCTGTTCTCCCTGTCCGGATCTGCCCGAGCAATAGTCGGATCATGCCAGGGAGCGGATGGGCCGGGAGTAGGCAGGAAATCTCAGGGAGCAAGGGGGTCGGATGGAGGGCCGATATTGGGACCACTCCTGAACAGGAATCAGGAAAACTGGAATTTGTTTTACAGTTTTCCCAAACTGTTGTTCTTCCTCTTCACCTCTGCGGTCGCTGCGGTTGTCTATCCTAACTCAACCTCTATTCCACTGGGCTTACATGTACATGAGTGCTTATGGAAAAGAGAACAGACCGGTTCTCATTAAAATCCCTTACTAAATATTTTCCACCACTACAATAAAGCAATAATATATTGATGTGTAAGTTGTAGATTCACACTATCGCTTTAAAAGTTGAGAATAATTATGTTTTAAAGGGTTAGCTCGCCCAAAAATTACAATTCTGTCATTAATTACTTACCCTCATGTTGTTCCCAACCCATAAGACCTTTCATTCATCTTCAGAACACAAATTAAAATGTCTGATGAAATCCGAGAGCTTTATGACCCTGCAGAGACAGCAATGCAACCACCAAGGTGTTATTAGTTTTGTTTTGTTTTGCATTTTTTGTTTTTTAAATATTTACGACAAAGTGTTATTAGTATTGTTTTGCTTTTTTTTGCATTTTGTTTTGTTTTGTGTTAATTTTTTTTTTATTTCATGTTTTGTTTAGTTGTTTGATAGGCCAAAGTGTTTTGTTTTGTTTTGTGTTTAGTTTAGTTTAGTTTTGCATTTAGTTTTTTGTTTTGTTTCATGTTTTGTTCTTTGACTATTTAGGGCAAGATGTTTGTTTTGTTTTACGGCAAGGTGTTTTGTTTTGTTTTGTTTTCGTTTTGCATTTTGTATTTAGTTTTGTTTTTAAATATTTTCTATGTTCAAGGCCCAGAAAGGTAGTAAGGACATCGTTAAAGGGATAGTTCACCCAAAAATGATAATGTGATGTTTATTTGCTTACCCCCAGGGCATCCAAGATGTAGGTGACTTTGTTTCCTCAGCAGAACACAAACGAAGATTTTTAACAAAAACCGGTGCAGTCTGTCAGTAAAATAATGTCAGTCAATGGTTACCAAATCTTTAGAGGAAAGAAAAACATACACAGACAAATCCAAATTACACCCTGCGGCTCGTGACGATACACTGATGTCCTAAGACACGAAACGATCGGTTTTTGTGAGAAACTGAACAGTATTTATATCATTTTATTTTACCTTTGATACACAGCCACGTCCATCTCTCCTGAGCACGAGCTTAGCTTTCGGCTCGTTACATGTGAACGCGCTCTAACGTAGTATACGCAAACCGCAGAAGTGATCTGTCACGTGTATACGACACTCATTGTTTACACAGTGCACACAGACTGTGGGTATAGCGGCTATTCAAAATGGTAATTACTTGCGCTTATCCTGATTGTTCAAACCGATTTAAAGCTAAAAGATTACATTTGCTTGCGCAAACTCATCCGGGACTTTTAACCGATTTCCCCTTACGGCGTTTGCGTATACTACGCCAGAGCGCATACACGGGTAACAAGTCGGATACAAAGCTCATGCTCATGACAGATGGATGTGGCTGTGTATCAAAGGTAAAAAATGATATAATTACTGTTCAGTTTCTCACTAAAACCGATCGTTTCGTGTCTTAGGACATCAGTGTATCGCCACGAGCCGCAGGGTGTAATTTGGATTTGTCTGTGCATGTTTTTGTTTACTTTTAAAGGTTTGGTGCCCATCCACCTCTATTATTTGGCTGGAAGACTGGTTTTTGTTAAAAATCTTCGTTTGTGTTCTGCTGAGGAAACAAAGTCATCTACATCTTGGATGCCCTGGGGGTAAGCAGTTTTTTCATTCAAATTTTCATTTTTGGGTGAACTATCCCTTTAAAATAGTCCACATGACATCAGTGGTTCAACCGCAATGTAATGACGCTACTAGAAAAACATTTTGTGCACAAAGAAAACAAAAATAATGACTTTATTCAACAATTTCTTCTAAGAGATATCTAATATCTTTTGTGTTTTGTTTTGTGAATATTTTGGCAAGGTGTTTTGTGTTTTGTTTTGTTTTGCATTTAGTTTTTTTGTGTTTTGTTGTTTTTTATATTTAGTGCAAGGTGTTGTGTTTTTTTATTTGTTTTGCATTTTGTTTTGCTTTTGGTATTTAGTTTAGTTTTTTGTTTTGTTTCATGTTTTGTTTTGTGTTGAATATTTATGGCAAGGTGTTTTGTTTTGCATTTAATTGTTTTGTGTTTCTATTGTGTTTTTTTATATGTCTGTGCCTTGTTTTGGTTTGTGTGTGTGTGTGTGTGTGTGTGTGTGTGTGTGTGTGTGTGTGTGTGTGTGTGTGTGTGTGTGTGTGTGTGTGTGTGTGTGTGTGTGTGTGTGTGTGTGTGTTATTTCTGTTTTGTTTCGGCTTTTTTGTGTGTGTCAAATGTCAAACAAAATAAAGCCCATGAAGTGACATGAAAATAGATGATTAAGAAAATAATCAGTGGAAGGTGAAACTTAATCAGACTGAACAAATTTAGACGTGATTTGGAAAGTTTTGCCACATCGCTTTAGACAAAACTTTTTTATTCATTCATATGACCCTGCATAGACAGCAATGCAACTACCATGTTCAAGGCCCAGAAGGGTAGTGAGGGCATTGTTAAAATAGTCCACGTGGCATCAGTGATTCAACCTTGATGTAATGTAGCTATGAGAATATTTTTTTGTGCACAAAGCAAAAAATAAATGAAGACTTTATTCAACAATTTCTTCTAAGAGATATCTAATGTTTTCATGCCAGTGTCTATAAAACTGGACATCATCTTTTGTAAAAGACCTGAAAAACACCAGAGACTATTTCTAACAAGCCATCAATTCATGGGACCTTGACTTTTACAGAACAAGAGATTATAAAACATGAGGAGAGATTTAGAAACCAAAGCTTCATTTTTTTCCACTACGCCTTTCATCAAAGACCGAGCCCGGAGGCCTGTAGCAGGTCTGGCCTGACACAAACCCGTGCACAGCTCCGGATGTCAACGCTGTTCCAACTTCTAGTCACCGCAAGTTGTATTGTTCTGCTTTTACTTTCTGGAAACTTCTCATTCACCTGGAAGTCGCCAACATCCTCGCCGCTAAACTGAAATCCATCTGGCGTCAGCTCATTGCCAGATTAGAGTGACTGTAAAGCTGTTATTTATGAAGAAATCGAGAACTTCAGTGAGTTCGTTATGTATTACAACCTATGCAAACATTACATCACGTTGTAAATATGGAGACCGAGTCGCGAGGGTTTCCCACAGGAGCCGTTAGAGGGTATTTACTGGTCCTGTTACACGAGGAGTACGTCGTCCGCTATTTCCACAACTGGAATTTGAGATGTTATGAAACTGGATCCCTCACGGTGTAAAAATAAAGCCAAGGAGGAAGATGTCCACCCACTCTGAGCATCCCAATTTTCATCCGCTCAGGTTCCTGTTTGGTTGACTAATTTTAAAGATGTATCAGTAAGTGTGGAATGGCACGGGCAATGAAAGGAAACCGTGCTGTTGAGAAAACTCTCAAACAAAAAGCCAATTTTAGAACGTTCCTCCTCAACAAACTTACAATGGCAGGAAAACAAAGAACGTCACACGAGGGGATAGACAGGGTCAGCTCAAGGCAAAGACCCACCCTCTGTCTGTATGTATGTCCCTGAATCTCCTGTCTGCAAGGGCACTGAGTACATTCATGAGATGATGCTATAGTCTCCAGTGCTGTGAACACAGCTGACTGAGTGTGTTTATGAATGAAATGGGTTGTTTTTAATGTCTATTTTTGGAGACACATGTCTTGCAGCTGTGTAATCGGAATTGGATCTGTCTTATGAAGCGAGGGGCTTCCGAAACCCGCTTCTCAGCAGTAACATGTCTATTACTTAAAGGGATAGTTCACCCGAGAAAGAAAATCCTGTCATCACTTATTCACCCTCATGTCATTCCAAATCTGCATGGTGTTATTTTTTCTCCTACTCTATATAATAACAGTTCAAAGCAATCATGGGAGGTCAAGTCCAATAAAAAAGGCTATAAAAACACTACAAACGTGATGCAGACTCATTTACTCCAAGTTATGACAACGCTATAAATCAAAATTAATTGTGAATTAAGCTATTATTAACTCTCAAATCTTTATATTATGCAGGTTTCTAATTAAATATGGCATATGTTGGATGTAAACAACAATGAACAATAAATTAAATTACTTAATTACTTCTAATTAAAATGACTTCTATTTTTTGTAATGTGCTAATACAGTGGCTTGCAAAAGTTTGGGAACCCCTTGCAGAATCTTTTAACAAAATAAGAGAGATCATACAAAATGCATGTTATTTTTTATTTACTACTGTCTTGAGTAAGATATTTTACATAAAAGATGTTTACATATAGTCCACACGACAAAAAAAAAAAAGAAGCTAAAATTATTAAAATAACCCCCTTCCAAAGTTTGCGAACCCTTGGTTCTTAATACTGTGTGTGGTTACCAGGATGATCTGTTATGGTTGTTCATGAGTCCCTTGTTTGTTCAGAACAGTTCAACTGAGCACTGTTCTTCAGAAAATGCCACCAGGTCCTGCAGATTCTTCAATTTTCCAGCATCTTTTGCATATTTGAACTTTTTCCAGCAGTGACTATATGATTTTGAGATCCATCTTTTCCCACAGGACAATTGAGGGACTCAAACACAACTATTAAAAAAGTTTCAAACATTCACTGATGCTCTAGAACAGGGATCATCAAATCTGGACCTCAAGATCCATTTTCCTGCAGAGTTTAGCTCTTACCCTAATCAAACACAGCTGAGCATGCTAATCAAGGTCTTCAGGATCATTAGAGAATAACAGGTAGGTGAGTGTGATCAGAGTTGGAGCTAAACTCTGCAGCGCATTGGACCTCCAGGGTAAGATTTGGGGAACCCTGCTCTAAAAGGAAAAACCATGCATTAAGAGTCGGGAGTGAAAACTTTTGAACAGGATGAAGATGTCCAAATTTTTCTTATTTTGTTGAAATATCTTTCTTTCTTTTTTTTTTTTTTCTCGATTTAGTACTGCCCTTCGGAAGCAACAGAAGATACTTGCATGTTTCCAGGAAGACAAATTAAGTACAATTGACCTTGATCTTCAAATTTAAAAAGTAATGATGATGAAAATTCAGCTTTCACACAGAAATACATTTAATTTTAAAATATATTAAAATAGAAAGCCATTATTTTAAACGGTAATAATATTTCACAATATTACTGTATTTTTTTTATTACTGTATTTTTTTTTTTTGTATTTCTGATCAAGTAAATGCAGCCTTGATGAGCATAAGAGAATTCTTTAAAAACAAACAAACAAAAAAAAAACATTACAAATCTGATCTCAAACTTTTGAACAGCAGTGTATTTACTTCTTAAAATTGCATTACAAGTGCACTAAAAGTACAATTCTTTTTTTTTCACAAGGATTTGCTACAGACATTATGTAATTCTAGACATGTGAAATACGGTCTTACTCACTGTATACGTGGAATAAAAGTGATATGTGTGTGCGTGTAACCCCTCACACCCGGGCCCTACCGCACCCGCTCCGAGCGGGTCTCGAACCCGGGTCTCCTGTACAGGAGGCGGACGCACTAACAAGGAGGCTAAAGGCTGCAACCTCTAGTGTCAGTCGCTAGTGCGTCTCTTGAGATCGGGGAGTGAGGTTTACCTGCACAGCACCTACTGGCTGGCCTCCGTTACACTCACCCCCCTAAACCTCACTCCCGTCCGGGTCACGGCACCAATGTAACCCCTCACACCCGGGCCCTGCCGCACCCGCTCCGAGCAGGTCTCGAACCCGGGTCTCCTGTACAGGAGGCGGACGCACTAACAAGGAGGCTAAAGGCTGCAACCTCTAGCGTCAGTCGCTAGTGCGTCTCTTGAGATCGGGGAGTGAGGTTTACCTGCACAGCACCTACTGGCTGGCCTCCGTTACACTCACCCCCCTAAACCTCACTCCCGACCGGGTCACGGCACCAATGTAACCCCTCACACCCGGGCCCTGCCGCACCCGCTCCGAGCAGGTCTCGAACCCGGGTCTCCTGTACAGGAGGCGGACGCACTAACAAAGAGGCTAAAGGCTGCAACCTCTAGCGTCAGTCGCTAGTGCGTCTCTTGAGATCGGGGAGTGAGGTTTACCTGCACAGCACCTACTGGCTGGCCTCCGTTACATGCGCATGACCTTAGATTGCCTGTTTTTCAAATGTTTGACTGCAGGATGTCCCAGGATATTGTCATGACTATACTTAACCTTGGGTCTAGTGGGGTCAAAGATCTCTATCTTTTGTTTTCTTTGGCACATCCTGATCTGATACAGTAGTGTTTACTATAAAATTACATAATTTCATTGTTTGTTTTCCACAACAAAACTTGCACAGCGTCAAATGTTATTATAAACAATGAAATCATCTGGAGAAAGTTTCTTCAGAAGTTGTGACTTCCTCTCTTAAATTTGAAGACGCACGTCAGTCAGATGTCAAACGTGTCACGTAGGCCTCACAGAGATGTTTGTTTAATGGTTCCTGTGAGCAAACACATCTGTCTTTACTGTGCCTTTTGATCAGTGTAATGTATAAAAGTACAGTATAAATAAGACCCCAAACTTTTGAATGGCAGTGCATTAAACAAAAATATTATAAACATGTTTAGTTGACATTTAGTGTTACACTAAATCCTTTTATACGCACAGACTCACACATATGAGAGAAAAAATGTGATCTAACCTAGTAATGCTCCTGTTAAAATGAAAGTTTACAGATGCATTTGTATAGAGACACACCTTATTCTACGCTTTAAAATGCAGGTGTGTAAACAGATTTGACTTTATAGCAGATATTTGATGAACAAATTAGTGACTTTTACAGTTTTGGCCCACCAACTCATGATGTTAGTCAGTTTCTGAGAGTTAAAACTCCTTAGCAGTTTCCTTCCCTGACATTCTCTGTACTTAGATACTTCCTTCTTAAACAAAACTTAACATTTATACAGATTTCTTTTAAAATGACATCAGTCGCTACCTCATATTACATCAGTGCTGACTTGGACCATGCCCTCTTTGTGTATCTATGTTTAACGGCTTCCTAAAGGCACCAGAGTTGAGTGGAAATCAGACCCAGCAGTTTTATGGGCCCAGCATGGCATCTTTATGAGTGCATATTTCTGTGTATGTGTACGTTTTACTGTAATCCTATAGGATGAAAGCATAGCTTTACCAAAAAGAAGCTCTGCAAGAGCCACTGAACCACTTAGAAGTGTTTTTGTCCATACAGTAAATGTCAATGTGGTCCAAAACAACGTACTGCCTTCCACTGCAACATTTTTTTAAATATCTTTTTATATTCTATTGAATGAAATTCATACAGGTTTATATGGAAGTCCGTTTCCGCCAGTGAATGCAAAATAACAAAAAAAGTAATTGCAACTTTTTATCTCACAATTCTGACTTTTTTTCATGCAATTGTGAGTTATAAAGTCTGAATTGTGAGATAAAAACTTATAATTCTAATAAACTCGCAATTTTGAGAAATAAAGTCTGAATTGTGAGATATACAGTCAAGCCCGAAATTATTCATACCCCTGGCAAATTCTGACTTAAAGTTACTTTTATTCAACCAGCAATTCCAGATTAGAAATGACACAGACGTCTCCCAGAAGATAACAAGACGATGTACAAGAGGCATCATTGTGGAAAAAAATATTACTCATCTTTTATTTACATTTGAACAAAAAGTGGCATGTCCAAAATTATTCATACCCTTCTCAATAATCAATAGAAAAGCCTTTATTAGCTATTACAGCAATCAAACGCTTCCTCTAATTGCTGACCATCTTTTTTTCATGTCTCCACTGGTATTTTTGCTCATTCATCTTTAGTGATGAGCTCCAACTCTTTCAGATTAGAGGGTTTCCTTGCCATCACCCTTATCTTTAGCTCCCTCCACAGATTCTCAATTGGATTTAAGTCAGGACTCTGGCTGGGCCACTGCAAAACGTCAATGTTTTTGTCTGCTAACCATTTCTTCACCACTTTTGCTGTGTGTTTTGGGTCATTATCATGCTGAAATGTCCACTGGTGCTCAAGGCCAAGTTTCTCTGCAGACTGCCTGATCTTGTTGTTGAGAATGTTGATGTATTGCTCCTTTTTCATGGTTCCGTTTACTGTGATTAGGTACCCTGGTCCACCGGCTGAAAAACACCCCCAAAACATTAGGTTCCCACCACCATGTTTGACAGTGGGGATGGTGTTCTTAGGGTTGAAGGCCTCTCATTTTTTACGCCAAATGAAGGGTACATCATTGTGGCCAAACAATTGAATTTTTTTTTTCATCTGACCATAAAACAGAAGACCAGAAGTCTTATTCTTTGTCCAGATGAGCATTTCCAAAGGCCAAGCGGGCTTTTGTGTGCCTTATCTGTAGAAGTGGTGTCCTCCTTGGTCTGCGTCCGTGGAACCCAGTGGTGTGCAGTGTCCGTTGGACTGTCTGCCTTGAGATGTTGCCACCAGCAGAGCCCAGATTCATCAGGATGGCCTTGGTGGTGATCCTTGGATTCTTTTTACCTCTCTCACTACCCTCCTGGCCAGCAAAGGTGTCACTTTTGGCTTCCAACCAGGTCCTCTGAGATTTTTCACAGTGCGTAACATCTTGTATTTTTTTTAATAATACTTTGCAGTGTAGCCACTGGAACTTTAGATTTAGATATGGTCTTAAAATTGCAAGAGAAAAAAGTCAGAATTGTGCAAGTCGCAATAACCTTTTTTTTTTTTTTTTTAATTCAGTGGCGAAAACGAGCTTCCATAGGTTTATATCTCTTTTTTTAGAATGTTATGTCCGTAAGTCATTACAGACATTAAATGTTGTTAAATTGTTGTTGTAAATGTGTTGCTTAAAATACAAACACAGAATTGCACATCTTGTGTGGCCCATTCATTTGCTTAATCTAATTTAAACTGTGGCCTAAATCTGTCGAGTTTATCTTTAAACCTAACCAGAAACATTCAATGTCTCCAAATTATCTGTATTTTTCTCACTCCTCTTGTTTCTGAACTCCAGAAAGTCCCGAGATGAGCAGCCAATGACGTCTGTTTAGTTTTTTGAGCTGGTTCTTCCTCAACGAGGAAGGACAGTCAAAACAGCAGTCAGGACCAACACAAACAGATCAATCCCAATGACGTAATCTGAGCGCAATGCCTCGCTCTAAAATGACTGTCACTATATTAGAAAAACCTGACCTTTAATACATGTTTTGACATTAAGTTTTGAATAACTACTATTTTTATTGCTCTTAACTGTATTTAAGCATGAAATATGGGATTATTAGTTTTCAATCATATTTAATAAGCAACTAAAACAGCGTGGGACTCCTAAAAGAGTCCTTGGCTTTCTCTTTGCTCTTAAAGACTGAAGCCAATATCCTCTTGTAGTCTCAAGTGGATGTCAAGATTGCAAATGTCTAAAGCTACTTGTGCAACATGTGCCTACATGCTCAACTGAATGTAGTGTTAGATGTTTAGTGCATAAGAAGTTCTTTATAAAACATGAAATTGCTAAAAGGAAATTGATCAATATCATCCAAAAAAAATGATTCTAAACTTTTGGCTCCTGCAGAATATTGCTAATCGTGGTAAAAATGATAGCTATCACATGTATCACAAATGTCCAAATCTTCAAAATCACAAAATCTGAGTAATCGTACAGTAACATGACTGATATGAGTAATAGATTCTGCATATGAAATCCTTTATAAAAAAAGGAAATTACTCAAAGGAAATTGGTCAATGACGTGATGCTTGTTTTGTTTTTCCACCCTCGAATCTTTTACGTAATTTAAATTTTCTTAAGAAATGTAATTCATCCAAATCCATTCATCCAGGAATAGGTGTTAAATTTTAAACTGTCTAAAGTAATAAATACATTGTAATTTCCAAACTTTCAACCAGTGTATATTTATTGCAGAATATGCAGTGAATATGTTTTCTATAAGTGTTAATTATATTCAATTATTATTTATCCAAGTGGCAGGAAGCCATTTTGTTGTCATGTG
Source organism: Garra rufa (assembly GCF_049309525.1). NCBI lineage: Eukaryota > Metazoa > Chordata > Actinopteri > Cypriniformes > Cyprinidae > Garra > Garra rufa. Next base: position 9,967,393 of record NC_133373.1, on the reverse strand, counting down.
ATGGGTAAACCATATAAAAGAGAAACTTATGGTGCATTTATGTCATGTGGGATTACCATAATTACAGGATTCAGATTTGTAAACAATGCTCACAGCCTCACAAACTTTGTAGTAACAACTTGCAAAACTGGAATTTTCTGACATTTCTGACTTGTCATCTTATAATTACGGTAATACTGGGATGTTGTGAACAAACCATTACTTCAGAGACCTTGTAAACCTTCCTGACTAGATGTATTAGTAGTTTTTATTTATTTATTTATTTAAAAATACATGCTCCCTTGCATTTTTTGGTTTTCTTTTCTTTTTTAATTTTATTATTATTGTTGTTGTTGTTTTAACACTTTCCAGTTATTAAACTAGCTTTTTCCAAAGTTGAAGTATAGCATTTTGCTACTCTTTATTTACAATTTTCTATATTTCTGCATAAATATGACCCAAAACATCATCAGATTTTCATTTAAGTCCTGAAAGTAGACAAAGAGAACCCAATCAAACAAGTGAGAGAAAAATATTTAATTTGTCATTTAATTGAGAAAAATGATCCAGTGTTACATATTTGTGCATTGCAAAAGTATGTGAACCTCTTGGATTAGCAGTTAATTTAAAGGTGAAGTTAGAGTCCATCTGTGCAGTTGTGTTTTCAGTCAGTGCAATGGCTATCAAATGTCAGTATGTGACCTGTTTTTTGTTTTGTTTTTTAAGAACAGGGATTTATCAAAGTCTGATCATGTTTGTGAAAGTGAATCATGTCACGAATAAAAGAAGATTTCTGAGGGCCTCAGAAAAAGAGTTGATGTTGCTCATCAGGCTAGAAAAGTTGACAAAACTGTCTCTAAAGAGTTTGGACTCCACAAATCCATGGTCAGACAGATTGTGTACAAATGGAGGAAATTCAAGACCATTGTTACTATCCTGAGAAGTGGTCGACCAACAAAGTCCACCATCAGGAGAACACTGAGCAAGCAATTGTGCGTTGGGCAGAGTTGCAAGAAGAAAGCCACTGTTCTCCAAAAAGAAAATTGCTTGCTAAAGATCACGTGGACAAGCCAGAGGACTATTGGAGAATGGTTTATGGATGGATGAAACCAAATTTCTTATTGGTTTAAATGAGAAGCTATTATTTTCAGAGAAAGGAACACACTGCATTCCAGCTTAAGAATCCTATCCCATCTGTGAAACAGGGTGGTGGTGGTAGTACCGTGGCTTGGGCCTGTTTTGCTGCATCTTGGCCAGGACAGCCTGCCATCATTGATGGAACAATGAATTCTGAATTATACCAGCAAATTCTAAAAGAAAACATCAGGATACCTGTTTAAGAACAGAGTCTCAAGAGAACGTGGGTCATGCAGCAATTCAACAACCCCAAGAACACAAGTAATTCTACCAAAGAATGTGTAAAGAAGAACAAAGTTAATGTTTTGGAATGGTTGAGTCAAAGTCTAGACTTTAATCCAGTTAAAAAGTTGTGGAAGAACCTAAGCAAGCAGGAGGAAACCCACCAACATCACAAGAGTTCAAGTAATTCTGCACTAAGGAATGGACTAAAACTCCTACATGTTATTGTGCAGGACTGATCAGCGTTTACAAGAAAAGGGGGTCACACCAGATGCTGAAAGCAAAGATTCACATACTTTTGCAATGCACAGATATGTAGCACTGGATATTTTTTCTCAATAAATAAATGACAAAGCAAATATTTCTCTCCTTTGTTTGATTGGGTTCTCTTTGTCTACTTTCAGGACTTACATGAAAATCTGATGATGTTTTGGGTCATATCTATTCAGAAATATAGAAGGGTTTACAAACTGTCAAGTGGCACTATATATACAGTGGTGTGAAAAAGTGTTGGCCCCCTTCCTGATTTTTTTTTTTTTTTTTTTTTTTCAGATCATCAAACAAATGTAAATATGAATCAGTGATAACACAAGTAAACACAACATGCAGTTTTTAAATGAAGGTTTTTTTATGTAGGGAAAACAAAATCCAAACCAGGGCCATGTGGGTTTGAATTATGTATTTGTCATTTATTTAAAATAGAAAGTACTAATTTATTTATAAATAAAATACTGACCCCAACATTTTGAATAGTAGTGTATATTGTAACACAAAATTTCTATTTTGAATAAACACTTCTTTTTTTTATCAAAGAAACCTGAAAAATGTATCACAGGTCCCACAAATATCAAGCACCATAATAGTTTCAACACTGATAATAAATCAGCATATTAGAATGATTTCTGAAGGATCATGTGATGTGATGCTAAAAATGTAGCTTCGCTTCACATAAATAAATTATATTTTAAAGTAAATTAAAATAGACAATAGTTATTTTAAATTGCAATAAAATTTCACACAATTATTGTTTCTGTAATTGTCTTGAAACCAACATTTCTATGTCTAGATTTCTTCTTTTCAATATCCTCAAGAAATTTTTTAACATTTCTGTTTGAGTCTACTATCACCTGTTTGACCAAATCAAGTCATGAAAAAAGGTCCAGCTGGTCCCTGATCATGAGCGATATAGTGTTTCATCTCTGCTTAATATCATGACGAGTGATGGTGTCAGTTGAACTGGAGAAGGTTCTAGCATTATGTGCATCAATACAATCTGTTTTTAAGGTCAGAATAATGTTGAACCTGTATTTAAGAGTATAATAGCAGAGTGAACTGGAATGTTATGTTACTATTTAGGATTATTCTTGCGATTTTGAAGATTTAGACATTGTGTGACACGTGTGATAATTTTAGCTGATTTTAACACTTGGTAAGCATCCCTCAGCAGTCCAACTCAATCAAATATCAGTTACACTGGCGCCCTTGAGTTGGCATTTAGTCTGTAGATAGATCATCCCTTTGATTACCGTGCCAAAGGTTTCAGGTCTCGTCTCATGCATCACAGCGGCCTTCATGTGACATTTCATGCCCCAGATTGAGAAATGTGCGTGTGTTGAAATGTTTTGCCCCTCTCAGTTAGTCATGTAACTTATTTCTGTGGCTTCTCTCTCAAAGTGTTTGCTTACATATTTGTGGAGAAGCTTTATTCGCCCCAAATTCATCCAGACTTTGCATGACCTTTGCTCACGATCTGCAAGTATTCAAACCGCTGCTCATAAAACTTTAATTGGATGTCATTTAGTTGTAGTCCCCTCGTGTTTTTCCTGAGGATTTGTTAGCATTTCAGAGAATTCTGCCTGCAAGGATTCGATTTTCTGTAATTTCAGTGTCAACATTGTGGTGAATTGAAGATGAGATGTAAACTTGAGTAATCCACTGTTCGCTTTGTCATGTTTGAGTATGTGGTGCGTCAAGCAAAACAATACAGCAACACCACAGTTTATGTTATGAAGGCATTGTCCTACGTTTCAGTAAACATCAAGAGCTCTTTCAAAAACCTGCGATTGTAAATCTGTGTATTTGTATACAAGCTTTTCATGATGTACAACTGGTGGGTCGTGACCAAAAAATGGACCTCAGGTCTGTTTTAAAAGGGTTTCATACAGCAGACCAAAGGTGCGGTCACATTAGCTAAATTGCAGAGAAATTCCTGTTGGATGACTGGATTTTGTGTGTGAAATTTTGCAGAACAACAGCAAATGCAATGGCACGTCAAAACAATAATAACTGCAAGTAGTAAAATGCATAAAAATAGTTGCTACTAACTAACAGTAATATGACTGTGCAACATAAATACTATCCTTAAATGCAGAATTACCATATCTTTTGTAATGTCAAAACATGAGCCAATATGAAACATCAAAGTTCATCATATGAAAGCCTGTTTCTGCCACTAAATAAAAAAATTAAAAGGTAAAAAAAAAGGTAATTTTGACTTTTTATCTTGCCATTCTGACTTTATAACACAGAATTGCGTGTTATTAGGTCAGAATTGTGAGATATAAACTCTCAATTCTGAGAAAATATCAGTCTTGTTTTTCCCCTCAGAATTGGGCATTTGCGTGTTTATATCTCACAATTCTAACTTAATTTCTTAGAATTCAGTTTATATTTCAATTCTGACTTCATTTGTCAGAACTGAGTTTATATCTCAAATCTGACTTTATAACTTTCATTTGTGAGTTTATATCTTACAATTCTGACTTCCTTTCTCAGAATTGTTTATATCTCACAATTCTGACTTTATAACTCACATTTGCATGTTTGTATCTTAGTTCTGACTTCATTACTCAGAATTGAGTTTATAGCTCACAATTCTGACTTCATTTCTCAGAATTGACTTTATAACTCATATTTGCGAGTTTGTTATCTCATGGTTCTGACTTCATTTCTCAGAATTAATTTTATATCTCACAATTTTGACTTTTTAACTCACATTTGTGAGTTTGTATCTCAGTTCTGACTTCATTTCTCAGAATTGTTTATATCTCAGAATTCTGACTTCATTTCTCAGAATTTAGTTTATATCTCACAATTCTGACTTCATTTTTTAGAATTAATTTTATATCTCACAATTCTAACTTTATAACTCACATTAGATTTTTTCCGACTTCATTTCTCTGGTGTTTATATTTCACAATTCTGATTTAATTTCTCAGAATTGTTTATATCTCAGAATTCTGACTTAATTTCTCAAATTGAACAGAGGATTTGTGATTTTGTGATTTTGTGATTTTTCACAGTTCTGAGATAAAAGGATGTGAGTTTAACACAATTCTGACTTTATAACTCGTAATTCCAAGTTTATATCTCAAATTATGAGGAAAAAAGTTACCTTTTTTTTATTCTTTATTCAGTGGCAGAAATGGGCTTTCATGATCATACTCTGTAGTGTTTTGGTTTAAATGTATCTGTTGCTTAGTAAAAGTTAGTCAAATTAGACAAATGGACTAGGATGGATATATAGTTTCATGGTACCCCACATCCTCAAAACAAAGGGAAAAATATTGAAATGTAATTCAAATAATATAAAATGGGCTTTCTTGCATATTGTTGTGCCTATGTAATTTATGGTACTAATAATAAATTCACTTGCTTTTAAATTAATTAATTCAATATTTATCGTGTTCAATCTCAACAATTAAAGGACAGTTCATCCAAAAATAAAACTTTTGTCATAATTTGCCCATGTTGTTCCAAACCTCTAAGAAAATTTCTTTCTTCAGTGGAACATAATAGAAGATATTTTGAGAAATTTATGATTTTATTATTATTATTATTATAATTATTATTATTATTTGTTTACCAACGTCTTTTAAAATAAGTCTTTCAAAGTAAATCATACAGGTTTGAAACAACATGAGGGTAAGTAAATATCATCATTTTCATTTTAGGGTCAACTCTCCCTTTAAAGCATTGTAGATATTTAAAAATCAAAACAGTAGAGCAAGAATATGCCTGAGGTTCATCAGATAACATACTATTTCCTCCTTCTCGAAAAGTATGAGCTGAACATGTACTGATTTTCCTTTGTTAAATTTCACTCTGCATGGGGCCTGCTCAGGGTTCTCAGCCAGCTCTGGGATGGCTCCAAGTGAAATATTGGACAAAAGTATAGGGGCATGAACATCACTGAACAAACAGTTCAGAAATATGTCCCTGATTTTTTACTTTCTCATAACAAAAGCAGCCTCACTTGGTTACAAAGGTCTTCAGGAACAGCCTCTCCATTACAATGTCAGTGGCACCAAACTTATTGGTGTCCTTCAAGAGGCATACAAGAGTCGTATTAAAACTCTCAAGGCCTGCCGAGGTCATGCTTCATTCCTTAATCGGATGTATTCATTGTTTCCTTACAGATTCATTGTCGAAAAACACAACGAGAAACATGTGCGTGGCTACAAATGCCACTCATAAATGATCAGTGAGATATGGGTCCAATTACAAACAGTCTGTTCAAAGACTACAGGGCAAGCGGTCTTACCTCAGGCCAGGCTCAGTTTTGGGGGTTTATGACTGGAAATGATGGCGTGCATCTGGTTCAGGTTATTGTTGTTGTATTTATGACTAGTATGACATCTCTAGGTAGAATAAATCGGGTTATCCATCAGGAGCGGGAGGCCTCACATTAAACCCGAATCCCTCTGTGAGCCCACAGGTAGTTTGGATCGCATGTTACCCAGCAAACCTTTTAATTGCCTCACGATGCCCTCATCTGTTTCCTTTAGTTTGAGACCGGCTGGAGAACATAATTATTGAGGGAAAGGAGTTTGATCCTGTGACCTCTCTCCTGAAAACGGGTCTTGAACAAACTTAAGCTAATTTCTTTAGGTAGTTTTGACTTGAATTTCAGAATCAAATATTAGTTTAGACAAGAATCTTGAGACATCCATGAAAATAATTTTATGTTAAATCCTAATTGTAGGACTGTTCATTAAGGTGCAATTTGAATTACATTTGTTTTGTGGTTAACACACTAATGTGTTAAAGGATTAGCTTACTTCCAGAATTAAAATACCCGGACAATTTACTCACCACCATGTCATCCAAGATGTTCAGGTCTTTCTTTCTTCAGTAAAAAAGACATTTTTTTAAGGAAACCATTCCAGGATTTTTATTCATATAGTGGACTTTAATGGGGATCAATGGGTTGAAGGTCCAATGGATTGAAGGTCTTTCTTCAGTCGAAAAGAAATTAAGGTTTTTGAGGAAACTATTCCAGGATTTTTCTCCATATAATGGACTTCAATTGGTTGAAGGTCCAATGGGTTGAAGGTCTTTCTTCAGTTGAAAAGAAATTAAGGTTTTTGAGGAAACCATTCCAGGATTTTTCTCCATATAGTGGACTTTAATGGGGATTAATGGTTTGAAGGTCCAATGGGTTGAAGGTCTTTCTTCAGTTGAAAAGAAATTAAGGTTTTTGAGGAAACCATTCCAGGATTTTTCTCCTTAAAATGGACTTCAATTGGGATCAATGGGTTGATGGTCCAGTGGGTTGAAGGTCTTTCTTCAGTCGAAAAAGTATTAAGGTTTTTGAGGAAACCATTTCAGGATTTTTCTCCATATGGTGGACTTTAAAAGGGATCAATGGGTTGAAGGTCTTTCTTCAGTCGAAAAGAAATTAAGGTTTTTGAGGAAACCATTCCAGGATTTTTCTCCATATAGTGGACTTCAATGGGTTAAAGGTCCAATGGGTTAAAGGTCTTTCTTCAGTCAAAAAGAAATTAAGGTTTTTGAGGAAAACATTCCAGTATTTTTATATAGTCCATATAGTGGACTTCAATGGTGGCCAACAGGTCGGAGGTCCAAATTGCAGTTTCAATGCAGCTTCAAAGGGCTCTACACGATTCTAGCTGAGGAATAAGGGTCTTATCTAGCAAAATGGTCAGTCATTTTCTATGAAAAATAAAGATTTATATACCTTCCACCCGATGATCCCAGTTGAGGTCCACTACATGGAGAAAAATCCTGGAATGTTTTCCTTAGAAAAATGTCTTTTTGACTGAAGAAAGAAAGACCTGAACATCTTGGATGACATGGGGCAATTAAATATTCAGGAAATTGTTATTATTATTTCAACATTGATAATAATAATAGATGATTCCTGAACAGCAAATCAGCATATTAGAGTGATTTCTCAATTTTTAGATTTTTTTGCACCCTCAGATTCCAGATTTGTTGTATCTTGGCTAAATATCCTAACAAACCACACATTCAATTCAATTCAATTCAAGTTTATTTGTATAGCGCTTTTTACAATACAAATTGTTGCAGAGCAGCTGTACAAAAGTACACATCAATGGAAAGCGTATTTATTCAGTTCTTAATTTCAAAAAATTACCCTTATGACTGGTTTTGTGGTCCAGTGTCACATATGCCAACTCAAGACTTTTAAACTATATGTTAAACTTAACAGCTCTAGAAAAATACCATTGCACATATATTTGGCTTATTGTCACAATGTAAAGTCAAAAGTGGTAACTACAAACATGAAAACAGCGTATCTCCGTTCACCCATTTATTGAGTAATCATTCAACCCCAGCTGAACATGTTTCAACACATACACAATAGATGCGGTATGCCAAGTGTTTACTCTGATTTCTCCCCTCTCCCCATGAGACCTTGTATTCTGCTCATGCCAACATGCCTACAGACTGCGCAGACGGACAGTTTAATGACACGTCTGCGCTCACCTACCATGACTCTCACAATTACACCCCAGCCACCTGAATCGTATTAAACATAATGGCGTATTTTCACAGCTGAATCACCATATTTGGATATTTAAAGATTAACATCAAACATTTGCCAAAACAAGCCAAGACTTTTATTTGTTTGCTTTATTGCATTAGATATTGAATTCAAAGAATGCTAGCTTTGACATGTGATTCTGAATACAATTTGTAAAGCTAGTTCTGCCAAAGCATGGCCTCCAGAATGGATGAATTTAGTTTAGTCATCTCACAGATTTCTTATTTTTACCAAAACCTCACCACTAACCTCTCACAAAATCTTACATGTGTATCATGGCTCAGTTCCTTTAGCCTCACTGGCTGGTTAAAAGCCAAGCATGAGTGTATCCCAGTTCCAATGCCAGCATGCAGCGAAAGCTGCTGTGCAGTGAGACCAGGTGCAGCTCTGTTTATCCTCTCCTGCTAATTATGTCAAATATTATTCCAGTCTGTCTTCCACATCCTTTTTGCAATGCTGTGTGTGTGTTACACGGCACTCACAGGTATTTAAGGTAACTGTACACTAGCAGGATGTACATCTATCAGTCTAGTTATACTTCAAAATGAGCTGAGAGAAAATTGTGGCTCTTCCCTCAACCTTGTATTGTCCAGGCGTTTCATTAGACTTGGACTAAAGGCATAACTTAAAAAGCAACACTTTGTTGTAGAATTAAAGAAAAGAAAGCCTTATGTTACTGGAAGTGTCATTGTGCATGTGTTTTTAAGGTGTCGAAATATTCTGGGCTTGGGTAACAGTATGAGTAATAGTGCTGGAGTTCAGAGGCCCTGCCGTTTGACTCTGTCATGCCAATATGCTGTCGTTTGGATTTAGTGGTGGGGGGTGTAGACCCCTAGGCAGCTGGATATTCATATCCAATAGCATTCTGAAGAGATATATTTATGCACTTGCAATTTGAGAATGGATAAGTGAAAGTTATTTGGATGAAACGCATATATTTTGAAATAAACATTCCCTGAGGCTGTGATAAGAGGTCCATTGCTGGAACACTGATGAGTAGATAAATAAGGTTAATTAGCATAGTTTGGATTTGAATAGACTGCATAGACTGTCATTTAGTCTATCATTCTGTCTGTCTGTCGGTTGGTCGGTCAGTCTGTGTGTGTGTCTGTCTGTCCATCTATTGGTCTGTTGTTCTTTCTGTCTGTCATTTTATGTAATTTGTTAATGTCCCTCATTTTATCTTTCTGTTGTTCTTTATACCTGTCATATTGTCTGTCTATCATTCTGAATGTTGTTTGTTCTGACTGTCCATTTGTCAGTGCATCTATCTGTCTGTCAGTCATTTTTGTCTGGCTGTCTTTTTATCTGTCTGTTTGTCTGCCTTTCTGTCTCTTGTTCGTTCTGTCATTCTGTCTGTCTGTCTGTCTGTCTGTCTGTCTGTCTGTCTGTCTGTCTGTCTGTCTGTCTGTCTGTCTGTCTGTCTGTCCATCTATCCACCTTTCTGTCCATCTGTCTGTCTGTCAGTCGTTTTCTCTGTCTGTCTGTCTGTCTGTCTGTCTGTCTGTCTGTCTGTCTGTCTGTCTGTCTGTCTGTCTGTCTGTCTGTCTGTCTGTCTGTCTGTACGTACATCTATCTGATTGTCAGCCTTTTTTTCTGTCTGTCCATCTCTCTGTATGTCTGTCATTTTGTCTGTGATTATGCCTGTTTGTCTGTCTGTCTGTCCATCTGTCTATTGTTCTTTTTGTCTGTCATTTTATGTGTCTTTCATTCATGTCTGTCATTTTATCTGCCTGTTGTTCTTTATGTCTGTCATTTTATCTGTGTTGTTCTAAATGTTGTTTGTTTGTTCTGTCTCTCAGTCTGTCCTGTATGTCTGTTTGTCTGTCCATCTATTCACCTGTCTGTCCATGTGTCTGTCATTCGTTCATGTCTGTCATTTTATCTGTCTGTTGTTCTTTATGTCTGTCCATCTATTCACCTGTCAGTCCGTCCGTCCGTCCGTCTGTCCATCTGTCTGTCTGTCTGTCTGTCTGTCTGTCTGTACGTACATCTATCTGATTGTCAGCCTTTTTTTCTGTCTGTCCATCTCTCTGTATGTCTGTCATTTTGTCTGTGATTATGTCTGTCTGTCTGTCTGTCTGTCTGTCTGTCTGTCTGTCTGTCTGTCTGTCTGTCTGTCTGTCTGTCCATCTATCTGACTGTTGTTCTTTTTGTCTGTCATTTTATGTGTCTTTCATTCATGTCTGTTATTTTATCTGCCTGTTGTTCTTTATGTCTGTCATTTTATCTGTGTTGTTCTAAATGTTGTTTGTTTGTTCTGTCTCTCAGTCTGTCCTGTATGTCTGTTTGTCTGTCCATCTATTCACCTGTCTGTCCATGTGTCTGTCATTCGTTCATGTCTGTCATTTTATCTGTCTGTTGTTCTTTATGTCTGTCCATCTATTCACCTGTCTGTCCGTCCGTCCGTCCGTCTGTCTGTCATTTTGTCTGTCTGTTCATCTATCCACCTGTCAGACTATTTATCTGTTTATCTGCCTGTCTTTTTCTGTCTGTCTTTCTGTCCATCTGTCTGACTGTCTGACGGTCAGTCTGTGTGTGTGTGTGTGTGTGTGTGTGTGTGTGTGTGTGTGTGTGTGTGTGTGTGTGTGTGTGTGTTTTCTTTCTGTCTGTCATTTCATGTAATTTGTTCATGTCTTTAATTTTATCTGTCTGTTGTTCTATATGTCTGTCATATTATCTGTCTATCATTCTGAATGCTGTTTGCTCTGACTGTCCATTTATTCACCTGTCAGTCCATATCTGTCAGTCATTTTGTCTGGCAGTCTTTTTATCTGTCTGTTTGTCTGTCTTTCTGTCTCGTTTTGTCTGTCTGTCTGTCTGTCTGTCTGTCTGTCTGTCTGTCTGTCTGTCTGTCTGTCTGTCTGTCTGTCTGTCTGTCTGTCTGTCTGTCTGTCTGTCTGTCTTTCTTTCTGTCTGTTTTCTATCTGATTGTCAGCCTTTTTCCTGCTGTCCATCTCTCTGTATGTCTGTCATTTTGTGTGTCATTCTGTCTGTTTGTCTGTCCATCTATCTATCTGTTGTTCTTTCTGTCTGTCATTTTATGTCTTTTATTCATGTCTGTTATTTTATCTGTCTGTTGTTATGTCTGTCATTTTATCTGTATGTCGTTCTAAATGTTGTTTGTTTGTTTGTTCTGTCTCTCTATTCATCTGTTTGTCCATGTGTCTGTCATTCGTTCATGTCTGTCATTTTATCTGTATGTCGTTCTAAATGTTGTTTGTTTGTTCTGTCTCTCTGTCTGTCGGTTTGTCTGTCCATCTATCCACCTGTCGTGTCAATATGTCTGTCATTTGTTCATGTCTGTCATTTTATCTCTCTGTTGTTCTGTCATTTTATCTAGCATTCTGAATGTATGTTTGTTCTGTCTGTCTGTCTATTCACCTTTCATTCCGTCTGTCTGTCTGTCATTTTGTCTTGCTGTCTTTTTATCTTTCTGTTTTTCTGTCTCTTGTCCTGTCTGTCCATCCATCTGTTTTGTCTGTCTGTCCATCTATCTGTTTTGTCTGTCTGTCCATCTATCTGTCTGTCTGTCTGTCAGTCATTTTGTCTGTCTGTTCATCTATCCACCTGTCAGTCTATTTATCTGTTTATCTGCCTGTCTGTTTCATCTGTCTGTACTGTCTTGTTCATCCATCCACCTTCATCTATCTATCTATCTATCTATCTATCTATCTATCTATCTATCTATCTATCTATCTATCTATCTATCTATCTATCTATCTATCTATCTATCTATCTATCTATCTATCTATCTATCTATCTATCGGCAATTCTGCATTCTATTGCTACCTCAATTCGTATTCAAGAACTGATTGCTTTACATCACACTTTATCATAGCAGATGTTTTTGATCAGTAGTTAATTATTAAATCCATCTCTCTGTCTCACAACCTCTGCATATAGTCAGTGACACATCGAAGCTAAATCAGATAGGCTTTTTATAGATCCCCTGAGGACCATAACTGTAAAGCTGGAGCCGTGTATTGAGTGTCTTTGGCTGAAAGCACTGCATTACGTAATAGGTTGTGTAACAATGGATTTGATGTTGTGTATAATAGACTTATATAGACCGACTGTTGGCTTTTGATGGATATGAGGTTGCTGTAAATGTGTTTTCAGACGCTTTCAGAAGCTTTGATGCTGTTTTAAGAATGGGTGACCAGTTTCAACTTCTTAATTGTTCCTATTTTTCCCCACTTAAATGTAATTTTCTGCCTGTTTTCTTTTATTTACCTGTTGCATGCAGAATGGGTTTGCATTTCATTACATCTGAATGTGAGCTAATGATCTACTTATTCCAAGGAAAGTGACCTCATCTTTGAGCTTTAGCCAGTCTCTTTCTTTTATTATCAATAATAAACTGCAGGTAACAAATAATATTTGGCTTTCTGAGGTTTCCTTTGGCAGTCTTTGTCCTGTAGTGCAGACATGCACAGGGGGAAAAAGTTCCCTTGATGCTTCATTTTGTAGCCCATGGAGTGTATTTGTCTGTGTGGGTTTGTCCTGGGGCATTTTGGATTCACCCAGTGGTCGGAGTCTTGGGGACCTCTTTAAACACGGTGTGAAGACAAAAGAGATGCCGTACATCAAAGACGTTTTCCCAGTGTGTGTTTGAGTAGATATAATACCAAACATCCTCAGCCAACAGCATCCAGCAGCCTTCTGTCTCTGAACCAAGATGGATACTAACAGTGAGCGAAGCCTTCACATGAGACCATATGGATTCAGGCTCGTCTGGGCTGTGTGAAAGTGACCCTTCACTCTTCAGGTCAGATTATGGATTTGGTAGGGGTTTGATTCCCGTTTTCCACCCAAACTGTGCTATATCAGCCTGTTTGACCTATTGGAATGATACTAATAACATTAAAAAGGCATATTTATTTATACATTTATGAATTATTAATGTTTTGAATGAGTTTTTATCATTTCTGACTTTGTCATTTGTAGTTTATGTAAGTATAATAAAGTTAAGTATAGCATGTGATGACTTAATTGCAAAAAGCTGGTTAATCAAATGACTTCATCAGTTCTCTATACAAAGTGACCCATGACTGAAACAGTGCTGATAAAAGTGCAATGCAGAACAATGTAATTAGTTCTCATTAACAGACAAACAGTGTTCGGGCAAAGTATGTCAAACGTCATTATAGGAAATAAAACATTGTTTGATGTATTTTAGTGAACTTAACCATTTTCCTGTGGACCAGTGAGCAGCTTCAGGACGTTCTCCAAACTTCTGCCATATAAGGCACATTTTGTGTTTATTCTAAAATCTTCATGCTGGTTTTCTGAGTGTTGTATGAATGTAAACAACGCAGATCATTTGGAATGCTGAAGTTCAGACCATATGTTTGAATTTAAGTGTGACAACTGATGAAGAAAGTGAGGTTCTTACTTATATGACAGATTGCGTTGGAGGATGTGGGGAGGGGTGAGTTATGTGTTTAATCTGTTAATTCTATGGATATACATGGAGAAGAATGGCTGTTCAATGTTACAACAGGAAAAATTTGACAAAAGTTGTTGTTTTTTCCTAGTCAAACATGCATGTGCATTTTGCAGTTTCAGCTCTGGTAGTAGAAATGTGGTATGGCTTTGTGCCTTTGTAAATACAATAGAGATGATTGATGAGCTAGAAAATTCTTAATTTTAGCTCGCAGGCAGAAGCGGAGACAGAAGGGTTTTTTTCTCAATGTTTTCCTTACTAAAAATCACGCTATTGTTCTCATGCATGAGCCCGTCAAGCAAACAAGAGCTTTTAAAATTGTCATCGACGATAATTATTGGCAGGTTTACAAAGTCTTAAATGTTTTGCAATTGTGGCTTTGACAAAACAGAAATCTCTGTGGCCTACAGTGTGTCAGAGTTGACTCCTGTGTGGTATTTTGTAATGGTTACACAACATGCAATTGTATTGAGCTGCTTTTCTGTATCCCAGCATCCCTGAGGCATGAGTGGACAGCTCTTGATTGTGGTCAGCTGTCTCTACGGGCTCACTGAGGGGAATTTCGGCATAGTGATCCACATCGGGTCGAAGCAGAGGAACTAAAGTAAGGCATTCAGGTTGGCATTGTATCTCCCTCTACTCCTCTCCTCTTACATATCTATAAAAGTTTAAATCCCTGAACTGCGTGATTCATCTGATGCGGCTTTTTGTTGTTTTTCAGGGTCATTGCTAATGGGGTGAAAAGTGGGAATGATTCTGAAGGCCCACAGCTCAAGGGAGGCCCACAACAATTCTAGTAGGATTGATGCCAGACTGTAAAACAACAACTAAAAAACAAATCTGTATAAAAACTGAAAAAGTACTGGTAATTTTCTGCCAGGACATGCAGACATTTTCTGAAACGTTAAAGGATTAATTCACCCAAAATGAAAATTAGCCCATTATTTACTCATCCTCCAAGCATCCTAGGTCTATATGACCTTCTTCCAGACGAATGCAATCTAAGTTATATTAAAAAATTATCCTGGCACTTCAAAGCTTTATAATTGCATGGGCAGGTTTTTTCTTCAACAGTCTAATAAAATGCATCCTTCCATAATAAAAAGTGCCTTACGTGGCTCCGGGGGGGTGAATAAAGGCCTCCTGTAGTGAACTGACGCATTTGTGTAAGTAAAATATCCATATTTTAAATGTAATAATCACTTTAATCTAGTTTGCACCAACTGGTCGTACACGAAAGCCATTCCAGGTGGATGACGTAGGACGTATGCATTTGCAAATATGCTGGTAAGTCTTGCAAAAACCAACGTTTGTTTACAGAAGCAAAGGAAGCAAAGTTTCCTTACTTTAGCAAAGGAAAACCAGTCTCCTCTTGTCTTATATCGAAATCCTCCAACGTTTTTCTTTACAAATCCTCGCTTTGTTCTTCTAATTCATGACTGTTCTTTTGTTTTGGTACCTCCACTTGCGCAGTTCTAAGGGGTGCATCTGCAATGCCGATGTCCACAGAGATGAACACTAGAGGTGGTAAAACAGTGAACACGTTTTCATAAACAGTTATGATTATAGCTCCATATGTTTCACTTTCCAGATGTAACAAGCTTGCTTGGTATCTCAGCTGGCAAGGAACTATATCTGCGGAATCCTTGGGTACAAATTTCTTGAACAATGACTAACGATGAAAGAGCTGAAAGATGAGAGATCGAAAAAACTAAAATGGCAAGTTTGCTTGTCTTGTGAAAAGGTTTCCACAGGTACGTTTTCATCTTGAGATCAGGCTGGACATGTAGACTAGACTAGCTTAGTTTTCAATTTCAAAAAGGAGCCCATAGCAATCAAGAAACCCATAATGTTTTTTTTTCTGCCATACACCATCCTTCACCTCAGTTTCCACAAACCCCTTCCAGACTCATCTCTCACTGTTCTCTGTTTGCTTTGTCTCAGTCTATTAATGTTTTTTCGCAATTCTCTGGTCTCCCTAGATGCCTTTAAGCTTTAGGTAAAACGTGTATTTTGTTTGGTTTATCTAAGAGTATCGAACTCCATCTTTCTCTTTACTTCCTAAAACAGTACCTGAGGGATTAAAACAAAGAAAACTACACTATCAGATTGGCAGTCAGCACAGACACGAACACAAACACAGCCTGTATCCAGGACAGCGTGTTCTGTTGTTCCACTGTGTAAAGAGATGGGATTCAGTCTTTCATCTAGCACTAGAATCACAAACTGTTTGATCCAGCAGTAAAATAACATTGTCCTAAAACAACATCCACTAACAAGCAGCTGCAGAGAATTTAATCAAAGAACCTTCAACCGGAAAACCTTGAAAATAAGACAAATACTGTATATGCATATATTAGGAGGCAGAATAGTTAAAGGGACAGTTCACCCAACAATGAAAATTTGATGTTTATCTGCTTACCCCCAGGGCATCCAAGATGTAGGTGACTGTTTCTTCAGAACACAAATGAAGATTTTTTAACTCAAACCGTTGCAGTCTGTCAGTCATATAATAGCAGTCAGTGGGCTCCACAGCTTTGAGAGTCAAAAAAACATACACAGACAAAACCAAATTAAACTGAACAGTATTTATATCATTTTTACCTTTGATCCACCACAATATCCAACTGTCCTGAGCACGTTATGAAGAGCAAGCAACCATAAGTTCAGTCGATCAGGCTCAAAAGTTGAGAATCTGTAAGAAGTCAACAGTTTTAAAAAAAAAAGTTTAATTTAGTTTTGTCTGTGTATGTTTTTTTGACTCTCAAAGGTCCCATTGACTGCCATTATATGACTGACAGACTGCAACGGTTTGAGTTAAAAATCTTCGTTTGTTCTCGTATTTCATTAAAAATATCCTAATTCATGTTCTGAAGATGAACAAAGGTCTTACGGGTTTGGAACGACATGAGGGTGAGTAATTATTGACATAATTTTCATTTTTGGGTATCCTTGCTAAAAAAAACTGTATTAATTTCTGATACATGTATGCTTTGATTTAAAGTTTGAGAGTCTCCGAGTCTCTGTCTTTTGAGGTTCTCTGCTTTATTCTAGCCTCAAAATTATTAAAATGAGCAATTCCTCAACTTCTTATTTCACCGCATTGATTTCATAGCATGCAGCCAATTTAAATTTGACGTTTTCTTGATCCATTTACATTAGGATTTTATGAACTATATTATAACCTTTTATTAACCAAAACTGGACGTACAAGAATCCAGATCCAGACCAACACAGATGTTGAAAATTATATCTTAAATCATGTGTAAATCAAGGAAATAAAAAGTGCCAAAAATCTGTTTGTGTGTAATAGTATTACAGCTATAGACCACAACCACCTACAAAAGTTTGGACACACTTTCCCACTGTGTTTCCAATAAGAGCATCTGTTTCTTTTGAATTATATGTCATTAAGGTCATCAAGTCGTGGCTCTTTTGCGTCTGTCTCCAGGCTTCCTTGCATTTAGTCAGTTTCTGTGGAACCTGAACAAATCCTCAGAGCTGCATTCACAAGAGTGTCCAGCTCTGTTAGACAATATTCCAAGATTCACTGGAAGATTGCTAAGCTAGAGATGCCAGTAAACAAACTCTTTTATGGTTACATTTATTCATTCTTCCAGATGGTGTTACTGTAACATAGAACTTTACAGCAAGCCTGCATGCAGCTGCCGTTATGGAAGCAGACGGTAGTGATGTAGTGCTTAACAGACTTACGCTTCTTGTTGTGGACACATTATAATGCAAATGCCAAATGCATTTCAGGAAATGAGTCTGATCTGCTCCAAAACATAGTGAGCTGCCAGAAAAACAAAAACAAAGGAATAGTTCACCCAAAAATGAAAATTTGCTTTACATCACTTGCTCAGATGTTTGGACTCTCATTCTGACGGCACCCATTCACTGCAGAGGATCTATTGGTGAGCCAGTGATGTAATGCTACATTTCTTCAAATCTGTTCCAATGAAGAAACAAAATCATCTACATCTTGGATAGCCTGAAGGTGAGCAATTTTTCAGCAAATTTTCATTTTTGGATGAACTATTCCTGGCAGCTCACTATGTTTTGGAGCAGATCAGACTCCTTTCCTGAAATGCATTTGGCATTTGCATTACAATGTGTCCACAACAAGAAGAATAAGTCTGATAAGCAATACATCACTACCGTCTGCTTCCATAACGGCAACTGCATGCAGAATTGGTGTACAGTTCTGTTACAGTATACTATCTGGAAGAATGAATAAATGTAACCATAAAAGAGCTTGTTAACTGGCATCTCTAGCTTAGCAGTCTTCCAGTGAACTTCTTGTGTATTGTCTAACAGAGCTAGACACTCTTGTGAAAGCAGCTCTGAGGATTTGTTCAGGTTCCACAGAAACTGACTAAATGCCAGGAAGCCTGGAGATAGACGCAAAAGAGCCACGACTTGATGACCTTAATGACATACAATTCAAAAGAAACAAATGTTCATATTAGAAACACAAATACAGTGTAGGCGGTTGTGGTCTATGGCTGTAATACATATTACACACAAACAGATTTTTGGCACTTTTTATTTCCTTGGTACACATGATGCTCAGATCAATTTTCAACATCTGTGTTGGTCTGGATCTGGATTCTTGTACGTCCAGGTTTGGTTAATAAATAGTTCATAAAATCCTAATGTAAATGGATCAAGAAAACTTCAAATTGAATATGAAATGCGGTGAAATAAAAAGTTGTTTGTTCATCTTCAGAACAGGAATTAGGATATTTTTGATGAAATACGAGAGCTTTCTGACCATGCATAGACAGCAATGCAACTAAAATGTTCCCAGACCCAGAAAGGTAGTAAGGACATTGGTAAAATAGTCAATGTGACATCAGTGGTTCAACTGTAATGTTATAAAGCTACGAGAATACTTTTTGTGTGCAAAGAATTCAACTTCAATAAATTCAACAATTAATGACAGGATTTTCAGTTTTGGGTGAACTATCCATTTTTGTAGTTCACTTCCAGAACAAAAATTCACAGATAATGTACTTACCTCGTTGTCATCCAAAATGTTCATGTCCTTCTTTCTTCAGTCGTAAAGGAATTATGTTTTTTGAGGAAAACAATTTATTAATCCTCTCCATATAGTGGACTTCTATGGTGCCCACGAGTTTGAACTTCTAAAATGCAATGCAGCTTCAAACAGCTCTAAACAATCCCAGCCGAGGAATAAGGGTCTTATCTAGGGTCTATTTTCTAAAAAAAAAAAAAAATTACATACTTTTAAAACTTAAATGCACAGAGTATGCATGCGCATGGCAGAACTAGACAAGACAAGCATTTGACGTTTAAAACTATATACATTTTTATTTTTTTAGAAAGTGACCGATCATTTTGCTAGATAAGACCCTTATTCCTTGGCTGGGATTGTTTAGATCCCTTTGAAACTGCATTTAGGAAGTTCAAACTCATGGGCACCATAGAAGTCCTCTATATGGAGATAATTCCAGAAATGTTTTCCTCAAAAAACATAATTTCTTTACGACTGAAGAAAGAAAGCCATGAACATCTTGGATGACAAGGGGGTAAGTGCATTATCTGTCAATTTTTGCTCTGGAAGTGAACTACTCCTTCTATAATAATTTGTTGTTTTACAAAAGTTTAGTTTTAAGTGTATAGAAATGATTTTCTCAATTTAGTTCAGTGGATGTTATTGTTTAACTGCATACTCTTCATTTTCTCTCAAACCATCTCCTTTCTAGACCAGCCCTGCTGAATCATACTAAATGGAGAAGAAACAGCGCTGGACTGCTGTGTTTGTGTGTGAAAGCGCAGCTGTGTAGGCAATACTAGGTCAGCTGGACCTTTTTGTGCCCTGTTTTGGGTTGCTTGTGTCTGTGTGTGTATTTCCTCAGGTGTTTTCCTGCTTTGATGGTTGCTGGAAAACAGTTTATAACATCAATAATCTCACTGAGCACTGATTCAAGCTCCTTGTTCTGTTCAACAAGACTGTGAATCCACAAAAATGTCGTTTTCCTGCAACTGCTTCACGACAATTGTAGTTTCCACTGAAGTTCTGTTCCTGCACATGACAAAGTACGCAGTCGACGAGGTTAAGAAGAAGAAACAGAATCTCTCAAGCGAGCACGGCCAACAATTTGTGAGTAATGGGAACCACATGTATGAAATTTTGATTTAAGTGGTAATACATGAGAAAACTAAAGCTTCACCTTTTCCTGCTGTAACTCTACCTCTCCACGGCTACTCTTCAGGCAGGAGGCGAGGAGATGTGAGGGGTGTGATGAGGTCAATCCCCTGGTGCCTGATAGTGAAACTGAAAAATCATGGAGAAAATATGGACTCATGGCACACGCTAAAGCATTTCCGGTACAGATTCTGGACTGCGGAGGTACACGCAGTGATAAATATAACAAATGAAGTCTTTCTTATTTTTTCCTTAGAAATCTTGATCATAATGTAACGTTTTTTAGACTTTAGAATTTATTAGATGTTGTAAGAAGTCATGAAAAGGGCAAACAAGTTTCTATAAATATTTTCTATTATCAAATTTTTTTTATAGACCAATGTCAAACTTTTGCGAGAGTTTAACATCTGCACCAGTATAAGCTTTATTACATAACATTACATTTTTTTCTCAAATATTGTATATATCATTCTTCATTCTCATGTAAATTTCATATATAGTCATCTATTTTATTTAAATGTACCGTTCTAAATTGTGACCCTGGACCACAAAACCATCTTAAGTAGCACGGTATATTTGTAGCTATAGCCAAAAATATATTGCATAGGTCAATCAAAATTATCGATTTTTCTTTTATGTCAAAAATCATTAGGATATTAAGTAAACATCATGTTCCATTAAGATGTCTTGTAAATTTCCCACCATAAATATATCAAAATTTAATTTTTGATTAACAATATGCATGGCTACATCATTTGGACAACTTTAAAGGCAATTTTCTCAATATTCTGATTTTGTTGAACCCGCAGATTCCATATTTTACAACAACAAATAGTTGTATCTCAGCCAAATATTGTCCTGTCCTAACAAACCACACATCAGTGGAAAGCTTATTTATTTTCAAAAATTGACCCTTATGACTGGTTTTGCGGTTCAGGGTCACAATTGATCTACAACAGACACTAAAACACACTCTTAAGATAATGTTTACATGTGCTAAACAGTTCAGTGAAACTAAACCTGTCTTCCATCTTAAATTTTTTGGTTTAAAACTAGCATTTCATATGCTTAAAAGCCTGACATTTATTTAAGGGAAGCCAAAAATGTCTGAAAATGGCACTGAATAAAAGATCTCACATTTAAAGTTGGACATTTTTGCTAAATGAATAACAGTGTGTAATTGGAGTGTATAAATAGATGACAGAATGTTCTTGACAGAATGTTTTGCTCATGAAGTAATCCCATGACCTCTTGTATTTTTTTTTTTTACAAAGTACTTGGTATTACAATGTAATAACACATATATAAGTGCAATTATAATTATTTGTTGTGAAACACTAATGTAATGATCCCAAGTGAGTGATTGCCTCATAACTCTACCTTATAAAACATCTTGCCACCAAAGAATTGTGTTTAGCCACATTTCACTGTTGGTTTGTGGCCTCTGGCCTTGTAAAGTAAATATTTGATCAGAAAAGCTAGTTACTGCAGGCTTTTGATGGCACTGTGACTCTGGGTATGAGGGCAGTACACTGGCTTCCCCTTTGGTTCACAGAGAGTGTATTTCTGTGGGAGCTAATAAATATACACCACAGTCTATTACTCAACATTAATCTAATAATAATGTTGGAATTCTCAGAATACCCCCTGATGACATCTGTGTTATTGATATCTCAAAGCCTTTTCTCTGTAGTCCAGGTGCTCTTCAGCCTGAACAAATCTAAATCTAATCTGAATTTTATTTTTGATATTCGATGGAAAACAGTCTCAACACAAAAAAACTAAATTTGCACCACAAAGGTGGCACAAAGGTCGTATTTGGGTGTCTTTACACAGTCTGCTCAGAGATGGCATGAATGCATTTACATAGCAAATACAACTGTATGATGGTTTACAGCAGCTATAATTTAGTTGGCCTTTTATGTGGCATTTTGCCTTTACACTTAATTTTGCGCAGACAAAGAGCAGCTTTAACTTGGCTGTGCAAAGGTAACTACATACTTAACTCTTACAATGCAAGTTCAGTATTTGTGTTTGGTACAACAGCCCTGTATAAAAGAAAGAAAGTGTTTTTACCCCAGCAGGCCTTTGTCTTCATGCCCTATGATTACGATGACAATGAGGGACTGTTGTAATCCAGCACACAGTTTAATGACTATTTGTGGAGCCGATACTGTGGGTTGGAGGGGTACATAATAATGTTGATATGTTACAGTGCAGGCCTTGTTCTCAGTTTACATAGAAAATTGTTATTTAGGCCAAGAAGGTCATGGGCAGGAGCCCATTTTCTTGGAAGAGTAAAGCCTAAGCACAGCACAACAGAATGCCATCCTTTGGGATTTTTGGAAGCAGCACAGCGGACCAGGATAGCCAAGCCTGGGAATGCTGTAATAGGGGGTCTCATGCAAGAACTTTCTTAAGAACTCAGTTTGAATCCCCAAGGGATGCTTGTGAGAAACATGCAACATGCTCATATTGCAAAAGACCATATTGGGTTTTATATATTGAGATTTTGTGACTTTGAAAGTCCTTCAGCTGCATCTGTTTGTGTGTCTATATATATGAGAAATATCATACCAGTACCCAAGCGATATACCTGTATATTGACAGGGCTGTGATTCGGCCGTAGGTAGTCTAAGCATGCCGATATGCAGCCATATCACACGTCTACTCATGTAATATTGTGTTTATACAACAGTTCAATGGCACAAGTACATGAGAAACAACATAATTTTGTACAAACTACTTTCTTCCACCACAAATACAAATCTCATTTTGACAGTTTAACAACTGAGCCAAAGCCCCCGTTACTAATTAAAAAAACATAACTTTATAACTAGTAACGAAGGAACATTGAGTTGCTTCATTGAAAGCTTATTGTGTTACTGTATTAAAAGCTTACTGTATCATGTAGACTATTATGAGAGAGAGATGGACTGAGCGAGTGTGATTACGTGCATCTGATACAGCATTCATTTTTCAGCTCAATCTCATATTCACAATAAAACATTGAATGTCCACTGAGGAAAGTGATATCTTTGTCATACTATCCTTTCATCTGTTAAGGGTGATTTCCGATACCAGCACTGCTCAGTGCATTTTTTGGCTGCGTCTTGTTAAAATTAAAAATAACTTGCTTGTTTCCAACCTTGTTTCAGTCTCTTTCAATATAAAAGTCTTTACTGCGGACTCACTTATAAAAACAGTCTCTTGTCGCCAACATATTTTACTTCAACCGTGGAAAGACATCAGTACACATTTTTTTCAAGTTTAAGTCCACCAAAGTTAATCTTATCTCCTCTCTGATTTGTTTGTCAGACAAAATGGCGGATTCTGCGTTATGATTGGCCAGATCGCCTGTCAGTCAAGCTGTTTGCAAAGCGTCTGATATACAGCATCAAATTTACATAAAATATAACGTGATGAGATTTTGCCCTCAGTCAAAACTATTTGCTCTGGAACAAATAATAGATTCATAAGACCAAAAACTGCCCGTTAGATTTACCCAAAACAAATTACATCTTATGTTTAACCACTATAGAGACATCAGAGCCAGCGGCAAATTCCAGAAGAACTGGCTGAGGTGAGGCTGCTCTTGGCAGGTTCATGAGCACTGACCGACCTGAACGCACTGGAGCAAATTTTCAAATAGATGTTATTTTTATAAACCAGTCTAAACAAGTACATTCTAGCCTAAAAACTCATAAAACTACATTCCGTGACACAAAAACAATGTTATTTATAAAATTATAGTGGATTTAGGCGTCCGCCATGAAACTTGCTATGAGAAATATTGAAAGTGGAGTAATACAAATGGTGAAATAGATAATGTTCTGATATCACTAGAATATTGCACACCTCTCAGCCAATCAGATTCAGGACCCAGAAAGATCTGTTGTATATACATATATATATATATATATATATATATATTGTGATCATAATAATCATAAAATGTTTATAAGCACTAAATCAGCTTATTAGAATGATTTCTGAAAAATCATGTGACACTGAAGACTGGCGTAATGTTGCTGAATATTCAGCTTTGACCGAAATAAATGACATTTTAAAATATATTCATGTACAAAGTAGTTTGATTTGTAAGAAAATGTAGGTTTTGATTAAGTAAATGCTGCAAGAAGTAAATATAACAATAAAGTCGTCTGTACGGAAAAAAATCTGCCTGAAGATTAATTCAAAAGTTCTCCGTTCCACAAGGAAAAACTACCAAAAAGGATAAGTTTTAGCTCAACTCTTCCTCTACTAAGGAAAGTCCTGCCATGGTAAGTCAAATCGTGTTAGTTTGATTTTGTTTGAAGGTCATTTATATTTGCGTTTGTGTCAGTATGTGTTTATGTGTATGAGCAGGAGATTATTTGTGTTTGCTGTATTTCCAGCATGCCCAGCATTCCCCTCGTGACTCACTCAGAAACTGACTTTATTTATCCTTAAAGGTCATGATACAGATTTGCCCTCATCCTGTTTGCCCTCCTTCACTTTAATACTCACATGTTACTGAAACCTTCTTTCCAATAACGGTATGTATTTGGCACTGAAAGTCTTAATACGTCTTTGATTCGTCTCCCATTACATTACTTACACATAAGTTTTAGTGAACGCACTGCACCAGGGTGTGGACTGGTATGATGAGTCACATATTATTGTCTTAATCAAGCCAAGAGCATGCGAGAAAGAGAGATGGGAGGAAAAGATGTGGAGAGAGAGAGAGAGAGACAGTCTCCATTTACATCTGGCTGAACATCAGGTTAGATCTCCTCCATATGTACACAATAAAATACAAAAGAATATATGTAACAAAAGTTTTTGTTAAAAAGCTTTACCTTTCCCTGTTTTTCTAGTAGAATTATAGTTAGTGTGGATGTTGTTGTGAGGTCTGGGAAACAGGCTTCTGGCTCCGCATGTACTTCATTAAACTTTGTTGCACCATTTTATCATAGACGTCTCTGCACTCATGCAAAGCACATACGTTATAGGGCACTGATGATTAATACTCTAGGGCACGTTGTATGTGTGTGTTTATGCATGCCACTTTGCTCCTCACTGTTGCACGTTACCTAAATCAGCAAATAAAACCTGGTCTTGACAGAGGCACACAAATCAACAACATGTACAATAAAGTCATCCAATCCATAGCTCTGGTGAGCGGCCCCCTTCTAACACTGAGTTTTCCTGGGAGACCTTCATTCAGCCACACACAATGGAACTGAGGCATGCGCTGGCACTGAGGCAGAAACCAGATACTTCTCAAACCTCCTGAGCACCTCTCGCTTTCTCTTCACTCTCAGCTACATGCCTATAGTTACATATAGCATATACTTCAGTTTTTTTTTAACATATGAATATATTTAAGACAGGATTCATGTTGGCCCTTATCGAAAGGGTGGGAAATAGTATGAACATAGTTGAATTACACTACCAGTCAAAAGTTTTTGAACAGTAAGATTTTTACTTTGTTTTTTGTTTTTAAAGAAGTCTCTTCTGCTCACTAAAATACAGCAAAAGCAGTAATATTGTGAAATATTTTTACTATTTAAAATAACTGGTTTCTATTTTAATATATTTAAAATGTAATTAATTCCTGTGATCAAAGCTAAATTTTCAGCATCATTACTCCAGTCTTCAGTGTCACATGATCCTTCAGAAATCATTATATTATGCTGATTTGCTGTTCAAGAAACATTTTTATCAGTATTATTATTATTATTATTATTATTATTATTATTATTATTATTAATATTTAAAACAGTTCCATTCAAAATCTTGTCAATAAATATTCTGAAGGATCATGTGACTGGAATAATAATGATAAAATTTTTGCTTTGAAAATGCAGGAATAAATTACATTTTAAAATATATTCAAATAGAAAAATGTTATTTTAATTAGTAAAAATATTTCAAATGTTTTTGCAATTTTGGAGTTCAAATATTATATATTATTTGAATGAAAATATTGAAATAATATATTATCAATATATTTTTGTGAACAAGAGCACATTAGAGGCAGAATTTGCAATTCATCTAGACCCTTGTCACAAAGGGAAAAAAAATATATGAACATTTCCAGTTATTAATTTATTTCAATAATTGTTTGAAATTTTACAATTCTAAAATATATATATATATATATATATATATATATATAGATATAGATATATATATATATATATATATATATATATATATATATATATATATATATATATAGATAGATAGATAGATAGATAGATAGATAGATAGATAGATAGATAGATAGATAGATAGATAGATAGATAGATACATAGATAAGTTAAGTATATATTTACATAAATTATCAATATGTTTTTGTGAATGTGAGCACATTAGAGATACAGAATTTGTAATTCATTTAGGCCCACAAAGGGAAAAAAATGTCTTCACATTGTCAAATTATACTTATTTATGAATTTAGCTGTTGAAAAAATAATTACTTATAAAAATATAAAAATATATATATATTTTTTAATTGTGACAGAATTAATCAAGGCCCTTGTTGTCACAAAGGAGAAAAAACAGCGTAAATATTGTCAAATTATGTATGTACATGTAGAAATAGTATCATAATATGAAAAAAATATATAATAAATTATAAAAATAAATATAAATATTAACTTAAATTATATATATAGAGAGAATTATATAATAGAACAGAATAGAAATTTATATTTATATGATGTATATTTTATTTAAATGATATGTTTTTAAAAATGTGAGCACATTACAGACAAAATGCATTCTCCCTTGTCGTCAAAAGGAGGAAAAATGGTCTGAACATTGTGTCTTATTCCCTATACTTATGTATTTATCTGTAGAAATAGTTTCATAAATTGAAAAAAAGGCATTACACAAAATGTTTAAATGCTAATTGAAATAATTTATTTTAACATTTTTAATTAATTATTTTTTATTTATTTAATTAAATAATACATTTATATAATAATTAATAGTAATATTTATTGTGATAGGACAGTGTAGAGGAGACCGGAAGCAAAGTGGGAGAGAGAAGCCGGGATTCAAATTCGGGATGCCAGTATTGCAGCAGAGCTTTATGTGGGCGTGCTGCCCACAAGGTTATCGGCGCCGGCTGTGTTTTAATTCTTTTATTTGTGGAACGGAGAACTGCCTCCATACTGCCTATGATGACAGCAACTCTCAGTGTTTTGACACGTCAATGTTATCATGATTGAAAGCAGAAAAATCAGTGTTGGCTGTGGTAAATCTGGAACCAGAAATCAAGATTAAATCTAAATATTTGAATGCTCAGTTGTGAGTCGCCCTGGAATAGCTCATGATGAGAATTCTGGGAAATTTCAGTGTGCAGTATCTCACCAACTGTGACCTAAAGTTTATTGTAGAGGATCATGTTGTCGTATATTATTACGTACATCATATATGATTACACCCCATGCCCTGCGTTATATCAACATTACAGTTTGCTTGACTTACCAAGGTTTGCAGCAACAGGTTCTGTGTAAACCATCCGTTGCCTGGTTAAAGAAATGACTACCAGATCTCTTCACTTGCAAAGATAAAGTACCTGCATGGTGGTCACATCAGACAGACGCTCCAAGTATTCTCTCATATGGGCTCATATGCATAAGTAAACAACCTGGGCGGTTTGTTAATGTGGGAACACAGCAGCTGCCTTAATGGTTCATCGAACAGCCATGGCTTTGTCTCTAAAGATCTGATTTACACCTCATGTAAAGCGCTGTGAATGGAGAGAAAGAATGAAATGTGCCCTGAGAGGGCAGTTTGCATCCTCCCTGTGAGACACGTTTGCCGTGGTGTCCATTGTGTCAGGAGATTTACAGGCAGCTCTGTGTTTGTTAGCACCACGAAACCACATAAAACACAATGAGCTCTGAATCTCTGAAGATCAGTGGAATGAACAACAAAAGCAGGCTGACCAGCTGCTCAGTGGAGGTATCTGTAGTGATGGTCATTATCAGCAATGCATTCGTTCCAGATTGGTGGAGATTTTTAATCTTTTTTTTAGGTTACATTTTTATTACCATTTAATAAAAAAAGTATTCATTCGGGATTTTAAAAAATTCAGTGTCGTTAAATGTTCATTCAGCTGGGAACAGAACAAGTTATTGTCTTTTTGAGTCTTTTAGTCATTGAATCATTCATTCTACTGAGTTGTTCAAAACATTGATACATTCATGAACTTAACAAATTAATGTCTTATAGTCAATCATCCATTCAACTTTTTTTTTAAATTTAGGAACGAGACAAGTGACTGTCTTTATGGCTGAGTGTATTAGATTGGGGACTTAATAGATTTTGATCTGCCTACCCTGAATTATATGTCTGCCCTGGACTCCGCCCCGGCTCTCGGCTCCTTCATCTCCACCGTCGCCTGTTGGCCCACCAGCTCCACCGGGCTCCCTCGTCCCTCCAGCTGCGCCTTGGTTGGTCGTCGTCCTGCCATCGCCTCAGGACTCTACTCCTCCGGCTGCGCCTCGTTGCTATGTCCCACCAGCTCCGTTGGGCCCCTTCTTCTGACACTCAGACTCCACCGCTACCTGCTCCGCCCCCTGGAGTCATCAGCCCTTCCTCCACCATGGCTCCTCCCTCCGTCGGCCTACCATCATGGCTGCAGCCTGGGTCTCACCTGGCTCCTCCTGCTCCGGATCCCTCCTGTCTCCTCCTTGGCTCCTCCCTCCGTTATCACCACCCTGGATTGTTCTGTCTCCTCCTTGGCTCCTTCCTCCATCATCACCTCCCTGGACTGTTCTGTCTCCTCCTTGGCTCCTTCCTCAATCGTCACCACCCTGGACTGTTCTGTCTCCTCCTTGGCTCCTTCCTCCATCTTCACCTCCCTGGACTCTGTTGATCGTCCGCCTCCCGGGAGTCTGTCCTCCTTTCTCCTGCCCTCTCCATCCTTTTGTTCCGCCTACCAGTCCCCTTTAGTCATGTCTCCCATCATTTTATGGCGCGGGGTCGTGCCTTCCGGGAGGGGGGAGTAATGTAACACCCCCATCATTCTGTCTGTCTTGGTTTCTCCCGTATACCCATATTTGGTCTTCATGTCATTAGTGTTATTCCCTGCACCTGTCTTTGTAATTAGCACCCCTTTATTAGTTGGTTTGTGTTCGATGTTCAGTGTGCGGCTTTAAGGTTATCTAGTGTGTGTGTGTATATCTGCCTTTCCTGCCTGTGAATTACCCTGCCTGTTGATTATAATTAAAGAACTTTGCTTTGAATTCAACTTCGTGTTACGCCCTTCCTACACGCGCTGTGACACCAAGTCTCTTTGTGAATCATTTACTCAACACATTCGTTCAAAATTTTTTTTTTTTTTTGAGAAATGTAACATAACTGTGTTAATGAGTGGATTATTGAATCATTTATTTAACCAATTTGTTTAAAATAACCGATTTATTGAGTAAAACAAGTGACCATCATTATGAGTGATTCATTGGATTATTCATTCTGCCAGTTCATTCAAAACATTAATTTATTCAGAAATGTAACAAATGACTGTGTTGGACTTATTGATTTTTACTTTATTGATAAACTGAATTATTTATTAAACTGATTTGTTCAAAAGTTTAGATTTTTTTAGAAGTAAAACAAGTGACAGTTATTATGAGTGATTCATTGGATCCTCAGGTTAAGTTTTTGTGCTAGTAGTTGGCATCAAGACTTTATAAGTGATTCCTTAAATCTGTTATTTAACTTCCAAAACACTGATTCATTAAGTAACCAAACAAATGAGTAAGTCTTCAATCACACAAAGGACCAAAACAAGTCACTGTCTTATTGAAAGAGTCATTGAATCCTTCATTTAACTGATTTGTTCAAAACACTGATACATTCATGGACATAACAAATTAATGTCTTTGTGTGAGTCAATGAATCATCCATTTAACCTTTTTTTTTAAAAATTCAAAAGCACTTATTCATTAAGGAACAAGACAAGTGACTGCCTTTATAAATGAGTCATTGTATGAATCATTTACTCAACCTATTAAATCAAAATTGTATATTCTGCGGAAATGTAACACATGCCTCAACAGACTTGTTCAAAGGAACTAATTTATTGGGGAGTAAAACAAGTGACTGTCATTATGAGTGATTCATTGGATCATTCATTCAAAACATTGATTTATTCAGGAATTACTTTGCTCTTACATGTTCCTAAATCACAGTTGAAAACCAAAGGAGATTGAGCATTTTCTGTGGCAGCCCCAAGCCTTTGAATAGACTTCCATTGCACATTAGATCATACGTGACTCATTTGAATAGTGTTGACCGTGTTTATTAGTGATTAACCAAATCATTTACTCAACTGTTTTGTTCAAAAGTATTAATTTATTCAAGAACAAAACAAGTGACTGTCATTACGACTAATTTAGTGAATCATTTACCCAACCGATTTGTTTAAAAACACAGATTCATTCAAGACTTAAATAAATGGCTGTAGTTAGTGAGTGAATAAATGAATCAATTTATTTAAAAACACTGATGTGTCCTTACTGTCAAGTAGCATTTTGTGTTTTTCTTGTTGTTTCTTGTCGCAAAACTAAATATTGACTTTATGTGCAATATTCAATAAACAAAAATTATTTATGCCAAACATTGTTAATGTTCAAATATCATCAATCTGCAAACCGTTTGTTCTGCATAGTATTAAGTATGAGTAAGAGTATGTACTACACAAAATCAGACGTGACACTAGTTTGGGCACTGCAACATATCTAGGCCAACCAAAAGCAATGTAATCATTGCCTTCTGCATGTATGATTGCATGTGCTGTATGTGATCCATTTGTATCCTTCAGTTGCTATCATCCAAGAATGGGCCTTTCTGCTTGTTCTGTTACCCCGTGGCTTAAAAACATGTTTATTCATTTATCAGTTACATGAGTGACAGGAAATTTTGAGTAATTCATATCACGCTCAAGAGACAGATGGACAGGAAGATTGAATGAGATTAAAAAAAAAAGGCTAATAAGGCAAAAGCATAAATAATGGTTTTGCGCTGTTAGGGGGATCCCAGTTAATCACAGCAGCTGTTTTTGATTACTCTGCCCTGGTGGGAGGGATGCATTATGAAGCCTTTGCTGATGGGGTTTACTGCAGAAGAGCGTGGAGACCGTGGCCCCAACACTGTACGTCAAATGGAATGAGGGTAGTGTTGTTTGCGTGCTTGTGTGTGACAATTGGGGAAGACAGGGGTAGTGACTGGCCTGCTGGAGAACTGCAGTCTGCTTCTTATTAGTGTGAAGAGCATTGGGTTCTGGTCTAAAGTATCCCAATATCCTTTCCTATAATCCAGTCTCTCCTGCCGAAGGGATCCAGCTGTGGGTCAGCGCTAGGGGAAGGATACTCTGAGGCCTTCGAAATTAAAAGCGGCATTTACTGCAAGGAGCTACAATGGCATTTTAGTGCTTCATCTTGTATTATGAATAGGCCTGCAAGTACTTTACTGAGTAATGCATATTTATTGGTGTTTACACTATTACTGAACTGAAAATTCAACCCATAACTCATTCTGAAGTATTTATGCAAAGGACAAAAATGATATTATGTCTCTAAGTGATCAAATTACAATTTTTGCCTGGCAGGTGATAAAAAATGCTGTTTGCAGAGATATTTCAACATTAGCAATGCCTAGTTTATTAGTTTATTGAATATTGCACAGTTTTGCAACAAGAAACGAGAAAAACTCAAAAATGCTACCTGACAGTGGGAAAACTTTTTGAATAAATCGATTCATTTATTTCACTCTTTTACTACAGCCACTTATTTAGTTCCTTAATTAATCAGTGTTTTTTTTTAAGGTTAAGTGAATGATTCAATCATTATGATTGTCACTTATTTAATTCCTGAATGAGTGTTTTTGAACAAATAATTCGCATAAATGATTCAATTAATCACTTATAATTTTATTCTTGAATAAATCAGTACTTTTGAGCAAATCAGTTGAGTAAATGATTCAGTTAATGACTAATAAACACAGTCATTTGTTACATTCCTGATAAATTAATGTTTTGAATAAACTGGTTGAGTGAACAACCCAATGAATCACTCATAATGACAGTCACTTTTTAATTTCTGAATAAATCAGTATATTGGAACAAATCGGTTGAGTACATGATTCAGTTAATCACTAATAAACACAGTCAATTGTCACATTTCTGAGGGGTGGGCATAGATTAATTTTTTTAATCTAGATTAATCTAGATTAAATCTTGGAATTAATCTAGATTAATCTAGATTAAAATGGCTAATTTGAATTCTGCTGAAGGCATTCAGAATATGTGTGCTACCCAAATAATGACTAAAAGTCTTCGACAACGGGCCAGGTGGCGCATTAGATCAGGCGCTCATCTCCTGTTTCCAAAATGCATCACAAACTGCTTGACAGTTGCATTTACAACATAATTACCTATACAAACTTGTGTAACCAAGTACTTCTGCGCAAAAGGCTGCACGACGTGTGCCTTGCCGTTAAATACACAGACCGCACGGGCATGGATTTCTGCGTGCATAGTCTTCCATTAAACTGCGTTGCTTTTAAAGCGTCAATTCAGTTGTTGCATATAGTTTAATGTCTTTATTTCGGGATTATCAAAGTAAATTATAACTCATGTGCCTCAGTAAAAAGGGTCTAGCAACGCACCTGCCCTGAAGCGGCTTCATAGCTGCATCCATGTTTGCACGTCTCATTTGATGTGGAAATTTCACAGAAGTTGAAGACTCGTTCTCGCCCCCTACAGTGCAATTCGACTAGGTATACGTCATCCGCGTTAAAATATCAAGGTGAAAGTCATCATATCTTGCGTAGTTTAGACCCAGCTCCCAACCCAACTTTGAGAATAGATTAACGGCGATATTTTTTTTATCGCCCGATAAGAGTCTCACGTTAACGCAGCACGTTAACGCCGATAACGGCCCACCACTAAAATTAATGTTTTTAATGAACTAGTTAAATTAACGATCCATTAAATCACTCATAATGACAATTACTGGTTTTATTCCTGAATAAATCAGTACTTTTGAAAAAAAAAATGGTTTAGTAAACGATTCAGTTAATCTCTATAATAAATACAGTCATTTGTTACATTCCTAAATAAATCAGTACTTTTGAACAAAATGGTTTAGTAAACGATTCAGTTACTCTCAAATAAACACAGTCATTTGTTACATTCCTGAATAAATTAATGTTTGAATGAATTGTTTGAATGAACGATCCAATGACTCACTCATAATGATAGTCACTTGTTTTATTCCAAAATAAATCAGTACTTTTGAACAAATCGGTTGAGTAAATGATTCAATGAATCACTCATAAACACGGTCATTTGTTACATTCCAGAATAAATTAATGTTTTGAATAAACTGGTTGAGTGAACAATCCAATGAATCACGCATAATGATATTTATTGTTTTATTCCTGAATAAATCAGTACTTTTGAACAATCAATTTAGTACATGATTCAGTTAATTGCTAATAAACAGTCATTTGTTACATTCCTGATAAATACATTTTTTGAATGAACTGGTTGAATAAATGTCCAATGAATCACGTGCAATGACAGTCACTTGTTTTATTCCTGAATAAATCAGTACATTTGAACAAATTGGTTGAGTAAATGATTCAATGAATCACTCATAAACACAGTCATTTGTTACATTCCTGATAAATTAATGTTTTGAATGAACTGGTTGAACGATCCAATGAATCACTCAAAATTACAGTCACTTGTTTTATTCCTGAATAATTCAGTGCTTTTGAACACATTGGTTTGGTAAATGATTCAGTTAATCACTAATAAACACAGTCATTTGTCACATTTCTGAATAAATTAATGTTTTGAATGAACTGGTTGAATGAACAGAACGATCCAAATGAATCACTAATGACAGTCAGTCGTTTTATTCCTGAATAATTCAGTACTTTTGAACAAATTTCTTTAGTAAACGATTCAGTTAATCACAAAAAAAAAATAGTCATTTGTTACATTCCTGATAAATTAATGTTTTGAATGAACTGGCCCAATGAATCACTACATAATAACAGTCAGTTGTTTTACTCCTCAATAAATCAATTATTTTTAACAAATCGTTGAGTAAATGATTCAGTGAGTCACTTGTTTGTTACATTCTCATTAAATAAAATTTTGAATGAATGGGTTGAGTAAATGATGCACACAGAGACTCATTCATAAAGACAGTCACTTGTCTCATTCCTAAATGAATCAGTGTTTTTGAAAAAAAGAAAAAATGGCTGAATGTATTATTAATTAAATCACTCATAAAGACATTCATTTGGTATGTGCATGAATTTATCAATGTTTTGAACAAATCAGTTAAATTAATGATTCAGTGAATTACTCAATTACTGTGTGTGTGTGTGTGTGTGTGTGTGTGTGTGTGTGTGTGTGTACCTGGTATTCATCACGTTGTGGGGACCAAATGTCCCCACAAGGATAGGAATACCAGTAGATTTTGACCTTGTGGGGACATTTCTCAGGTCCCCATGAGGAAACAGGCTTATAAATCTGGAACAATGAGTTTTTTTGACGAAGTAAAAGTGTGCACAATCTCCTGTGAGGGCTAGGTTTAGGTGTAGGATAGGTGTAGGGCGATAGAAAGTACGTTTTGTACAGTATAAAAACCATTACGCCTATGGAATGTCCCCATAAAACATGTAAACCCAACGTGTGTGTGTGTGTGTGTGTGTGTGTGTGTGTGTGTGTGTGTGTGTGTGTGTGTGTGTGTGTGTGTGTGTGTGTGTGTGTGTGTGTGTGTGTGTTTTAGTAAATTATTAATACATGACTGCTGTTATTCTGTCAAAGCATCCAAGAATCAATAATATGTTCCTTAGATTGGAAGAGTTTGTCTAAATGAAGCATCACAAATAACCATGACTCTGAAGCAGATGTCAGCACCTGAGGACGTTTGTCGTTTTGAGTAGATTAAGGTACAAATCCAAAACATTCCAGTCAATCTTTTAAATTCTCACTCACTGTGATTCAGAGAACGATATGAAAGAGATCTGTCCGATCACTCAATTCTCACACACGAACACATTTCACGGCTTTCTCTCTCTCGTCCGCTCACTCACAAACACAATTCCTCACAGGCTCCCGGGGGAAGGACTTAGATTTATGTATGTTTATTTACTTCAGCACAAGCAGTCTTCTGTGGTCTCGTAGGGTTCAGCATTCTCAGAGGAAAACCAGGAATTTCTTTCACCGCAAACTCAAATACTCGACCGCACAATTCCAAGGATCTTTATCACTTCTTCTCATCAAAGAAAGTCTATCTTGGATCTTAATTTCAGTGCTTTGTTAGAGGCTATATGTGCTCTAGTTTCTAGTGCAGCCTATTTGAATTTACTTCTGACTTCTACTCAGAACTGCATTTCTTTTCCCAGGTGTTTTGAGGGGGTTTGTATTTGTGTCCTGTTCTTAATAGAAGCGATTGCGCAACTTGCTTCAGCATACTTTTAGCTCTCTTTAGAGAAACAATAGGCTATACTTTAAAAGAATATACTAACCAAGTATACAGTTTTGTATATTTTTGTGACTTTGGAGCCCCCTACAGTTAAGTTCACTATTGTAATAACAGTAAATAGCCGTACATGTTCATTTGTTTTTCATGGAATTTCGTACCCGCTCAGCAAACTTAATACAGAGGTTTTTTTAAGTGTTTTACTCTCTTTAAGGACACTTAAGTGGCCTTTTATTTAATTTATCTGATATTATATTATCTGCAAGTATTTCTTTTAAAAAAATTCTTTTAAGCTGCACATACAATGCAATTAAGCACACTTTTTTCCACAAGGGAGTTCAAGGCCATGGCCCATGACTAAAGAATCGTTTGATGAAAAGAAGGCTAGCATATTGTTAGCATCACACTCATGTCCTAAATTAAACACAACTGTCGGATGGTGAGTCATGCGCCGGCACTGGGAACCAAATGTGTTTGTAAGTACACAACAACCAAACTATTTGGTGCTTGTATTAGGTAGGCAGAAATCATTGAATGGCCATGGTTTAGTTGTCTTTCATATAATAAACATCCCCTAAATTCACAACAGTGTTCAGTTTTTGGAACAAAAATGAGACAGACATTATTTTGCGCATTATTAAATATCAGATAAACACATTATTTGTACTTCAAAATGTTTGCAAAAAGATAAAATAATAAAAATGTGCACGCTTCATTTTTCACCACATCTTCTATGAAGTGTCTCGTAATAGAAATAATGATTCTGAATGATTCGTGAACACCGCATGACTTTACGAGCTCTGTGTTTGTTCTGAACCCATTGGTGAAAAATCTGTTGAGGTTGAAGGAGTTCATGCATGTCACATTTGTGGTGCGCTAATGTGTTTTCTGTGGCGGAATCGGGCAATCAGCCATGTACAACACAGAGATTCTCCTCTTTTAGAAATATTGCCGTTTTCTTTCACTGGAATACACTTTAGATAGTTTAGACATAATTTGTGCTGGCTTCAGCACATGTTTTGAGTAAAATAATCCTCTTTTCACTCTTTTTTTCAAGTGTTATGACATTAAACGTGTCAGTATTAGTGTATATTTCATACAGAGAGTAGAAAGCACATTTGGATTTGGCATTGAAATTTTTTATACAACAGTTCGTTCCGGTCCTCAAATTTGATTGGTCAAGTTGTGTTCCAAGAGAGCTGATGTAACAGTCTAACAGCAACCTAGTCCTACTTTTCACTGTTTGTATCACTGCTTTTGGCAGTAGTGTTAGTCAAGTTTGAGTTTTTGAGACCAAGACCAAGGCAGGGCAAGGTCCTGACCAAATTTACTGCCTAAAAAATGTCTTATGATTAATCATTTAATACAATTAGAATAATAAGACACTATATGTGACCCTGGACCACAAAAACAGTCATAAGTAGCACGGGTATATTTGTAGCATTGGCCAAAAATACATTGTATGGGTCATAATTATCTGGAGACTTTAGGATATTAAGTAATGATCTTGTTCCATGAAGATATTTTGTATATTTCTTACCATAAAGATTATGAAACCTAAATTTGATTAGTAATATGTATCGCTAAGAACTTAATTTGGACAACTTTAAAGACGATTTTCTCAATATTTTGATTTTTTTCTTGACCAAATATTGTCCTACCCTAACAACCCCATACATTAATGGAAAGCTTGTTTATTCAGCTTTTAGATAATGTATAATCTGTAAAAAATATACACTAATATTGACACGTTCAATGTCATAACACTTGAAAAAAAGGGTGAAAAGAGGATTTTTTTTCACTCAAAACATGTGCTGAAGCCAACACAAATTATGTGTCGAAGCTATCTAAAGTGTATTTAAGTGAAAGAAAATGGCAATATTTCTAAAAGAGGAGAATCTCTGTGTTGTAAATGGCTGATTGCCCGATTCCGCCACAGAAAACACATTAGCGCACCACAAATGTGACATGCATGAACTCCTTCAACCAATGGGTTCAGAACAGATCATTTCAAAAAATGGTTTCAGAACAGATCATTTAAAAAAATTGACCCTTATGACTGGTTTTGGTCCAGGGTCACATATAGGGCTGTTACCAATCAAATGAAATCACTATCAACAAAATTCATCTTTGCACTGCAGAGGTGGCACAGACGTTGCATCTGAATTGGTTCCCGCATAAATATTGTTGAGATTAATGTTGTAAAAATAACATTTTAAATACTGAAATATGATAGGAAAAGGAAATCATAATAAAATTAAAACAAAATCTGACAGCACACTAGGTGGCGGCTAATCACTTAAAGTTCCCATGAAAACAAAAGATTTTTGGCTATTAGTATGAATATGTTAGTCTTAAGGTTTTTTATCAACTATAGTGTGCTCCAAAACAATGACAAAATTCACATTTAAAAGATATAAGCATTCAAAACTTACAGTCTCTAACTTCCACCAATACTGATTAACAACTTTGATGACATCACCCTGCACTTCAGCTTCTCATCAAACTTTCTGTCCAATCAAATGCTGTCTAGAATCTGAAAAGTCCCGCCCTCTATACTATAAATAGGTGCTGAAGCTGCAGCTGAAATTGGTCAGTTTTTCATTGAATTAGTATTTTCTGTACGGTGAATGGCACATAGTGCATTAAATAGGTGATAGAGAACGATTGTGTAGATATGCTTTCCATTGGGGTCTGGTTTCATGCTGTTTCACACAGTTGGTCTGGTCCAGAGACACGATAGCACAAAGCGGATCATATGCGTGAGTCGGCACAGACCACAAAACATATTGGACCCATTTGAATTTGACTTTGAAATAAACTAAACGCTATTGGCTATTTTAAAAAGGGGGTGGGACATGGAATTACGCTGTGTGTTTCAAAGCACTCCAGTGGACCTTTAATGAGTGAGTCACAGAATCATTTATTCAACTGATTCATTCAGAGCAGCTGCTTCATATAGTAACAAAACACTTTGGTTGCTCTGAAAATGTTCTGTTAATTCTGTTAATAAATCAGACAATGCACTAACAATTTAGTGATATCGCCACAGTTGTGATCTTGACCGGTCTTGAAATAAAATCCTGAGTCCGCTTAGTCTGAAACCGAGACAAGACCAAGTGCAAATACAGTTGAGACCAAAAAAAGATCAAGACCTTCAAAAAATGAGACCAAGACTAGTTTCAAGCATTACAAAACTACTTGCCAGTGTTTGTTTTAGACAGATAAAAGGGACAGTTCACCCAAAAATGAAAATTCTGTCATTAATTACTCACCCTCATGTTGTTCCAAACCTGTAAGACCATTCATCTTCAGAACACAAATTAAGATTTTTTTTAATGAAATCTGAGAGCTTTCTGACCCTGCACAGCAACACAACTCCCACATTCAAGGCCCAGAAAGATAGTAAGCACATTGATAGCCCAGCACTGGTTACATTTTTAATTTTATGAAGCTACGAGAATATTTTTTGTGTGCCAAGAAAACAGAAATAGCTACTTTATTAAACAATTTCTGGCATTTACGAGAGTACCACAACTTCTCAACCAATTTGTTCAACAACACTGCTTTACTGAGTAACGAAATAAGTGACTGAGGGTGTGCTCACACTTGTAGTTTGGTTCGTTTGGTTCGTTTGGTCCGGACCAAAAAGGAAAATTATACATTTGGTCCCGTTCCGCTTAGCGTTCACACTGGCATTTTTGACTGTGAACCTAAAGATACCGAACCTAAAGGCATAGTGATACGTTCACAACCTGATTGGTTTGGGTTGAATGGCGTATATTTCGTGACGGAACTCAACGAACACCCCAAAACGAAAGGAAAAGGTGCGTTCGACTGAAAGCGGTGCTGTGGGTGTATGACATCAAAGTATCCATTCACTGATCGGTCTGCTGATCGCTGCTTAAAGTCGAATACACACAATGCTGTCTGATGGACTAAGCCTGCTCACTGTTGCGTGCATATGATTTTATTTTCACCATCTGCGAACTCACAAAGAGCTCATGTTGCTCCACGTTTGCCCTCTGCTCCTTTTTTTTGGATACACCGCTTGTTCCCTTCATGAAATCATGTCGTATAGCGTTGCATTTTGTCATTACTACCTGTTTTTGGTTCGTTAAGAAGTATTTGGTCCATGTTGCATTTATATTTCATTCAGTCTCGGCCCGCTTGTTTGGTGCGCACCAGGGTTCGAATGGCAGCGTTCACACTTACTCAAATGAAGCGCACTAACAAAGCAATCGCATCAGAGTGTGCTTTAATCGAACCAAACATAACAAGTGTGAATACACCCTGAGTGTCATTGATTTATTCACTTAACTGATTCGTTCAGAAATGCAACTACTTTGTGTTACAGAGATGCAAAATCCCTGTTGATTCTGCTGTTGACTCTGCTTAGTAAGACAGAGCAATTGTTTCTCTAAAATGTAAGTTACCTTTTTTAATGCACTGTTTTGTTAAAGCAATATCAAATTCACAATTCCTCTGTTGGTTCAATCTGTTAGCATTGCCTGTGTGATATATATCCTTGACGTATAAATGCATAATTTTGGGAGCTGTATCACTGAAAGGTCTTTCCTGTCATAATATATCATATGTTAACCCATGTGTATAAAACATACCTTTTCTTAATGTATTACTCAATGTGCTGGTCCTGAATAATTCCAGAAACCTAGTGTTGGCAGTAATTCAAAGTGCGTAGGTTAGCACAGGTTAGCGGACTTAAAAGCCCCGGAGGCAACTAGAACATTAGCGCCACTCAACACTAATTACCCACTCGAACAGGGGCTCATAATTAGCCTTGTCAAAAAATGTGATTAAGCACTATATCCACATGCATACAAATGGCTGCATCCATGACCTCTGCTGCTCTGCCCGGGATTTGCCCCGCAATGTTAAAACTATTTAGGAGGGTGTAGCACCCAGTTCAGCCAGCAAACAGAGCAACTCGTGATGAACAAAATATGACTGTAATCATAGATATATGCCAGATGTTTGTAAAAGACATGCTCTGTGTTCGAAACTAAGCTTGTTTTACATATAGGCACTGGAGAAACAGAGTTGCCGGGGGTGGGGGAACTAACCAATGAGCATCTCTCATCGCTGAAGCCCACTAACAGCATAAATCCGGCTGTACAAGCCCCGTAGACTGGGGAAATTGTTGATTAATGAGTCATTGTGCTCAGTTACTTTTTCCTTGGCTTTTAAGTGAGTGTTATAAGCAGCATTCCGGGATCTTATTACTGTAAACACAACATACGCAGAGCATAGCATTAGATGTCTGTGAGGTGATTACTTATACACAGATATTTCTACCACCTACATACACATTTCCAGTAAACTGATCCCTGAGGACTATATGAGCAACTTCCGACTGATGATATGAAGAACTGATAATATTTAACTGAGGTGAACTTCATCATTTTTTGATTAATTTAACATTTTTGATTAATAATAAGAAAAAAAATCTTCCAAAACATATCTTTACCTAAATACACTTTTTCCTCAGAATTCTGAGTTGATATCTCGCAATTCGAGGGAAAAAGAGCAGAAATGCAGTTCTTAGAACACAGATATATTAGTAAAAAAGTCAGAATTGTGAGGAAAAGTCAGAATTGAGATATAAATGCTAAATTCTAAGAAAAGTCCAAACTGAGAGATGCATGCAATTCTGAGAAACAAGTCAGAATTGTGACATGCTAACTCATAGCTGTCAGATATAAACTTGTAAAACTGAGAAGAAAATTCTGAATTGTGAGATATAAACTTATAATGTTGAGAAAAAAATGTCATAATTTTGACATGCTAACTTTATTGTGAGATATAAACTTGTAAAACGAGAGGAAAGTCTGATTAGTGAGATATAAACTCACAATTCTGAGAAAAAAATGTCAGAATTGTGACATGCTAACTGTCAATTGTGAGATAAAAACTGAGAAGAAAAGCCTGAATTGTGAGATATAAACTTATATTTCTGAGGGGAAAAAATGACAGAATTGCGACACACTAACTCACAATTGTGAGATATAAACTTGAATACACTGTAAAAAGTTTTCACCAGTTTCAACTTAAAAACTTAAGTTTAGCAGCTGCCTTAAGATTTTAAGTTAAATCGACTTAAGCCATTTACATTTACAAATTATATCAACTCATTTTTATTGTAATAAGTTAAAATGACTTGTAGTTTTACGCTGATTTAACTTAAAAACTTAAGGCAGCTGCTGAACTTAGGTTTTTAAGTTGAATCTGGTGAAAACTTTTTACAGTGTAGTCTGAATTGTGAGAAACTTACAATTTTGAGAACAAATCCAGAATTGTGATGTGCTAACTCACAACTGTGAAATAGAAACTTGTAATAATGAGAAGAAAAGCCTTTTCCAATTGTGAGATATAAACCTTCTGAGAAAGAAATGTCAGAAAATGATAACTCACAACTGTGATATAAACTTACAATTCTGGGGGAAAAAAAAACAATTTTTACATGCTAACTCACAATTTTGAGTTATAAACTTGAAAAGTCTGAGTTGTGAGATATAAACTTACAATTCTGAGGAAAAAAAATTTAGAATTGTGAGATGCTAACTCAATTATGAGATATAAACTTGAAAAGTCTGAATTGTGAGATATAAACTTACAATTCTGAGGAAAAAAATGTTAGAATTGTGAGATGCTAACTCTCAATTATGAGATATAAACTTGTAAAACGAGAGGAAAATCTGATTAGTGAGATATAAACTCACAATTCTGAGAAAAAAATGTCAGAATTGTGACATGCTAACTGTCAATTGTGAGATAAAAACTGAGAAGAAAAGTCTGAATTGTGAGATATAAACTCACAATTCTGAGGGGAAAAAAATGACAGAATTGTGACATACTAACTCACAATTGTGAGATATAAACTTGAATAGTCTGAATTGTGAGAAACTTACAATTTTGAGAACAAATCCAGAATTGTGATGTGCTAACTCACAACTGTGAAATAGAAACTTGTAATACTGAGAAGAAAAGTCTTTTCCAATTGTGAGATATAAACCTTCTGAGAAAGAAATGTCAGAACATGATAACTCACAATTGTGATATAAACTTACAATTCTGGGGGAAAAAAAATCAAAATTTTGACATGTTAACTCACAATTTTGAGTTATAAACTTGAAAAGTCTGAGTTGTGAGATATAAACTTAGAATTCTGAGGGAAAAATGTCAGAATTGTAAGATGCTAACTCACAATTGAAAGATATAAACTTGAAAAGTCTGAACTGTGAGATAAACTAACAATTTCACAACTGTGATATAAACTTGTAAAATTGAAAAGAGGCAGACAAAACATTGTGATACTCAGAATTCAGAGACAAATAGTCAAAACTGTGAGAGAAAAAAGTCTGCAATAACATCTGTTCATTCATTTGTTCATTGATTCAGTTAGGTAGAAACAGGCACTTGCTGTAAAAAAAAAAAAAAAAAAAAAAACGTATTCGTACATCCACTGCCTTATACTACATTCATCCGTGAAGGAGCAGAGCCACAATGCCACCAAAACAATGTTCTTCCACAAGACGTATACAGTTAAAAAAAAATCAAGTTTGAGAGGTTAAAAACACAAAGCAGCACCTGTTTGTGGAAAGAGGAAAGACATGGCCAAGGAAACATCAGAAACAAGTGCATAATAAATATAAAAGTACTTCTGTTAGCTGCATAACAGTAAAGTGAAGGACAGCTTAATCACTTCTTTATAAGATAAAGCAAACATGTTATCAGTGACCGGAGACTGTCTTTATACTGGCTCAAGCTTGTGTTTATGTGTCAAGTGTGTTTAAGTTTAAAGAGCAAATATATCAAGGGAGTGATAATATCCTAATAACATTGTGACAATATAAACAGCAAGTGTGTGTGGTCAGAATCAAAGTGACAAAGAGAAATTCAGAAAATATCAAATATGTCAAAAAACTGAAATCATTTTGCATAGTGTTAAATGTTGCATATTATTGAATATAACACTAAATGAATGTGGGGCAATATAGTAACGCTTATGCACTGTTTCTCTGTCTATAAAGTACATGATTATTTTGGTATCCTGACATTGGAGCCTGAACATCTGATACATTGGCCACTATCTCTGTGGATGAGCGCCTCACCATACATGGCTCTGGATCTATCACTGTGGTTTATATTCAAATTCAGGTTAAAGGTTGAGTCAGACTATGTGTGGGTTTCGTCTGCCCTCTGGTGGATGTGTAGAAAGAGGATTGAAACATAGCATTTCATAGCTATTGTAAAATGGAACATAATCCAAAACATTTGCATGACCATGCTAGAAAAGAATTCATAAAATAATCATAATACTGAGAAGAAAAGTCTGAATTACAAGACATAAACTTACAATTCCAAGGGGGAAAAATGTCAGAATTGTGACAAACTTGTAAAACCAAGAGGAAAAGTCTGAACTGAGATATAAACTTACAGTTCTGAAAAGAAAAGGTCAGAATTGAGAACAAAAGTCAGAACTGTGACATGCTAACTTACAATTTTGAGGTATAAACTTGCAAAACTGAGAACAAAAGTCTGAACTGTGAGATATAAACAGAATACAGAAAAAAATGTCTGAACTGTGACACGCTAACTTGCAATTTTAAGTTCGAAATTTGTAAAATTGAGAAGAAAAATGAACTGTGAGATATAAACTTGAACTCATGATTTTGAGGTATAAACTTGTAAAACTGAGAAGTGAACTATTTGATATACTTACAATTCTGAAGAAAAATGTCAAAAATAGTGACATGCTAACTCCCTATTTTGAGGTATAAACTTGTAAAACTGAGAGGAAGTCTGAACTGTGAAATAAACCTACAATTCTGAGGGGAAAAAA
Organism: Garra rufa; assembly: GCF_049309525.1. Taxonomy (NCBI): domain Eukaryota; kingdom Metazoa; phylum Chordata; class Actinopteri; order Cypriniformes; family Cyprinidae; genus Garra; species Garra rufa. Next base: position 9,923,248 of record NC_133373.1, on the reverse strand, counting down.
GTCAGAATTGTTACATGCTAACTCGCAAATTTGAGGTATAAACTTGTAAAACTGAGAAGAAAAGGCTGAACTGTGAGGTAAACTACAATTCTGAGAAAAACAATGTCATTGTGACATGCTAACTTACAATGTTGAGGTATAAACTTGTAAAACAGAAGAAAAGTCAGAACTGTGTGTTTTAAATGTACAATGCTGAGAAATAAATGTCAGAATTGTGACATACTAACTCACAATTGTTAGATATAAACTTGTAAAACTGAGAAGAAAAGTAAAAATTGTGAAATATAAATACTCACAATCCTGAGGAAAAATTGTCAGAATTGTGACATGCTAACTCATAATTTTGAGGTATAAACTTGTAAAACAGAAAAAAAGTCTGAACTGTGTGATTTAAACGTACAATACTGAGGACAAAATGTCAGAATTGTGACATACTAACTCACAATTGTTAGATATAAACTTAGATATAATTATTGTTAGATAATATATTATTGTTAGATATAAAACTAAGAAAAATAAACTGTGAGAAACTTACAATTCTTAGGAAAAAAATGTCAGAATTGTGACATGCTAACTCACAAGTTTGAGGTATAAACTTGTAAAACAGAACAAAAGTCTGAACTGTGAGATATAAACTTACAATACAGAAAAAAGTCAGAATTGTGACACGCTAACTTGCCATTTTGAGGTATAAACCTGTAAAACTGAGAAAAAAAGTCTAAACTGAGATATAAACTTTTGTTCTGAGGAACAAAATATCAGAATTGACATGCTACCTCATAAGTTTCAGGTATAAACAAAAGTCTGAACTGAGATAAACTTACAGTGCTGAGGGAAAATAAATTTCAGAATTGACATGCTAATTCAAAATTTTGAGGTACAAACTAGTAAAACCAAGAAGAAAAGTCTGAACTGTGAGATTTGAACTTACAATTCTGAGGAAAAAATGTCAGAATTGTGACATGCTAACTCACAATTGTTAGATATAAACTTGTAAAATTGAGAAGAAAAGGCTGAACTGTGAGATATAAACAGAATACAGAAAAAAAATGTCAGAACTGTGACACGCTAACTTGCACTTTTAAGTTAGAAATTTGTAAAACTGAGAAGAAAAATGAACTGTGAGATATAAACTTACAATTCTGAGAAAAATGTCAGATCTCATGATTTTGAGGTATAAACTTGTAAAACTGAGAAGTGAACTATTTGATATACTTACAATTCTGAAGAAAAATGTCAAAAATAGTGACATGCTAACTCACTATTTTGAGGTATAAACTTGTAAAACAGAAAAAAGTCTGAACTGTGTGATTTAAACGTACAATACTGAGGAAAAAATGTCAGAATTGTGACATACTAACTCACAATTGTTAGATATAAACTTAGATATAATTATCGTTAGATAATATATTATTGTTAGATATAAAACTGAGAAGAAAAATGAACTGTGAGAAACTTACAATTCTTAGGAAAAAATGGCAGAATTGACATGGTACCTCATGATTTTGAGGTATAAACTTGTAAAACTGAGAAGAAAAGTGAACTGTGATATAAACTTACAATTCTGAGAAAAAAAAAGTCAATTGACATGCCAACTCATGATTTTGAGTTATAAACTTGTAAAACTGAGAAGAAAAGTCTGAACTGTGAGATATAAACTTACAATTCTGAGAATTAAAAAAATACTACTACTAATAACAATAATAAATATATATATATATATATATATGAATTGACATGCTAACTTGCACAAAAGCAGCAGTATAAAAAGTCATTTAGGGCAAAAAAAAAAAATGTGAGGCATGTTAGTTAGCTGCACCACATTAAATTATGTAATAACATTCACTTCACACTTTTTTTCCATTTTTTTTATTCCAAAAGTTCACAAATTGACATGTTAGTTAAGATTTTGAAAGGAGGAACTAAAAAGTAACAAATGTTAAACAAAACATTTAGTTTTCTAACCGCAAACATACAAAAAGGTCACTATTTAACAGAAATAATGGTTAAATCATCATAAATCAACATACTTTGACAAGCTGTTTTAAATATACACTGTACAGGTTTATCTGTATTCATGCTTTTTGAATTTAAAGTGTATTTTGAAATCAACAGTTGGTCTGTGAAAGTCACACTCCTTTACACTCCTGCCCTTTGCAGTCAAGTCAATAAATGAGCTTTCAATATGTACCTAAGGTTACTTGCTGCACAATCCATAACCTAAAGACTATGACGCTGCCATAGTGTATGTGATGTGATTGTTCTGAAGATTGTTTAGTGCATAAAACACAATCTCTGAGAGACTTCCAGATACATTTTGATTTCCTGGTTGCTTTCATCGCTTCTCCAGTTTCTTAAACTTGGCCTCTGTGAATAAACACACAAACAGAAGTTATTACACAAGTGAAATATAAAACACTGAGAATAGTTCAGTACACTCTTAAAAATAAAAGTGCTTTAAAAGGCTCTTCATAGTGATGCCATAAAAGGACCACTTTTGGTTCAACAAAGAACCATTCAGTCAAAGGTTCTTTAAAGAACCATCTCTTTCTTACCTTTTTATAATCTGAAACCATTTAAACAAAAAAAAAAAGTTCTTCTATGGCATTGTGAAGCACCTTTATTTTTAAGAGTGTAACTAGCATCTCACAAAATGAGCTCACTGCTATGGGAAGGGGAACTTAAAGAGGAACTTAAGCATCTATTTTTGGTCTTATAGCACCATCTAATGTCCATTTAATCAGCTAATCAACTGTTCAGTGATCAATTTGAGGGTATTTAATTTAAGAGATTTAGTCTACATTTCTCAACATCTTACACATAATATTGCTATCACTGTCTAAGTATCGGATAAGATAAGCTGGCTCTAAATGACTGTCAGTTTATTTAAATATATATAAAACAGTGCTTTGCACTCAATACATGTGAATTGTAAACTATTGGATTTCAGCTAAACTGCAGAAGTAAAATGGTAATGAAAGTAGCAGCACAGCTAAAAATAGACATGGTGTGTGTCATCTAAAGTGGGCGCCTACAGATCAGACGCCTCTATTGATTATGATGGGAAATGAACTAGTTTTGTTGCATCATGATTCTCTGCTTCAGACAGTGTAGAGATGACCTGAAATAATGCCTGAAATAAGCTCAAACGTGTTCAAAATATTTGTATAATTTATTCTACAGCATAAAATTTATCGGTAATACCCACTTGTGATTTTTTTTAAAGCTGTTACTTGTCTTGAAAAAGTCAAAGAGGTTATCTACATACAAAAAGTCTGAAAGAGTTGTCAGAAGCTTAAAAGAAGTTCACTTCCAGGATGAAAATTTCCTGATAATTCATTACCCCCCCCCCCCCCCCCATGTCAAAAATGTTTATGTCTTTCTTTCTTCAGTCGAAAAGAAATTAAGGTTTTTAATGAAAACATTCCAGGATTTTTCAGCAGGTTAGTGCAAGACAAGCATCTGTGGTATCTGTGTAAAAAGCATACAAATGTTTATTTTCTTAAGAAAATTACTGATTGTTTTGCTATATGCGACCCTGGACCACAAAACCAGTCATAAGGTTACATTTTACAAAACTGAGATGTATACATCATATGAAAGCTCAATAAATAAATAAATTTCTATTGATATATGGTTTGTTAGGATAGGACAATATTTGGCCGAGATACAAATATTTGAATTTCTGGAATCTGAGGTTGCAAAAAAATCAAAATACTGAGAAAATCACCATTAAAGTTTTCCAAATTAAGTTCTTAATGCATATTACTAATCAAATATTACATTTTGATATGTCTATAGTAGGAATTTTACAAAAAATCTTTATGGAACATGATCTTTACTTACTTTCCTAATGATTTTTGGCATAAAAGAAAAATCAATAATTTTGACCCATACAATGTATTTTTGGCTATTGCTACAAATATACCCCAGCGACTTAAGACTGGTTTTGTGGTCCAGGGTCACATATAAGACTCTATTCCGCAGCTGGGATTATGTAGAGCCCTTTGAAGCTGCATTAAAACTGCAATTTGGACCTTCAACCCATTGGCCACCACTGAAGTCTATTATATGGAGAAAAATCCTGGAATGTTTTCTTCAAAACTTCATTTCTTTACAACTGATGAAAGAAAAACATGAACATCTTGGATGACCTGGGGGTGAGCAAATTATCAGGAAAGTTTCATTCTGGAAGTGCACTTCTTTAATGGTGGCAAGTCATGTAACCATAGTGTAGTTTGTTTATAGCCTGTGTTTAGCTTTTTACTTCTGTTAATTGCATTTAGGCTTAATTCATAAAAGTTCTGAAGATTGTGTATCATAAACTCTTGTTGGGCACAGAGCGTATTTTCTGCAATAATCAAAAGACAATGAAACAATCCTATTGGGTTTTTGTGGAGACAACCAAGATGACGTTAACTTTGAGTTGGCCCTATTGTCGTGATGATAAACTCACCTTTTGATTTCTGTACAGTAGTGTCAATCATTTATACAAAATAGTTCACAGTCCACACAAACCTAATGATGTCCTGAATCAAACTGAATATAAAATAACAAATAACAAAACAGTAAAAAGCTCTCAGTATAGTTGTTTTTGTACTCACCCAGTTTCTTTGAATATGTGTCTAGTTTATAAGCAGCCTGTTCCAGAGCCGTAACCTGCTCCTCGATCTGGTTAATCTGATCCAGATAAGGCTGCAAACTAGCATCTAAAGCCAAAAATCAGAACATAATTTCAGACAGTCAATATATGGCTTGTATATATATGACGTGCAATGTTAATAAAACAGTCATAAGTGGACTCTGTTCATTGTGATAAGTCAATCTGGTTGCAAACAGCTTAAAGGAGTAGTTCACTTTCAGAACAAAAATGTACAGATAATGTCCTCACCCCCTTGTCATCCAAGATGTTCATGTCTTTCTTTCTTTCTTTCTTCAGTCGAAAGGAAATTATGTTTTTTGAGGAAAACATTTCAGGATTTCTCTCCATATAATGGACTTTTATGGTGCCCCCAAATTTGAACTTCCAAAATGCAGCTTCAAATGACTCTAAACGATCACAGCCGAGGAAAGAAGGGTCCTATCTAGCAAAACGATCAGCTATTTTCTAAAATAATAATAATAATAATAATAATAATAATTTATATACTTTTTTACCTGAAATGCTCGTCTTGTCTAGCTCTGTGTGAACTCTGTGTAAACTCCCATCTCATTTTCTCCTCCAACTTCAAAATCATCCTACATTGCTGTTTTACCTTTTTTTGTAAAGGGTGTTTGATCTTATTTGCATGTTCACTTTGTAAACACTGGGTCGGTGCTTCTGCAGTGATGTAGGGTAATTTTGAAGTTGGAGGAGAAAATGAGAGGAACGTTTTTCGACATACCCTAACTGTCATAAACTGGAATACACAGAGTTCACGCAGAGCTAGACAAGATGAGCATTTGAGATTAAAATGTATACAAGTTGTAAATGTTTTTAGAAAATAACTGATCATTTCGCTAGATAAGACCCTTCTTCCTTGGTTGGAATCATTTAGAGCCCTTTGAAGCTGCATTTAACCTGCATTTTGGAAGTTCGAACTCGGGGGCACCATAGAAGTCCATTATATGGAGAGAAATCCTGAAATGTTTTCCTCAAAAAACATCAATTCTTCACGACTGAAGAAAGAAAGACATGAACATCTTGGATGACAAGGGGGTGAGTAAATTATCTGTAAATTTTTGTTCTGAAAGTGAACTACTCCTTTAAATGTCATTTTATCAAAACATACATTGGTTGATTTTATATATTGCAGCCACATTTCTCACATTTTTGATTGAGATCTTGCAGATTGCGGCTGATGTTGATGGATATGTCCTTCATCTCCATGTACTTTAGACTGGTGAGTTTGTTCATGTTCTCCAGGAGCTTGTAGTCCTCACAGGTTGCTAAGTAAACAGAACAAAAATTACACACAATGTTCTATATACACTATATTCCAGTCAAAAGTTTTTGAACAGTAAGATTTATTTATTTTTTATTATCTTCTGCTCACCAAGCCTGTATTTATTTGATCCAAAATATAGCAAAAGCTTTTTACCATTTAAAATAACTGGTTTCTATTTGAATATAATATAAAGTGTAATTTATTCCTGTGATCGAAGCTGCATTGTCAGCATCATTATTTCAGTCTTCAGAAATCATTCTAATATGCTGATTTTCTGTTCAAGAAACATTTTTTATTTATATGTAAAACAGTTATGCACATTTTTTCAGGATTTTTCGATGAACAGAAAGATCCGAATATCAGCAAAGCTTTTGTAACATTATACACTATACCGCTCAAAAGCTTGGAGTCAGTATAATATAATATAATTTCTATTGATTTATTTATTTATTTTTAGCAAGGATGTTTTAAATTGATCATAAGTGAAGACATTTATGTTACAAAAGATTTCTATTTCAGATAAATGCGGTTCTTCTGAACATTCTCTTCATCAAAGAAACCTGAAAAAAAAATTCTACTTAGCTACTTAGCTGTTTTCAAACATAATAATAATACATGTTTTTTGAGCAGCAACTCAGAATATTAAAATGATTTCTGAAGGATCGTGTGACTGGAGTAATGATGCTAAAATTTAGCTTTAAAATCACATTTTAAAATATCTTTAATCAGAAAACAGTTCTTTTATATAGTAAAAATATTTTACAGTTTACTTTTGATCAAAGAAATGCAGGTTTGGTGAGCAGAAGAATAAAACAATATTAAAAAAATTAATGTTCAAAACTTATTGACTGGAAGTGTATAAATAGAAAGAGAGATAAATATATCTGTCATTACCAGTGAGCTCTCCCTGTAAGAAAACTGCCATTTTGTCAAACATGTCTCTGCAGAGCTCATTGATATCAGGTTCAGCGGGTTCAGTGGCCTCTTCTGCTGTCTCCACTCCTCCGTCATCTGTTATAGACAGCAAACACTTTAGTGTACTGAAAACTAGCGAGCAGCCTACTAAGCAGATTTTTTAAGCAATAAATGTGGATTCTAAATGCATTGGAAGACCAAAAGTGCAGTTTAGGTAGACAGCTTACTGAGTTTTGAAACACAGACAGGGTCTATTTACAAATTGTACACAAAACCCATCATTCTCTTTGGCAACAGAATAAGTCAAATACTCAGGCATGAGATAAAAACAGATTGCATTAGCAAAATAACCAACAAACACAACACGATCAATAGCAACACTTGAGTAATGAAGTTGCAGTGACTTGCATTCAGGCTGATTTGTTTACAAAAGCAACTTACTGTTATTACTGGGTCTTTTGGGTTTTTGGTTCTCTGTCGCGTCGTTTGTGGCCGTTTCTCTCTTGTGCTCGGGTTCGGCTGTGAGGTTGAGGTCGGTCGGGGGAACGGGTGCTTTACTGATGCTGTCCATTGCTGCGGCCTCCTCCCCCGTAGCTGCCATTTTCAGCTCACATGATCACATGACCAGACCTGTTTCACGTGACTCCTCGTTTCTGTCGTTTTTCTTATGCAGTGAAATGAAACTGAATATTTTTTTTTAAATCTGATTAAACGAAACGGACATAATAGGATGTATTTATAAACCGTTATGAGAATATGTAAAAACAAATGACGAAGCAGTCAGATTTGTTACTCTTCTTTTGTATATGATATTCTTTTTGATATGCATATCAGGTAAATTTTTTATATAGGAAATGTGAAATCTAAAGGTGTATCATTAATGGTTATAATTAATAAAGTATAGGTAAAAAAAACACGTTTCATATAGAGATATGGGTGGGGCTGCGTGACAACTCTGCCAATATAAAAAGAGTGAAGCAAAGAACAGTGCGCTTCTATGAAATGTATTTCCGGCCGAGTGCATTTCAAAATAATGATTATGTCTTTTTGTGTGGATTGTTAATGCAGTGTGTGTGTGTGTGTGTGTGTGTGTGTGTGTGTGTGTGTGTGTGTGTGTACCTGGTATTCATCACGTTGTGGGGACCAAATGTCCCCACAAGGATAGGAATACCAGTAGATTTTGACCTTGTGGGGACATTTCTCAGGTCCCCATGAGGAAACAGGCTTATAAATCATGCACAATTAGTTTTTTTGATTAAGTAAAAGTGTGCACAATCTCCTGTGAGGGCTAGGTTTAGGTGTAGGGTAGGTGTAGGGCGATAGAAAGTACGTTTTGTACAGTATAAAAACCATTACGCCTATGGAATGTCCCCATAAAACATGTAAACCCAACATGTGTGTGTGTGTGTGTGTGTGTGTGTGTGTGTGTATATATATATATATATATATATATATATATATATATATATATATATATATACAAAAATAAAAGTACTTGTAACTAGATAAAATTACATTTTAAAATACTCATAATCAGACATTTACTTTTTTATGGATTACCTGATTACATATTATTTACGCATAGTAATAAATTATTCATAATTTATTGATTCTGCCTAATTCCTCTTTTCATCTTTTAAATTTTCCTTTCTAAAATAGCCTTATCTTCTATACATTCAGAAATTCTTCCAGTTTTGTGGACATTCACACAAAGATCAGTTATTATTCAGGTGGTGACACAACATTTGTCCACTGATTTGCAAAAAATAATTTAACATTCATAAACATTCATTTTTATTTGAATTATCGCTCTGTGGGTTAACCATGTATTTGTATGTCTTTTGTCAGGAGGCATTTGTCTTTCAAACACATTAAAAAATACAAATTCATGAATTCACAAATTCACAAAACTTTTTTCGTCATCTGATTCTCTTTCACCTATCCCCCTGATATTTTAGAATAAATGTTATTAATTTTTCATATCAATATGGTACAAGATTATCCTATTTAAATGAATGCAATAATGAGATCAAAAATGAATCTAAAACTACAATTTTTGTCATGTAATTTGGAATCAGTAACAGATTACAATTTATAAGTAATCTATCCATCTCTCTCTCTGTCTCTCTCTCTCTCTCTCTCTCTCTCTCTCTCTTTTCATTACTCAAACCAGGTCATGTGATGCATAATAAGCTAATAGAATAATAAACTT
>NC_133373.1:9898127-9913694 GCF_049309525.1 Garra rufa | reverse complement strand
AGTTTTTTTTTTTTTTACCAAATTCAGTGTTTTCCATGAATTGTCTGGATTCCATTTTCATTCAATTTTAATAATAATCAAATGCATCTCTAATATATACGTGTATATATGTGTATATATAAATAAAATGTGTAAACATTTTATTATTAGTAGTGCTATAATTACATTAAGTAATATATTTCTGTCACAATTTCTTTAAGTTAAACCAAACTTTTATTTTGACAAGTTGCTTTGAAGAAGTTTCTGTGTGTATATGATATAACAATAGTTTTTCTCCAAATAAACAGTAAAATGCTCATGAAGTGACTGTCAGAGCAGTTCTAAAGTTTGCTCATCTATTGAGGCAGCAGAGGCTGAAAACACTGCGAGCATTACACACAGTTCAGTGTGTGTAGAAAACACTATTTAAATAGTATTTCTGCTCAATCTTGACAGACACTAGCCCATACGGCATTTTGATTTAAGTGTACTACTTTTGATTTATTCATCCAAAATCTGACAAATTCTCTGACATTTCGCATTATACAGTAAATTGAATTTTTATATCTGGATTCCATCTTTGTTTTCTGCATCACAGAAATCAAAGGGCCCTACATTTAATAGCTTTGTTAAAATATTAGATGTGAACTGCAAATGAAGATGAAGGTAATGTACAAGCAAAAAAAGTAGTGCCAATATTTAATATAATATAATAAAACATCTTAGTATTGAGGCACACAAGCATTCATGTCTGCATACTTGTATACTGTTCTTAAAGGTCAAGAATCCCATCCAGTCTAGCTTAAGGGTGCCTGTGATTATGGAAATAAACATGTGAGCATGTAACTGGACACTTGTTATGTCCTAGTCCGCATTTCAATGCAGGATTACGTTTACTGGAATCGATGGAGATAATAATAATTTTGCTGTGCAAACATTCTAAAAGCCTTCTAAGCCGTTTTTGTCATTTGCAACATAAATGTTTCAAACAAACACAGTGTATCTAGGACTGGTGTGTTGTTCTAAAGAGACGAGAGAGAGTTTGTGTTGTCAGGAGGCCTCTGGCCTTTGGGACGAAGTAAGGTCACATGGCACATTCCAAAACTGTTGCCATGGTACGAATGGGGTGAGGTGTATGCACAGAGCCCACTGCCTGCTAAACACACAACCTCAGAGGGTTCAGACCTCCCCTATGTGTTTAGGCAGACCGAGGTGTTTGTTGCCCAATACCTAGAATGCTGTTCTCTATTTCTAATGCACCTCTGCAACTGTGCATGTGATCCAGCAAGTTGTGATTTGAGCAGGTTGTTTGTTGTTGCCCACTGCATTGCGCAGTGCTGGGCGGAGCGGATGGGTAACTAGACCCCGGGTGTGCGTACCAGTACCCTCCAGACCAAGCCTGCGGACTCTATTTATAGTCCTGATACATGGTGCTTTCAACCTGTGACATGTAAGACCAGGGGTAAACAAAGCAGCTAGGCATGCCTGAATCTTTCCAAAAAAGTACTTCACGATTGCATCGCAAACGTAGAGATCTATCAAATCCATTTTATTTACATTTATGACCCTGGACCACAAAACCAGGCACAGAAATATTTGTAGCAATAGCCAGATCCATTGTATGGGTATGATTTTTTCTTTCATGCCAAAAATCATTAGGATATTAAGTAAAGATCATGTTCCATGAACGAATTTTGTAAAATTCTTACCGTAAATATCAAAACTTAATTTTTGATTAGTAATATGCATTGCTATCTTAATTTGGACAACTTTAAAAGTTTAGTTTTTTAAACCCTCAGATTCAATATTTTTTTAAATATTGTCCTTACCTAACAAACCATACATCAATTGAAAGCTTATTTCTTCAGCTTTCAGATGGTGTGTAAATCTCAATTTCATAAAATTGACCCTTAAAGGGATGGTTCGGAGTAGAATTGACTTCATTGCGATGCACTCCGAAGCCCATCTAAATACCCCATCCGAAGTTTTTTTTTTACCTTAGTCAAACATTTATGGAGATATTAGAGTTTTTCGAATTGCTTGTTACAGGAGTGAATGGTACATGTGATGTATCTTGTAAATTGCACCACTAAACGTGCAAGTAATCTTACCAAACTTGTACAGTAGTGTAAATAGGTTATGTACTCACAAAACGCTGCATCAGAACATTTGTAAGTCCACCATGAGTGTTTTAAAAACACGTTTTACCCGAGAACTACTAGTCTCAAAAACTACAAGTCGACGTCACTTCCCTGGTTTGAAAAAAGCACGTAAAAGTCCTCCTACTACATCTGTGTGCATGTCAACTTGTAGGAGGACTTTTATGTGCTTTTTTCAAACCAGGGAAGTGACGTCGACGTGTCGCCAGTTTTTGAGAATAGTAGGGATCGGCTAAAACGTGTTTTTAAAACACTCATGGTGGACTTACAAATGTTCTGATGCAGCGTTTTGTGAGTACATAACCTATTTACACTACTGTACAAGTTTGGTAAGATTACTTGCACGTTTAGTGGTGCAATTTACGAGATACATCACATGTACCATTCACCCCTGTAACAAGCAATTCGAAAAACTCTAATATCTCCATAAATGTTTGACTAAGGTAAAAAAAAACTTTGGATGGGGTATTTACATGGGCTTCGGAGTGCATAGCAATGAAGTCAATTCTACTCCGAACCATCCCTTTAATACTGTTTTTTTGGTCCAGTCTCACATTTATTCATCCAGAAGTGAAAAACAACTAAATTATTTATTATCAAGAGACAATAAACGCATGAGGTGATTCTCAGAGCAGCTCTGGGGACGACATTTATGTGTTAATATCCAACAGATGCTGAAAACACCACGAGCGTCACACAGGTTTGAGTACGTGTTGTAGATGAACTGGTGTTGATCATCTACACACAAACACGCAGAACAAGCCAAATTCATATTTAAACATCTTTTTGCAATTTAATATTCACAGACACTAGCCCGTATTGTGACCACTGTTAACTTTGATGTAGTCTTTGTCGTAGTCTTTTAACTAAAAATGCCATTTAGTTTTAGTCATATTTTAGTCATCTGAATGTGTTTAGTTTTAGTCTAGTTCTATTAAACTAAATATTATAAGATTTTAGTCAGCTAAAATCTAATGGGTTTATTTACAGTGTAATGCATTTATTAAAGGGGTCCTATTATGCTCTTTTACAAAGTCTTTATTTTGTTTTGGGGGTGCACTAGAACATGCTCTCATGCTTGGTGGTTAAAAAAAACATTATTTTTCACACAATTTACATTATTACAGTAGCTTTCTCCCCAGGCTGGCACAACTAGCTCAGTTAGTTCTGGGTTTGATGTAGGTCCACCTTCTGAAGAAACAAAGTGTTGTGATTGGTTAGCAGTCCCACTGCATTGCGATTGGTGAAAAGCTTAGATGGCGTTTCTGTACTGCCACGCCTCTTCCCAAAGCAGCAAGTTCCGTGTACAACTGCGCAAGCTAGATTTAAGTGATTGTTACGTTTTAAATATGGATATTTTTCTTACAAAAACACATCAGATCACTAAAGGAGAGAATTGGACATAAGTGGCTATCCATGCTACATCGCTAATGTTAGGCGAATCCCCCACCTCATCCCTCCCCACCCGCCAACGATCGAATTTCCGTAGGTGGGATTTATTTAAATGATATTCTAATGGGCCGTGTTGTGAAATCATAGCATCCGGAAAAACAAACGCTGTAGTCCAAAGGAGCCGTTCGTTGTAGTTCTCGAAAAGGGATTTAACAAAAAAACTAAATATCTCCCTTTGGAGTGGACTTTGAGATTTGTAACTTTGTAGATGTTTTTTATGCCCAAACATACACACCACACACTGGCTAAAATTCAAAAAGAGAAAAAGCACAATAGGACCCCTATAAGCATTTTTCTACAACTACCAAACTCATTGTTTGATATTAAGGTCTTTTCATGATGACACGCAACATGCCTTTATATTAAAATTGAATGAAGAAGCCACTTCTCGTAAAGAATCAAAAACACGGTCTTCTTTTTTTAATTAATGCCAATGGTTATATAGGCAAATTTTGCATTTTTTAAAACAATTTGTTTACAACATTGTTCATTCTTTCAAGCAGACATATTTATTTATATAAATAACTTTAGCTTAACCCTTATTAGGACTACTAAAGTGATTCAGTCAAGAGCAGTGAGTTGTTTTCTGTCTTTCATTTCTTGATTAACATTAATGCCACAGATAATATCAACTGAATTAGTCTGCTGTCCCTTTAAAACCAAATACATGCAATGTACTGATACCCATCTAATATTTTCCCAGCCGTTTATGTTCATCTAAGATGTAACCGTGTGTGTTTATGTGAATACTTATTAAAACTGACAATTTGACATCATTTTGTGTGTATTTCTCCGATCGTGAGACACGATAAAGTAGGATACTCTAGTGCTGTGTAGGCTTGCCACGATAGACGGTGTTGACGGTGTTACCGGTTTTAAGACGCAACACCGGTGACATCACTTTTCCACCGTGACACCGTCCCCACATTTTTTTTTTTTAAGTATTCGTTTTTTTTTAATTAAATACTTATTTGAATTAAATGGAAAATATAATTCTAAATAATTTACTTAAGACGAGAGCATGCACTATAATTAAGAACTGAACATAGTTACAATGCGTCATATTTCATTTATCACGTGAGGAGAACGAGAGGACAGAAAGAGAATGGCGGACGATTTAGTGTCAAAACGCAATGCAAAAGCACCTGTTTGGCAATATTTTGGGTGTAGTGGAGGGTATATGCAGGTATACGGTGTATACCCACTTCTTTATCAGGCGGCTTTGCGTACCCACTTCTAAATCCCCTCTGATGCGCATCATTCAGTAGTGTCCTGCATTATAGGGATGCACCGGTTTTCGTTTTTATCCCGGCCGGTTTTTTTCCGGAAGTGTGTACGCGGGCCGCGGCATTCGATTCATTCAGAAACATGTCACTTGTGTGGCGGTTTTTCGAAATCTGTGAGCAGGACGTGAAGATTGCAATCTGCAATGTCAGCAAAGGACAGCCGCTTTTCTGTGCTCGCTGAAGTTGCGCAAGCGTACCTGTCCTCGCCCTGCACAAGCGCAGACAGCGAACGTTTGTTCAGCTCAGCTTCTCACGTGACAGATGAAAAAAGAAACAGACTCACTTGTGACAAAGCTGAGATGCTTATTTTTGTAAAAAGCATTACTTTACTTTTGAAAAGCCAGAAATAAAAGTCTGTTCTGTTAAGAATGATTATTATTATCAGGGCTCTGAACCGGTTCAAGGAACGAAAACGAAAACCGAAAACAATTGACATTGAACAGGAACAAAAACAAAAACGAAAACAAAATCAATTTTAATCGTTCTGAACAGAAACGGAAACAGAAATTCCAAATTAACCGGTTAATAACGGTATTTTTATCGTTCTCTTTATTATATCAATTTGGCAGACCAAAAACATGAATTCAAATTGTGTGCGCAAATGCGACGGTGACGCATACACCGTAAAATGCCCGCGAAGCAGACATAAGCAGAGCCCTTTCTGATGCGACGAGCTTAAGGTTACCAAGCACCTGGCTGTTTCATGTGCAAAGGTATGTTTAGGTTTAAGTTATTGTAGCCTAATTAAAACTTGTAGTTAAAATTATGCATTACGTTTTCTTTTGCTTTTATGCATTAAATGTAAAAGCATAACTATCTGGAGTTTGAGTTTTGTTTGAGTGAAAATAGCCTATAATTGGCTATATTAGGTAAGGAATATGCCGTAGCCAGCTATGAGGTCACCGAGGTCTGGACCTCGGTCATTTTTGTATATTCAAAAATAAAATGCCAAGCTCTCTGAATGATTATTTAGCCGTTTAAACCACCTCATATCACATGAGTGTTTGCAATTCATGTTGATGCGAGAAGCTAGCGCAGTGAACGGGGCTTGAGAGCGCGTTGAGTGAGAGCGCGTGTGCAGCCTCCGTTTGTTGCCAGATCCACCTATTATACGTGTATTTTGACTCATTTTTCCAATTTATTGTGACACTTTGGGACGTTTATAAAGTGGAAAGTTGAACGTTAGTGTTACTGATATATTAATCTTATTTACAAAACACAAGATTTGAACTTATTTCGGATATCTTTTTCTTTATTTTTGTAATTGCTTGTTTTTCGTAGCAATATCCGGCAACATTGTACATTCATAAAAAAAATCTTTTAGACAATCTGTAATTTAATTGCTGACAGGAAGATAACACAATCGGTAAGACAAACGCAGCGATCATCGTTAATATCTGAAAGAAATGTATAACACTATCAAAAACAATAGCATAATACAAATCTGTTTGTTACAGAATGAAATAGGCTACTATGACAAATAACGTTACCGTTACTGGCCAGCAGGAAGACGTCTCATGCTCTTTAGTCAACGTTAAGTCATCAAAAAAACATTAATTAAAGCGGTGTTTCTCAACCTTACTTCGGACCTCAATTTTCAAACCCTAGTTACGGCCTTCAGGTGAACTCGTTTACTTTCGGTTTTAAAGACAAGAAGTTCAGATGACACGAACACGGAATTTGGTTGAATCATTTGTAAACATAATGCCAAACATGTTATTAAAAGGCACACACTATCTATCTATCTATCTATCTATCTATCTATCTATCTATCTATCTATCTATCTATCTATCTATCTATCTATCTATCTATCTATCTATCGCGCCGTGTAATAAAATAACGTTATTAACCGGTATTTTTTCTAGAAAACCGTTCTCGGAACGTATTGTTTAATGAGGAACGCAAGAACAGAAACGTTATAATATCGATTCTGCTCGGAGTGAACCGAATGGATTTTTTTTTCGTTTTTAAGCCCTGATTATTATTTTACATTAAAATGCCTGTTGGCTTGATGTTTTACTTTACTAAAAGCATGTTTTACTTATTAAACTGTATTTACTTTCATATTTTTTATTTATTATTTAATTTCAGATGTCAGATGCTATTGATTCAATAACCAAAGCCAGATTGGCCTGTTAAATACTAAATAAACATGTTGTTTATGTTGTTTACTTGCATAACTTCTTGTTTTTGAAAAAATCGGAAATCGGTATCGGAATCGGCCAGCTTGCTTGTAAAAAATCGGTATCGGAATCGGCCATGAAAAATCATGATCGGTGCATCCCTACTGCATTAGCCAAAATCATGTAAATATTCGTTTACAAACACCCAAAAAAGACGCAGTCAGGACCGTGGCACCGGCTTGCTTTGAAATATATTTGATGTGCCTGGCTGCGCCGCTCCATCTCCCGCACCCCAGTAATTTAAATAAGTACATAATAACGAAAATAATACCTAACAAATAAAAAGAAGCCGTTTTTTAGAAATTTCTTCAACCAGTGAACCCCTGTAAACGTATCAGTCCAGGGATCCAGTAAACAAATGCGTTCAAATAAGTTCAAAACGTCTCTTATAGAAAACCCGACAGATTTCATCAGAGATTGCGGAGAGTCACGTCTAGGGGGTTGGTGGAATTTATAAATTAAGCGTATACCCACTTCTCCGGGCACCACTACACCAAATGCAAAAAGGGAACCTGAAAACATTGAGGCATTCTGCAAACTTTGTCGTCCATTCAAACAATAGACGCCGAATGCCAATTCCCGCAAAACTGAAAGTGAAAGTATAATACGCACGCATTTATTTTGGTGCGTTCACACCTCCCCAAACATCAGCGTCAGTTGAGGCAAGATTACATGTATTTAAAGGCAGAAAAAAAGAGAAAGGGAAACCCCCACCCCCCACGGTGATACCGGTATTACCGGTGTTGTCACATGTCGATTAACCGGTGGGGAAATTTCCTCATCGTCACAACCCTAGTGCTGTGTGAGAGAACCCTGCTGAAAAAAACAGCAAAAACCAGCCTAGGCTGGTTGGCTGGTCTTAGCTGGTTTAAGCTGGAAGTAGCTGGTCTTTTAGCTGGTGGTCTCCCAGCCTGACCAGCTAAGACCAGCCTGGCCTCTAAAACCAGCCTGCTGACCAGCCAACCAGCCTAGGCCAGTTTTAGCTGTTTTTTTCAGTAACCACTGCTTCGGCGTCTTCGCTTATAAACCGGGCCGAAATGAGTTTTCTTTTTGCTCTTCTCTTACTCCCAGATATTGACATTATTGAACATTTCATGAGATGTGCAACAAATGTATTCCAGCTTATGTCCCGCCGGATAGATCAATAGGCTACTATACAGTTAAAATGTACGCATCTAATCTCTTAACCACGCAGCAGATTCGTTTTGAATTAATCTTCCCTCCCTAACATTTTTGTCTCGTTTTTATTCGTTGACATAATTAATAATTTTCATAGTTTTTGTCATTCAAAACGAGTTTGCCAATGAAATTAACACTGACTGTGATTTAAATGTCCTTACTACTTTTGATCACCACCCTTTTTAAAACACGTCTCCCAAAAGCATTACACAACAACCATGCGGTATTGTGTCAAACTCGCAAGTCATCCAACAACACTTTTAAGGCAGAAGAGGCAAACCTAAAACATGAAGGGTGGATGAATGGAGAGCATCTAGGTTAAATGTCAACTGGATTTCTTTCGTTACAATGGCATTTCTACATGAACCAATTACAGTCATGGCTGAAAGAGAATGGCTAGGCACCCAATCATCATAGCCATATTTCTCCCTATCTTGTCTGAAAGATGAATACAGGTTGTGCTTTGGCTTATTCAGAGTCGATGACAAGTCATTGTAAATGCCTAAAACAAAAGGATGCTTTTCAGATAACCTTTATCAAATTGATATTTAAATGTCACCATATAATCAAAATCACTAACTGTTCTATAGAATATTGTAGTGTTTATTAAATAATTTATCTATGCATATTATTAAAGGTGCCATAGAATGGAAAACTGTATTTACATTGGCATAGTTAAATAATAACAGTTCAGTACATGGACATGACATACCATGAGTCTCAAACACCACCATTTCCTCCTCCTTATATAAATATGGTGTTTGCATAAGACCACTGAATAATAGGTCAATTCCAACATAACACCAACTATTACACAATAGTTGTGATCATTAATAGTAACGCCCCCAACATTTGCATAGCCCAATAATCATTAACTTCAGTACATCAGTAAAATCAGGCAAGCCACTGAAGGAACATGGTTAGCATAATGCTAGCGGTAGCCTGTTACATTGCATTATAAGATTTCACTTACCACATAAACAGAGAGATTACTGTGCTGATGATGGCGAATGACTTACAGATTCTGAGCATCACTAACTTGTGTGGTAAATATTTGTCTCGCTGCAGTATAACGTTACACAGAGCACATGAGATCACAATAGTGAGAGTAAAATGTCGCGGATTCAAAACGGCAGATTCAACAAACCGCATTTTAAAAGCGGAAAGAGCTCCGTAATTAAATATATATTTCCTCCATGTTTGAGCTATTGAGATGAGCAGCTCTGTGAGACAGCCAATCAGAACTGAGCTACTCATTAATATTCACGGGCCTTCCAAATAAGGCAATAACAGAGCATTTCATTCTAGGGACAAATCCTAGGGTTGTAAATGGACTTGTAAAATTGTTTCTGGAGAATCTGTGCCCTTTCCTATGCCATATACCTTCTATGTAGATATCAGAGAACAATTTAAAATATTGTATCAATTAGGAGTGTAACGGTTCACGGGGATGTATTGAACCGTTTCGGTACGGCCTGTTCGGTTCGGTCCACTTGCGTACCGTTTCGGTATTTTTTTTTTCATTAAATAATATACATTTATTATTAGCGTGATATTAAGCGCAGCGGAACAATGTTCCAAGGCGAGTTTCCGCACGGACGCTATTGAGTGACGCACATTAACACACAGTGAACACTGCGTAGGGACCCTGTCGAGCTGAACGCACCTTAACTGTGCGTTCCGATCGACAGGGTCCCTACGCAGTGTTCACTGCTCCCTTCGCTGGCCTTCGCTGACAATAATCGCTCATTTGGAATGCCCTGGAACGCCATCAAAGCAAATTAACGGCAGCGTCACGCAGATTATGATTTAACATAAATAAATATTGTAATTTATTTTACTTTCAAATTTAAATACATATAAAATACATATAAACGAATGTATCTAAAAAAAAATATAGTCCAAATGTATATGTTTAGACCGTTAACACATTAACAGATTTTTGTGGTCTTATTTCACAGTTTTTTTTCCCCACACACAGCCTATATTTAACTATCCTGTGATAACATTAAATAAAACAAGAAAGAGATTCACCTCACCAGTTTTACTTTCATTCATAAAATACAATATGCAAATGTAACATGAATCGCCATAACCATTCATAAACACTCTAATTTGTATAATAATAACAACATTTATTGCAACCGCTTCATTTCAGAGCCTTAAAAAAATATTATGTAAAATATCACCCAAATGTGTCGCTTTTATTTATTTTATGCAAGAATTCTATTGTGTATTGACAGCTTTTCAAAATAAAGATTTTGTAAGTTCTTATTTTTTTGTACCGAAAATGAACCGAACCGAGCTCTCCAAGACACTGTACCGAACCGAATACGATTTTAGCATACCGTTACACCCCTAGTATCAATGTATTCTATGGCACCTTTAAATTTTTATTATTACAAGTTTATGTGCACTCACAGTCTTTAATAAAAAAAAAAATCAATAAAGGGATAAGGGATAGGTAACATCTCTTCACTTCTCTGAAGATGTGTTCACTGCAATTAGCAAATGACAAAGATTCAACAATCTAATCAAATACAAATTGACAAAATAAGACCCACCCTATATTATTTCTAGTTTAGGAAGCCACTTAACTTAGGTATACATCACAATATGGATGAAAAATATTAGATATAGGATGAGGCGATAATATTTATATAGATATACTTTGATACTGTGAAGGCATGTTATAAAATTTCAGAGGACACAGACTGAGCTGCTGCTGGAAACAAATCCAACAATCCAAGTTATCCTGAACATGAGACATGCTTTACATTAAATGTAATATAATTACTATGTTCAGATGAGTGAAAGTGGGCTCCTCCTACCTCCTAGCAGTTACCGTTTAGTCTGTGCTTTAGTTTTTCTTTATTCTCATTTGTCACACATTCTTATTTTAAAAAGCAATAATTTGTTGTTTATAATGAAGATATTTTAAACCATATTTGCACATAATTTATAGCATACCCCAGAGAGACAGATTCACTATATTTGTTTTCATAGTCTTCAATTCAAGATATACAATTCATTAGTTGAAGAAATAATAAACAGGTTACGCCATAAACAGGTTGCAAGGGAAGCATTTCAAATCTCTTGCAACATAATCAGAAACTGCAGTATGAAAAGTGTGTTAAACAGACTTTTGTTCTGAAATGAAACAAAGCAGTTGTAGCTTCATTTACCCAGTGTGCATAAGAAAATGAAACATCAAATGCGCTTCCTAGAATATACAGCGATATACGCGGTGGCCAAAATTCTTATAACACTAGTATTTTCACCAGCTAAAAATGGATTTACCTCAAGTTATTTCTCTTTTGCTGCAGTGTTTCAGTGGGATATATCAGTTTACATTTCTAAACATTAATTTTACCATTAATTGTAATAATCCAGTGAGATTTTTGTTTGCACAAGGAGTCTGACAACATCCAGTGCTCCACACAGAGATCCGATCTCATCATTATCCAGTCTGTCTAGAATGACATGAAGAAACTGAGACAGCCTAAATCCA
Organism: Garra rufa; assembly: GCF_049309525.1. Lineage (NCBI taxonomy): Eukaryota > Metazoa > Chordata > Actinopteri > Cypriniformes > Cyprinidae > Garra > Garra rufa. Next base: position 9,901,944 of record NC_133373.1, on the reverse strand, counting down.
GAAGAACTGTGGCAACGTCTCCAAGATGCTTCAAGAGACCTACCTGCAAAGCTATGGTACTAGGGGTGGCACGGTTCACAAAACCCACGGTTCGGTTCGTATCACGGTTTTAGGTCACGGTTTTCGGTTCTGTACGGTTCTTGTTTTTATTTTAATCTTTAACACTCCAGAAGTTTGTTTTGGCATATGAAATGTAGCTCGATTATCCACAATTTAGGATACATTATTAAAAAAAAAGTTTTATCATGTAATCATGCACAAACTGAATTGGACTTGACTTTAAGCACATTATTGAGACCATCTCTGAGGAAAGCTAGGGGAGATTTGATACAGCAATAGAGAAGACATTGATGACATGCTTTTCATTTATTTGGCAAAAACAGGACAATGTGTATCTCCACAGGAATTTATGTGCCTTTTTAGCACATAAAGATTGAACTGAAGAATTAACTTGCATGTCTACCAACACACTGGTGTGATGTCTTCTCAGATGAACTGACAAATTCGAAGTGTTGCCGTTAGCATATTATATGCATTTTCCACAATGCTTACACAGTCTCAGTTCGATCTATTATTTTATTCCCGTCTTCATCATAGGTAACATGAAATCCAAAATGTTCCCACACAACTGACCTGGCTAAGGGGCCGTTCACATGAAGCCTCTTTTGCGCACTCAAGTTTGTTATTTCAAATGTAGACGCGTGGTATGCGCGCTCGTAATGGAAGCGACGCGGTGCGACACGCTCGTTTTTTCCAGGCGCGTCCGCGCCGTATCAAGATAAAAACATCTCAACTTTTCAAAATTCCGCAACCTCACCGCAGGCCATGTGACATGAATCAACCAATCAGCTTCATCCTTTCCTTTAATAAAATTGAAAGCACAGCCAAGTTGGATGAACAGCGTATCATAGCTGGCGCATCCTCCAACTCCGGGCAACCTTCCTTATCTCTCCCACTTGCCATTTCTACACGTGACGTAACCTGCAGCACTCCACTTTTACTGTCTCTATGTCTACACACACACACACACACACCTCTTATTTCGCGCAAAAAGGACACTCACGAGGCTACATTGCGCATGCGTTGAACCATTGAACCGTGCGACGCACACACGCACCGAACCGAGACAAGCGAACCGAACGGTGGTGAAAATACTAGTGTTCTGATCATTTTGGCCACCACTCGATATGTACCACCTTTGAGCCTGAAAATACATACACAGGCCTACTTGACAGTTCTTTTTCAGCACTGATAAAAACAATAATTGAAGTAACATTATCACATATTTGAATGGCTTTTGCATACATGCTGAAGTCAGATCTGACTGCACTGATCCACATAGACATTTAAAGTTACAGCACTAAGTGTTCAGCTCTGACTGTGGTTGACCAACAGGTCACAGAAGCCATGAGGGAAACAGCAAGAGAAACACTGCAACAGTTGGGCAATGCATCAGACTCAGTGGCCTCATATCAGACATGCTTCACACAAAACTAATACTGTTTATCCCAGGGTTTCGGCAGGTCTTATGAAGGTCAGTTTAAAAGGTTAGTTCACCCAAAAATGAATATTCGCCCATTATTTACTCACCCTCAAGGCATCCTATGTATGACTTTTGTCTTTCAGATGAATGCAATCGGAGTTATATTAAAAATAATCCTGGCTCTTTCAAGCTTTATAATGGCATGGACGGGTGTTTCTCTTCACCAGTTCAAAACAAGTCCAATAAAGCACATCCTGCCATAATAAAAAGTGCCTCATACGGCTCTAAGGGGGTGAAAAAGGCCTCCTGTAGCAAACTGATGCATTTTTGTAAAATGTAATAATCACTTTCGCTAATAGTTGTACATGGAAGCAGTTCTGGGAAGATGGCGGATAATGTAGGATGTATGCATTGCACATGCACCTCTTAGAGGTGACACTTCACTTCCTTTGCTCCTGTAAACAAACACTGGCTTTTACGAGACTCACTAGCGCATACGCAAAGCTGACGTCCTACGATCCGCCCGGAGCTGCTTCCATGTACAAAATCTTCAATTAAAAACTTGATTATTACGGCCTTTATTCAACCCCCGGAGTCGTGTGAGGCACTTTTTATTATGGGTGGATACACTTCATCCATTGCATTATAAAGCTTGGAAGAGCCAAAACTCTTTTTAACATAACTCCAGTTGGATTTGTGCTAATTTTCATTTCTGGTGAACTAACACTAGTTTTTAAGGCCTAATTAAAGAAATTTAAAAGTCAATATAAACGTCTTGTATTGACAATGCTTCAAAGTATGAACACACGTCCAACAGGTCTACATTACCTTAAGTTTTTGATTCTGTTACTAGAAGAAAATTCTTATCAAGCAGAATATGACAATAACGTTTACTCTATACTTTCTGATCAAAGCAATGTTCTTTCTCAGCATTTTGACTTGTTTCTAGTGCAAATATCTGAAGATTTTAAAAATCAAAACACATTTACTTGAAAAGAGCAAAACGTCAAGTTTGGTTCAACAACTTCTCAGAAAAAACAAGTTTTCATACAATATTTGCTCTTGTTTTAAGCATAAATGTTGTCACGTTTCTCAGAAAACAAGACTTCAAAGACATTTTAACTGTAGATACCTGTATTTGAGAAAGATACTGAGGAAAATATGCATCTTTTGCAGAGCATGGAACATTTAATGCCATCAATTTATGATTTTCTGCTTCAATTCAAGACATTTTTAATCCTCAATTTGTGGAAGGGTGAATTAAGGCCTTGTTAAGACCCACACAAACCTCACATCCAATAATAATAATTCAAAATCTGTGAAAATGCAGACACACAAGCTAATAAACAGCAGCTTCTCATCAGTCTGTTTAATTCAACCCAGTAACGCTGGTCAATATTGGCTTCATTGAAGAGATAACATAACAGATGACATGCTGGAGTCTAATGACACTTGATGGTTCAACAACCTGACATGTAAATCATCAGCCACACGTTTCCTGCTATTGCTTAACAGTTAAGTAAGACAGACATTTGTTTAATAATTGACCCGAAGGAAAAACACTCCATTGGTTGGACACTTCCCTATCAACACGTTAATAAAAACAAAGCAAACTCTAGCAAGTCATGCATTTAAATGAAATCCACGACACCCATCCCCCAAGATCCTACAACTTCTGCTGCCATGTGAATGAATGCCTCTGCTGAATTCATTCGTAACCTGCTAACGCACGCACAAAGAATGCAAGGTTCAGAGAAAATATCTTGATATCCTCGTCAGGTGTTGCATGCACACGCACAACAGGTAATGCATGCTTATGCAGAAGCGATAAAGGCGTGCGCGCGCCTTTGCCTCCGGTTTTTGACAGCCCCGGTGGTTCCGCCTTAAACAGCCGTGCGAATGCGTTTCATAATCATACCTCACTTTCCACGACGTCGTGATACGCAGGCGGAGGATCGAAGCCTCCGGTGCCCGTGCGCCCGCTGTTCTCGCCGTCTCCGCTCAGGCCGGAGCCCGGGGAAGGGCCGCTTTCCATCGGCTCGTAGCCGTATCCGAGTCCGGGGCTTTCGTTGGTGAGCAGCGCGACAGCCTCGTTGATGTCGTTTTTGGCCAGACGCAGGGCTTTCCGGATGGCCACCGGGTCTGGGAAGCCCATGCATAACAGCGTGGTCATATGCTGTTCCTCCTCTGTCTCCATCATGGAAGTGTGTCGATGATCGGGGCTTCAGTAAGGGGGCACATAGCACAGGCATCCGGCTGTGCACGCCGCCATGTTTACAGTCGGTGGTGCTGCTGGTATCCTGTCACGATGGATTCCCGTCACAGGCAGAGGGC